>NC_042616.1:759994536-760309174 GCF_901001135.1 Rhinatrema bivittatum
GCTCTTCACATGGTCGCCCCTAGGTTCGCTTTGCACCCAACGTGACCAAACCTAAAGGGCCTGCGGTGGGAAATCCCCCATGGTACCCTCGGATGGCATCACAAACCTAAGACTATGAAAGGCCCTTTCTCCCTGCAGTCCTTTCCTTGGCAACAGGTCTCCCTACACTGGTGAGTGCCAGTGTTCCCTGTTTGCATTCTCAAGTTCCTGTGTCTTTCATCTTCAATTCTTGGTCTCCATCCCTGTCTTCAGTTCCAGTGGACTTCGACATCCTTGTTCTTCAGTTCTCATAGTCAGTTCTCCTGTGTTCCACATCTCCTCGTCTGCCCACCTGTTATGCTCCTTGCCTCCCTGCCCTGCCTATCCGTTCCACCTTCCCTTGGATGGATACCCAGCATTGACCTCAGCTTGCTTCCTGAACCTCCCTTGAAAGCCGCCTGCCACTGACTACTGTCTCACTCCTGGATTTCCTCAAATGCTGCTTGCCCCTGACTCGAGCCTGCCTCTGAATTCACCCGCACAACCCAGCCTCCTCTATGGATCATCTGACCATCAGCAGAGGCTCCCACCTAGACCTGCTAGTCCCAGCACACAAAGGCTCAACCCAAGGGGAACGTGGGCTGGTATAGGTGAAGCTCCAGTTTGCCCTCTGTCTCTTCCAACTTCACCTGCTGATAGTGGGGACATGCAGGGCTCCACCCTGCAGTTTGCGCCAATTCCACCTTGGTCCAAGAGTCCATGCCCTCAACCCTCCTTACTTCTACAATTGGCCTGTCAGTTCAGTAAAAGTAGTGCTTCATGGCATGGCAGCCATATTCCAGGGGTAGTGATGGACACCTATGGGTTGTAGAAGGAAAAGCTTTATGTGCATGAGGGATTCTTATAGATACTGGCTGAGACAGAGTGTTGTTGAGTGGCAGAGTAATAGTGGGACCTGTGATGAAAGCAAGATAGACAGACTAAGTATGTTTATTTATTTATTTATTTAGCATTTTTATATACCGACTTTCCAATAACAGAATTACTGATCAATTCGGTTTACATTCTAAACAATAACAATGACAAGTACATGTCTTACATTGAACAGGTCGATAGAACTTGGATACAGATATATGGGGTTAACAACAAAAGTAACTGAAACGGAGCCTAATGTAGGCTAGAAAAACAGGTGAAGGGTATGGGCTGGGATTTGATTTTAGACTGCCAAGGATTCGTAGATGGTATGTTGATGGTATATAGGTACCTGCACTGGTCTCCTCCTTCCTGGCATGCAGCTACAATAATCAGTCCCCCTTTAGGCATTTAATGGACCTTCCTATTGAGGTCTTACATCTGTACAGAGGAGAAGTTAGAATAAAATGCTCTTAGTTAAATGCTGTTGCTTCAGCGTCCTCATCTATGGTATGCTTCCATTTATTCAAGTGAAAGTAGCTATTAGCATCAATAAATGCAGTTTGGCTTTCACACCACCCAATCCCCCCACCAATTGCCAAACTTTCTATTTTATCTCAAGGAATTTACTCCATGGGGGTAGGAGGCTCCATGATTAACTTCCTGCTGGAGGGCCAGCCAGACCTCCCTCATGGTCTTTGCATCTCAGAGTACTCTGTGGATGGGGAAGAGCAGTTCCTTGTCTCTACCCACCAGGGATTCGAGCCAGGCAAGGTTCTTGGTGGTGGAGTTTTGCTGTCTTGTAGAGGGAGTTGGACCATTTTGGAATGAAACTGCCCCAGCAAAAGTGGAAGTGCATGCCCATGTGCGCGTCTAAAAGTACACACGTACTAAACTTCCCGAGTACTGTTAATTCTGCGCTTATGTTGGAAGTGAAGATGCACATATTTGAGAACCTGTGCAGATGGATCCCTGCAGATTCTAAAATAATATATCAAATCTGTGGGACTCATATTCACACATATATGGGGCCACATGGAGATTTTTTAATGTAACCCTTCCTATTTGTTCAAAGTGTAAATTTGTATTGTTTGAATTTAGAAATTGGGAACTTTATTTTTTTTTTCCTTCTGAAAACAGAGCAGCTAGTAAGAAACAGAATTTTATAATCTGAAGCAAGAGAAGCTATTATGTTAAATGGTTAAAATAAATATGCTGGTATTAAGGCTGAATCTTAAAAAAGAAGCCTATTCCCCTTTTTCCTCTCTCTCCCCTCTTAAAAAAAAAAAAAGATTTTGTTTAATTCATCCCTGGTGTGGCAAAACTCTTGAAAGAAATAGGACAAGAAAGCATAAGCGATGCATTTAAAACATCAATATATTTTACTGAAATGTACTTTGATTTTATCTTTCTACTAAATGCATTGTGATGTAAGGATAATTGGACAATGTATTATAGTGATTGGAGCAAAGAGCTGAAACCCAGGAGATTTCCAGTGCACCACTTACTGTACCGTGGGACACTGAGGTCCTAGAAGAAAGGTCACCGAAACTATGCAGGTTTTCTTGTGAAGCACTATATATAAAGTGATTCGATAAAAGTGGGGCCTATGGGAAAAATGTTTTGTAAATCAATCCATATGTTTTGGGCCATCTGTTTATATATGTAAATAGGCCCAAATGTTTAGCGAAAAGAATCCAAGTTTATGGCTGCAGAATGTTATATACAGTAGCTGAATTGCTTGTTTGGACATAAAAGAGACGTCTACCCAATGAGCTCAGCTTTCTTCTGTTTTTTTTCTTTTGTAGTCAACACTGTTAGTGTCATCGAACCCATAAATATCCTATGCACTCATGCACTTCTTCAGTTTACTCTTTTGTTAAAAAAAAAAAAAAAAAAGCCAGATTGCAAGAAATGCTTTGGGCTTGATAGAGCCCCATTATTTTGGTCTTCCCTTTGGCAAATGGCAGCTAAATAACTGCATTTTGTTGAATGTCTATTGTTGTGAAAGGGTTTATTCAGGAAGTATTTGGGGTGAACAAATATTAATTCAGTACAAGGAAAAAAAGGAATTAAGGGCACACAGGAGGCAAAGCCGTTCCAGAGGCTTCACCAGTGCTTTCAGTTCCACTGCCGTACTCGATCCACCAAGGGTTTAATCACATGACCCTTATATATGACCCTTATATATATATATATTTATTTATTTTTTTTTTATTTTTTTTAAACTGGTACCGAGGGTGTGAGAGTGCAGGGGATGGGTCCTGGATCCCCCGCTGGACCACCAGGGAGTTTTGACAAAACTCCTTTCAAGTAATTGCTGTTGACGGAGTCTGCAGTGGAATAATTCAGTGTCTCACTGTTGAAGACTGTGTCGACTGGCTACAAGCAATTAGCAACTAATATTTCCAACCTCACAAAGCACAATACCGACCCGAGCCGAGGCCCTCCGACATCCGGTGCCACCCGACCGAGGCCAGCTCGAGGTCCGCCCGCCGACGCACCCTCCCGGCCAATCAGATGTCCGTGCCTCGCACTGACCTCAGCACCGTGACGCCGAGGACCTTTAAAGCAAGGCCCTGCCCCGAAGGAAGTCCTTTTGCCCACCAGAGAGAGACCCAGCAGGCTCGTGCTGCCAGCGCCACCCATCGGGGTAAGAGCCCCCTCTCTCCCGCCGCAGACTGACCTGAGCCGAGGCCCTCCGACATCCGGCGCCACCCGACCGAGAGCAGCTCGAGGTCTGCCCGCCGACAGGCCCTCCCGGCCAATCAGACACCCGCGCCTCACACTGACCTCAGCACCGCGATGCAGAGGACCTTTAAAGCAAGGCCCTGCCCCAGGCGTCGCGTGCCCGAAGGAGCGCGACCTAAGGGGCCTGCCCCTTGGTGCGTCCCTTAGTGTGCCCCCTGCCCCATCCATCTGGACAGAACCCCATCCCATTGACTCATTGGCTCCTCAAGCCAAACCAGCCAGCCTAAGGCTCTCTCCCTATCTTAAACCTACTTCCCAACTAATTGTGAACCCCAAGGACCCCTAAGGTCCCACCGAGCCCCCCTCTAGCCCCTATAGGGCATAGGCATAGACCACCTTGGACCAACCAAGGTAGCCCCCCCCCCCCCTCACAACACCACTAGAAAACACCACCCCACACCCTCCCTTCCCCCCAACCACAAAATGGATACAAAATACTCCTATGCCACTCAATGCCTTTACCCTCCCTACAAACACCACCCACACTATACTTCTCCTGGAAACATACACAGAAGACTCCTCCAGATTCCCCTACTACAAGCCCCCCACATGGCCGTCCTATCAGTTCTCACCCTCTTACTACTGAATGCACAATCTATCACAAAGAAAATCCCCATCCTATACGATCTCCTTTCTGACCTAAAGCCGGACATCCTGTGTATCACAGAATCATGGCTCAAAGACACAGACACCCGCTCATTAATCAACTGCCAACAAACGATTACAACATCATCTCCATACCAAGGCACAAAAAAAAGGAGGCGGCCTACTGTTCCTAGCAGCCAAAAAACTCAAATTCAGCACGCTTCCCATCAACTCCCTACTACCAATTGAAGTTAGTCACTTCAAATCCAAAACCCTCCAAAACCTGGTGATCTATGCCCCCCCAGGCACTCTCAATAAAGATCCTTGCCCCCTCATTGAAATCATCGCAGCCAACATCAACAGCAACCACCCGACATTTATACTAGGTGACTTCAACCTCCACTTTGACAAGTCTCCCCTCTCTCCTTCATGTGAACTCATCCTCAACTCGCTAACTGCTATGGGCTTCACACAAATAATAAACTCCCACACGCTAAAAAGAATTAAACCACTATTACATTCACAGGACTTCCGGACGGTGTTACAAGCCACAATACTACCAAAACTAGACTACTGTAACGCCTTACTATTAGGTCTCCCGAAAAACACAATTCAACCTTTACAGATGCTACAAAACTCTGCTGCTCGCTTACTCACCAATACTCGCCGACACGAACACATCACTCCGGCTCTCATGTTCCTGCACTGGCTTCCTGTTGCGTACAGGATTACATTTAAAGTTCTCTCCCTCATCCATAAATCAATACATAACCAAGAGATGCAATGGTTCTCCGATCAGTTTGTTTTCCGTACATCTAATCGACCAATAAGAAATATCCACCAAGCTAAACTGGCCTCTCCTCTCCTTAAACACATCAAGCACGTATCCACAAGAGACCGTACATTCTCCATAGCTGGAATTAACACCTGGAACAAAATGCCCTTGGACTTGCGTCTCGAATCCTGCCATAAAACGTTCAAACAAAACCTCAAAACCTGGTTGTTTGATCAAGCTTTCACACAATAATCCTCGATTAATCTGAAATGACGACTTATTCACTTTACACTAACTCCCTGTTCTTATCCTATCCCCTATGTTTGTTTTAATCTGCGAACTTATTTGAGCTCCCATTATGCCTTTTCCCCGGTATACGACTTTTATGGCTTGACAGTAACTTGACATTGGAATAGGCCATTAACAGGTTAATTACATATTTGCTCTCCTGCATCGTTATTGAATTAGAATATTCATGCATTCTTTATACTTAAGGTGTTATATCATGTTCTCCTGAAAACTGTTATATGTAAAGCCTGTTGCTTTATTTGTTGACTCTCTGTAAATCCTGTTTTATGTAAAGCCTTTTGCTAATTTATTGTTTACTGTAAACCGAGGTGATGTATTTCTATACGTGCCGCGGTATATAAAAATCACTAAATAAATAAATAAAAAATCAGGCCACACCTTAGATCTGATTTTCATTAACAACAAAATAATACTCAACTCCCCTCCCACCACCTCCGCAGTCCCCTGGTCAGATCACATGGTAATAAAAACTGAGCCCCAAGTGGACTCTACCCACATCCACACTCAAAAAGTCAAAAAACGTATAGTCTTCACCAAACCATGCACCAGTGAGACCCTAGAAAAAACCTTACCTGATGCCCTAAAGCACCTGGACACCTCCAATACCGTTAATGCAGTCAACTCATGGGCCACTATCAACATGGAGACAGCAAAAAAGATTTGCCCAACCATTGAAAAGGATATTGGAACCACTGCAAAAACAAATCACCCTGGTATAACCAAGATCTTAAAAACATAAAACGCTGACTAAGACAAGCAGAAAAAGCCTGGCAAAGAAATCCCACAAACCAACTACATGACAGATACAGAACGCTCCTATACATATATACAACAGACATCAACGAAGCCAAGCGAAATTTCTACTCCCAAAGAATCCCCAACTACCAATATAACCCGAGAGCCCTGTTCGAATATGTAACCCAGCTGACGCGACCCGTCAACAACCCCTCACAAAAAGAAATTTCAACGATGTCCAGTCACGGTTTCGCCCAATACCTTATAGAAAAAACAGCAAAACGTAACCCAAAAAACCCTCCAATCTACCTTGAACCCAACACACAAACAACCCTTACAACATCAACATGGTCACAGTTTGAGACCGTAGCCTCCATCGAGGTGGAAAACATTGTTCGAAAAATCAACCCAGCAGCACACCTGCTCGACCCCATCCCAACAAAAACCCTTAAGCTAATTCTGAACTGCCTAGTCAGACCCATCGCTGATATTACCAATCTCTCCCTCGAACAAGGAATACTCCCGTATTCCCTCAAATGTGCTGTAGTCAAACATATCCTAAAAAAAACCCAACTCGACCCGACCATCCCATCCAACTATCGACCCATCTCAAACCTACCATTCCTGGCCAAGATCATCGAGAAGATAGTCAACCGCCAGCTATCAGAATTCCTGGAAAGCCACAACATACTAGCCCCCGCTCAACTCGGCTTCAAGAAATTCCACAGCACCGAATCACTACTACTCACTTTCACAGACACCAAACTGCGAGGGTTTGACAAAGGCCCATCCTTCCTCCTAATCCTACTGGACATCTCCGCTGCATTTGACACCGTCAGCCACAAGATTCTAATTCACAGACTCAGAGAAATAGGTATCAGTGGCACCATTCTCCAATGGTTTCAATCATTCCTAGCCAACAGATCTTTCAAAGTCGCCCAAGGAAATACAACATCAGAACCAATCCCCCTCCCGCAGGGAGTCCCACAAGGCTCATCCTTATCCCCTACCCTCTTCAATGTCTATATGCTGCCACTATGCAAATACTTAGACAAAGCAGGGCTCACCTACTTTCTTTACGCCGATGACGTACAGATCCTGCACCCCATCAGAGACAGCATCAGCAACACCTTAAACCACTGGGAAGATTACCAGACAGAGATAACCTCCATCCTCTCAGAAATGGCACTGACGCTCAACCAAAACAAGATGGAAATGCTCCACCTCTCAAAAAAAACGCCAACACCCACCGCCAACCCCACAACTCAATCTAATTACAACATTCTCCAGACGGTTAGAGACCTTGGAATCACCCTGGACCAAGAACTGAACTTCAAATATCACATCAAGACACTGCTAAAAGACGGATTCTACAAACTCCAAATCCTGAAGAAACTCCAACCCCTACTTCATCCCCCAGACTACCGGACAGTACTGCAGTCCCTCCTTTTTGCCAAGATTGACTATTGCAATGCCCTCCTAACTGGCCTGCCCACTTCCACCCTCAAGCCCCTCCAGCTTCTACAAAATGCCGCCACACGATCACTAACGAACAAGAAAAAATCAGATCACATCACGCCCGCCCTCAAACAGCTCCACTGGCTGCCCGTCCCGTATAGATCCCAATACCAAATGCTTATGCTCATACACAAAGCTATCCATAATGGCAAAGCCAGCTGGTTACAAGGACCTCTGACCCCCTGCAACCCCACTAGAAATCTCCGCTCTACCAACACAGGCCTACTCCCCATTCCCCCCGCCAAAGAAGTACATAGAGTCTCCACCAGAGAACGCGCTGCATCCATAGCAGGCCCTCACCTCTGGAACAACCTTCCACTCGCCCTCAGAAGTGACCCCTCCACACCCTCCTTCCGAAAGAACCTCAAAACCTGACTCTTCCAGAAAGCATTCACTCTAGATAATTAATCCCTCCCCCGCCCTCCCCCCAGTTCTCAGTCCAACCACTGTGCATTAATTTAAATCTGTATATATTCTGTAATAAGTTAAGTTAATAAGCATGTTATATTGTAACACCATCTGTTAAAACTGTTACTTGTATTTAGCTAGTTACTTAATTGAGCTGTTATATTGTATCATGTCACCAAGGCTAGCCTTAGACATCTTGTTTTATGTAAACCAATGTGATATACCTAATCGAATGTCAGTATAGAGAAATAAATAAATAAATAAATAAATAAATATGAAGTTCATGCCCCTTTCACAACCCATTACTAAAACCAGGAGTTACTGTTTAGATTTTCACTTTTCCAGCATAGCACCCATTTGTAGCACAACCCCCCCGTCTTCCACCAAGTGGTGAAAAACAGGCACAGAGACTTCACAATGAAATCCCTACACATGCTTCACCTTGTCTGCCCTAAACCCACCCTCACATATCATCCGTTTTTATCGAAAAAGAAACTATTCTTGCCATGGACAGCGCATACACTTTTCCCTTCAGATATGGGGTATGGGAGGGCAATTTTTAAGGGGTTCTTTTTCTAACAGGTAAGCACTCATTTACCATTGAAATCACTTTGAAAATTAACCCCTTCATAGAAAAGGGGTACACATATAAAACCAAATTTTAAACAATATGGGGTAGATTTTAAAAGGGTTACGCGCATAAGTTATGTGCGTAACCATTTTAAACCCCCCCTGCACTTGCTGAGCCTATTTTGCGTAAGTCCCGGGGCTTTCCTGGGTGGGGCGTGTCGGGGGCGTGTCGGGGGGGCGTGTCGTGGCGGCGCATCATCCGGGGGTATTCCGGGAGTGTGGCTGTAGGCATGTTCCGGCCTGGGGGCGTGGCCGCGGCCTCCAGAGCAGCCCCTGGACCAGAACCTGGCGCGCGGGCAGCTGGCCTGCGCATGCGAATTACGCCTGCCTCAAGCAGGCTTAACTTTGTCGACAAAGGTAGGGGAGGGGAAGGGAGGGGAAGGCGGGGGGAGGCCGAAGGAAAGTTCCCTCCAAGACCGCTCCGATTTCGGAGCGGCCTCAGAGGGAACGGGCAGCGCGCACAAGGCTCTGCGCGCGCAAGGTGCACAAATGTGCACCCCCTTGCACGCGCCAACCCTGGATTTTATAAGATATGCGCGGCTACATGTGTATCTTATAAAATCAGTAACAAATGAACCTTTTTAATAGAGGTTCATTTGTTACTGACAACCACAAATCAGTCTTGTCATTCCGTATCCCTCCCCTCCCTCCTCCCCCCAGATATATATTTTTAAGTAGCTTTTTGTGGGTGTATATATACAATTATTTACTATTATTTTCAATGTATTTATTTATTTCAGTTTATTTATTTATTCATTCATTCTGTACTGCTCATTTTGTTCTTCTTTAATTGTTCTTCCATAATTAAATTGAAAGAAACTCCTACTTTTATGCATTTTAATTTGTATTTTTATATAGCCTAATGTACTACGTCATCAGAACTTTTGTAACTGGTTGCTGATTGTACTGCTAAACAAAGTAATTGCTAGAGATATTAGTGGTACCGGAAGGTGACCATATAACTCCTATTCTAAAGAACCTTCATTGATTCCCCATAAAATTTTGGCCACATTTTAAAATAATGACAATTATTTAGAGGTTGCTTCACTCTGAGCTGAAGTGCATGACTGCATCTAAGTTGCAACATTATAGACCAACCAGAGAGCTAAGGTCACAAGGGTCTGAAATGTGAGTGCTGCCCTCGAATTGAGAAAATTGTTCTCATTTAGTAAAGAAGAGAGCATTTTCTTTCTTCTCTCTGACTATATGGAATGCAGCAATCTTAAAGCATTTAGAAAAGAGCTGATATTGCTATTGTTTTGGGATGCTTAGAGGTAACCAGTAACAACTGAGATTTTAACATGAATTACCATTGTTATGCTAATTTGCAAACCTTGGCTCAATGTTAAGGCAGAGTGGCTTTATTGTTGAGGTCTTATAAAATATATTTTGTATCATTTATGATATTTTGAGTGTTTAAATTGTAACTTGCTCTGGACAACTGTTATAAATAAATAAACAAATAAAAAGGAGGGACCATATAACTGAAACCCTAGCAGAGTTACATTGGCTGCCAATTGAACACAGAATTAAATATAAAACCCTATGTATCATTCACAAACTAATTTATGATGAGAAATCAGATTGGTTAAACACAGCATTACGGGTTCACACTCCACACAGGAACCTCCGATCAGCAAATAAAGCACTCCTAACCATTCCATCAGTTAAAACAGCAAGACTGACCCAAGTGAGAGAGAGAGCCCTATCACTAGCAGGACCCATAATCTGGAACACAATACCTCCAGAGATCAGACTGCAAAGTGATCTCAAGGCATTCAAGAAAAGTTTAAAAACATGGCTTTTTAAACAAGCATTTTACAAAGGAGAATAGAGAGAAATTATTCAGGAAAAGACAGAAAGGCACCAACCCAGGGTACTTAGAACTTTACAGTAGATTAGTCTATGAACTCTACACCACAATAAGCTTAACTATAATACTATGTGTAATAAAACTATCTGTGCAAGTACCTTGGTACAATTGGTCATGAACTACTTCGCTAAATAACTATGTCTAATGATATATTGTAACCGAACCTTTGACGGCACCTGTTAGAATGTGCTATAGTTCACTTTTACCTACATTAAATATGTGCCTACATGTAAACCGTTGAGATGGTATTTAACTTAGCAACGGTATAGAAAAGTTTTTAAATAAATAAATAAATAAATAAATAAATAAATAAATAAATGTGAAACATGTACCAGGTGTGAACTCTTTTATAAGGCACTGCATGGGCTAGAAAATGTATTTTCAAACTGAAGGATTGTAGGCAATAGCTGTCTTTGCCTATTGCTGATGTAAGCAATTTTTTGCTACCGACCTATTTGCTCTATTGTTTTTCTTCAATAAAACGAAGTTTGAAAGAAAATCAGGACTAAATATTCATGCAGGCAGTGCAGTAAAACCAGCTGTGAATGAGCCTGATGTGCATGTGGTACAATCAAAGCTGCAAAGGAATGCTGAAAACTGCATAAAACAACAGAGAACCCAAAGATGGAAAAGGGAGAGGTATACAATGAAAAGAGAAAAACAGAGGGTAATGTTGCAGCAGCCTGCACACTTTAGTCTGAATTTTCACAGTGGAATCATGCGCCTAACTCAGCTTTGAAAATCTGTGGGAGTGCCCAGAACCGATGCCAACATCACACACACACACAAAAATTACAAAGCATGCGCATCAATCATGTCCCCCATCCCCCAACTCCACCTTTCAGAACATCTCTCTGCAGTGCACTGAAAAGTGTCCATGAAATCTCTTTTGTGCACATTTTTCCCAAAGATGGGAAGGCCTGCAGGTACGTTTTACCTTACAACAGACTTGCCACACATTTTCGAAGCAAAATTATGCACATCCTTTCGCTTTGAAAATTTGCAGAAAACACATGCAGAAACTCCTCCACACAAAGTTATAACTGCTCCCAGCATGGTGTAACTTCTGCAAAGGGGTTTGCATGCATACTTTTTACAATTAAAAGTATATGCAGAAATCAGAACTCCATCCCAGCTCTGTCCCCTCCCCCTCAATGTCTCTTTTGTTTGCATGCAGAAAAGTAGCATGAAATTGAGTTATTTGCATACTTTTTGAATGCAAAGACCAGCAAATTTTCCAATGTCCCATTTTACATGCATAAAAATGCATTTTATATGCATAAATAGCTTGGCAATTTTAGCCCTGTGTAGGCAGTAACCATGCAGTATGCAGTGATGTTGGTTGGCCCACATCTAGGACATTGTATCCCCTTTCCATTGCAGTAAAAGAGATGACAGTGTGGAACAAGAAGAAGTAAGGAGTGAAAGAGCTATGACTTTTTACCCCATGGAATTAAATAAATTGAGGGTAACTGTGATTAGATTGCCTAAGATAATGAAAGAGTATGAGAAAGTGGAACCTTCAGTTATTTGAAACTAGATAGCATTAAAGAAAAGGGTCACAGATTCAAGTTAAGGGCTAATCTAGTTTATAAAGATGTAGGGTTGTAGCTGAATTATGTAAAACATAGAGGATGAGGGGAAATTGTGTACAGAGCTTCAAAACTATGAATTATATAAATATGTATATTCTGTAGAGATCAATCATATGACTGTATAACTGCTATGTTTATCAAGGATGGGCTGTTTGGTCCCCAGGTTAATCCTTCTGTTCCTAACCCAGGATTTGGAAAAATTCTGAAAAATTGATAGACAAGGACATAGAAACAAGCTATGGTAGCCATATATCTCAGCATTAGCTTTAGTTCAATCAATTTTTATATTTTATTCTGCATTCTTCTCATATGTAAGACAGTAAATTTACAAATAAAAGTGTTTAAAACTTAATATACTTATCCAAAAACTATCCAAGTTATATCAGGAGAAGGAAAGAGTCCCAATACAAGGGTTTAGGACTTCACTCTACTACTGACTTTCTGTTTGACTTTTATGTAATCGTAGAAGAATGGGCTTGATTCACTAAAATGCTTCTCCCATTTTCTATCCATAGGGAAAAAAACTTAGTAAAAGAAGCTTTAGTCCATTCTTCAAACTCCATGCAGCATCTTCTATAATTTTGGAGGCTTAGATTTTGCACCATCTGTCTGCAGCTCTCTAGACTCCAGAAAGTATTGACTCAGCTGAAGGAGTGCTAAAATCAGAGTTGCCTCCATCCCATATACAGCATCCAAAAAATCTGCCTCCATGTGTACTAAAGAACCAAAGATCCAGAAGAATAGATGGGTTCTGATAGGATAAAATCTGTGATACAAATGAAAGGTGCAAAATGCCTTCATGCATTGAAAATAGATAATACGCCAGAAGAGTCTACTCTGTTGGAGATCTTAACATCATCTGCAAAGGACACACTTTTTCTACTATCCCTTCTGCATAGGCATGGGGTGACGTCTAAAGTTGATGATGTGCCAAGGGGAATATTGGAAACAGCTAGTGTGCCAACCCCATTCTCCAGGGTTGGCACTCTAGCCTCTTTGGTTTCTGCAATCCAAAAGAACAAACCCGACTAGACAACATCCCCAATCTAGAACTAGAGTTCTAGTGGTGTAGTTTTGTGATTTCTGAGTTGAGTTGTTTTCTGTTGTCATTTGTTTCCCTTTCCTTTTGTCTTTTGTGATATTTGTTGGAGTGAAAGAAAGTCAGTCTTGTTTGTCATTTTCTGTGGAGTGGAGGAGGAGCAGAAGAGACGTATGAGGAGTGGAGGAGGCATGTGAGGAGTGTAAAGAGAAGAGAAGGAGGAGTGTCAGGAGCAGGTGAGGAGTGGAGGAGGAGTGTCAGGCGCAGAGGAGGAGTGTGAGGAGTGGAGGAGGAGTGTGATGGGGAGTGTGAGGAATGTGAAGAGAAGAGAAGGAGGAGTGTCAGGAGCAGGTGAGGGGTGGAGGAGGAGTATCAGGAGCAGAGGAGAGTGTGTGAGGAGGAAAGCATGGAGCGTGATAGGCCTAGGAAGAGAAGAGAGAAGAGAGGTGAGGATAGCAGAGGGAGGAGGAGACAGAGGAAGAGAGAAGAGGAGGGGAGGAGTGCCGGGGGAGTAGGAATAGGAGTAGAGAGACAGGAGGACAAGTAGAGACAGACAGGAAGGAAGGGATAGAAGGGTGGGGGTGGGGGAAGGGGTTAGTCAGGAAAGAGTGGTGGGAGGAGTATGGCAGCATAGGGTTAGAGAGAGAGGGCAGACAGGAAGGGAGTTGGTAGAGCAGGGTGAGGTGGAAGGGGGAGAGGAAGAGAGGGGATAGGAGAGTGGGATGGAGTAAGGGCAGAGAGGACACCTCTCTGGAAGAGGAAGTGGCGACCCCTTCGGCCCGCCTGCCAGCAGTACGGCAGGGACTGCGAGCAATCAGGTTCAGTGTGGCAGAGAACTAACTTCTCATCGCTGGGGTCCTGCAGCACTATGCCAGTTTGTTCGGTAACAGAGCAGACAAGACGTCCAAAGTAGCTAAAAGGCAAATTTGGTGCAACATTGCCCAGGCCATCACTCAGCACAGCAGCATTCAAAGAAGCGGGGATCAGGTCGCCCATTGCTACCGGGATATCAAAGCCCAGCTGACAGCGAAGCTAGCAGAGCGATCCAAATATCTGTGCCAGACTGGAGGAGGGGCCCCCTGTCCCATCGTCATCACAGAAATGCAGCAGTGACTTATTGAAAGGCTGGGACCGGACGTGTTCGAGGGCATGGATCAGCAGCTAGAAACCACGCGAGCGGCTGCTGATAAGTTTACCTCACCCAAAAATGGCCAGACAGCAACGGCTGTAGACACAGGGGGTCTTTTACTAGGCATTTTTCCCATTGAGCCAGAATGACAAAAACCCTTTAGTGAAAATGCCCCAGAATTTGCCATTAGATTATCACTCCGGGCTTGATTCCTCAAAGCATTTTCCTATAGACACAGAATAGGAGAAATGCTTTAGTGAATCAGGCCCTTGTAAAGAAACAAAGTGCCCCTCTGATGGCAAAAAAAAAAAAAAAAAAAACAACCCAAAAAGCAATTCTTGCTTGCATATGTACTTATGTTGTCTTTTTTCTCTTCTCTGTTTCCACAGCTCTCTAACAGGAACATGCTGCTCCCAGCCAGGAACGCCCAGGGACCAGCTGGGATGCTCCCTGGACCAGCTGCCCAATACCCATGCTCCACAGACCCTTACTGATGGATGCAGCGACACAGAGGGAGGAGGAGGAGCAGCAGCAGCAGCAGCAGGAGACAGAGTGATCACAGCCCCTGTATGTTATGCAGTCCCTAGGCTCCAGAACTTCGATTAATGTTGACCTCGATCTTG
This sequence comes from Rhinatrema bivittatum, assembly GCF_901001135.1. NCBI lineage: Eukaryota > Metazoa > Chordata > Amphibia > Gymnophiona > Rhinatrematidae > Rhinatrema > Rhinatrema bivittatum. The sequence goes on from NC_042616.1 coordinate 760,009,398, forward strand.
ACACCTTAATGGACTGGCACCATTCGGAGGAACAGCTGGCAGGACCCAGTACCCCACGCCACTCTGACAGAAGCCCAGCTATGCCCACACTGGAGCCTCTGACACCACGATCAACTTTACCATTGGAACCAAGACTGCCACCATTGGGCCAACCACCAGCAGCACCCACACAGCCACCATCAGGGCCCCTTGCCAGCGGCAACAGCACCTGCAGCAGCCATCTTGTCAGCAGACGTCCAGCAGTTTTGGGGAGAAATAAGGGTCCTGTGAAGAAGAGTACAATGGCAAAAACAGGATCCTGCAGCTAAGTGTGGCAGCCAACACGCAAAATACCAACACGATAGCTGCAATCATCAGCAACCTTACAAATGTGATGACACAATTACTACAACGGATGCTGGACCAGCCTTCAGAATCGTCAGCTACACCCCTTGGCCCGACACCCCACAGTAGTCCGTCCGAATCACAACAGTGCAGGGGTCGGCCTCCGAAAAATATGCCCTTCTCAAGTGGAAAGTCACAGCTTGGCAAGGGCCCTTGAAAAGAGCAAATGCATGGCAAGTAAGGGCCAAGAGGCCAAATGTTAAAAAAAACACAGGGACGTGCTCTTGACAGAGTTTCTGAGCCATCTAAATGGAAGAAACCCATTCATCGTGTGCTCACTACAGAGTTGCTGGGCAGTCTAGATAGAAGAAGCCGGCTCATCACATATTGGATGCTGTTATGTCAAGCATTTTCAAGCAGCACAGTCACTAACAAGCTGTCCTTCAGCCTCTGGGTCTTTTACAGACTACTTTAAGTAGCCTATACTATAATGACTTTGCAAATGCTGTCACTTGTGAGGCTGTCCTGTCTCTAGCTCCATACTGTGGGGTGTCATCTCTTCTTACCTCCTGCAAGTGCTGGCTCCATGCTGCAGTTTGTCACCTCTTCTCATCTCCTGCAAGTGCTGGCTCCATGCTTCAGGGGTCATCCCTTCTCATCTCCTGCAAGTGCTGGCTCCATGCTGCAGTTTGTCATCTCTTCTTACCTCCTGCAAGTGCTGGCTCCATGCTTCAGGGGTCATCCCTTCTCATCTCCTGCAAGTGCTGGGTCCATGCTGCAGTTTGTCATCTCTTCTCATCTCCTGCAAGTACTGGCTCCATGCTGCGGGGTGTCATCACTTCTTATCTCCTGCAAGTGCTGGCTCCATTCCTCAAGGAGTCATCTCTTCTCATCTCCTGCAAGTGCTGGCTCCATTCTGCAGTTTGTCATCTCTTCTTATCTCTGCAAGTGCTGGCTCCATGCTGCAGTTTGTCATCTCTTCTCATCTCCTGCAAGTGCTGGCTCCATGCTGCAGTTTGTCATCTCTTCTTATCTCTGCAAGTGCTGGATCCATGCTGCAGTTTGTCATCTCTTCTCATCTCCTGCAAGTGCTGGCTTCATGCTGCAGTTTGTCATCTCTTCTCATCTCCTGCAAGTGCTGGCTCCATGCTTCAGGGGTCATCTCTTCTCATCTCCTGCAAGTGCTGGCTCCATGCTGCAGTTTGTCATCTCTTCTTATCTCTGCAAGTGCTGGCTCCATGCTGCAGTTTGTCATCTCTTCTTATCTCTGCAGGTACTGGCTTCATGCTACAGTTTGTCATCTCTTCTCATCTCCTGCAAGTGCTGGCTCCATGCTGCAGTTTGTCATCTCTTCTTATCTCTGCAAGTGCTGGCTCCATGCTGCAGTTTGTCACCTCTTCTCATCTCCTGCAAGTGCTGGCTCCATGCTTCAGGGGTCATCTCTTCTCATGTCCTGCAAGTGCTGGCTCCATGCTGCAGTTTGTCATCTCTTCTTATCTCTGCAAGTGCTGGCTCCATGCTGCAGTTTGTCATCTCTTCTTATCTCTGCAAGTGCTGGCTCCATGCTGCAGTTTGTCATCTCTTCTTATCTCTGCAAGTGCTGGCTCCATGCTGTGGGGTGTCACCTCTTCTCATCTCCTGCAAGTGCTGGCTCCATGCTGCAGTTTGTCATCTCTTCTTATCTCTGCAAGTGCTGGCTCCATGCTGCAGTTTGTCATCTCTTCTTATCTCTGCAAGTACTGGCTCCATGCTGCAGTTTGTCATCTCTTCTTATCTCTGCAAGTGCTGGCTCCATGCTGCAGTTTGTCATCTCTTCTTATCTCTGCAAGTGCTGGCTCCATGCTGCAGTTTGTCATCTCTTCTCATCTCCTGCAAGTGCTGGCTCCATGCTGCAGTTTGTCATCTCTTCTCATCTCCTGCAAGTGCTGGCTCCATGCTGCAGTTTGTCATCTCTTCTTATCTCTGCAAGTGCTGGCTCCATGCTGCAGTTTGTCATCTCTTCTTATCTCTGCAAGTACTGGCTTCATGCTGCAGTTTGTCATCTCTTCTCATCTCCTGCAAGTGCTGGCTCCATGCTGCAGTTTGTCATCTCTTCTTAACTCTGCAAGTGCTGGCTCCATGCTGCAGTTTGTCACCTCTTCTCATCTCCTGCAAGTGCTGGCTCCATGCTTCAGGGGTCATCTCTTCTCATGTCCTGCAAGTGCTGGCTCCATGCTGCAGTTTGTCATCTCTTCTTATCTCTGCAAGTGCTGGCTCCATGCTGCAGTTTGTCAACTCTTCTTATCTCTGCAAGTGCTGGCTCCATGTTGCGGGGTGTCATCTCTTCTCTAGGGATGTGAATCATTTTTTGACAATTTAAAATATCGTCCGATATGGCCGGTGCCATTTTGCAAAATGGTGCCGGCCATATGGCCATATTGCCGTACGGCAAAATGGCGCTGGCCATACGGCCGGCGCCATTTTTCATTACGGCAACACGATTCGAGTGCAGGAGGTCGTTCCCGGACCCCCGCTGGACTTTTGGCAAGTCTTGTGGGGGTCAGGAGGCCCCCCCAAGCTGGCCAAAAGTCCCTGGGGGTCCAGCGGGGGTCCGGGAGCGATCTCCTACGCTCGTGACGTCGGGGGACAGGAACCAAAATGGCGCCGGCGCTACCTTTGCCCTGTCATATGACAGGGCAAAGGTAGCGCTGGCGCCATTTTCTATCAACGCACCCGTGGCCCGAGAGTGGAAGATCACATCGGGACCCCCCCCCCCCACTGGACCCCAGGTAATTTAAGACATTTGTGGGGGGTTCGGGAGGGTGGGGGATTTATTTTAAAGGGTCGGGGTGGGTTTTAGGGAGTTTTAGTGTGCCGGTTTTCCCGCCCTCCCCGATTTACGATTTACACGATATTTAAAAAAACAAAATCGCGACGATTCGATTCCCTCCCCCGCCCAGCCGAAATCGATCGTTAAGATGATCGATCACACGATACACATCTCTACTCTTCTCATCTCCTGCAAGTACTGGCTCCATGCTGCGGGTTGTCATCTCTTTACATCTCCTGAAGTGCTGGACTCATGCTGCGGGGTATAATCTCTTCTCATCTACTGCAAATGCTGGCTCCATGCTGTGGGGTGTCATCTCTTCTCATCTCCTGCCTCCATGCTTCTGGGTCTCATCCTGGGCCTCTTGCCTCCATGCTGCTAGGTCTTCTGCTGCTCCTGCGATGGTTCTAGCTCACTCTGCAGTCTTACTCCTGCTGCTTACATTCTGAACTGTTTCCTCATTCTCCTACTGCCTACATGGTGAGCTGTGCTGGCCTGGCTCTTAGACCTTCCTCTTTGAGTGCACTCTTTCAACATGCACTGTCTGTTGTGGATTGGTAACTGGATAAATTACAGGAAACAGAGGGTAGGAAAAATGTTCAATTTTCACATGGATAAAGGTCACTAATGGAGTGCCCCAGGGATCTGTTTTGGGACCAGTGTTATTTAGCATATTCATAAATGATCTGAAGAAAGGAACAACAAGTGAGGTGACCAGATTTTCATATGACACAAAATTGTTTTGAGTTGCTAGAACTGCAGAAGGGCCTATTTGATTTTTTTTTACTGCTGTTGCTGCATACTGAACAAATGATTTCAAAGTATTGTCCATAACTACTCATGAAGCCCTTTTCCTGGATACCTAATACAGAATCCAGCATGGTGCAGCTGTAGTTGGGATACTCTTCCCTTTGTGCATCATTTTGCAGGTTTCCACATTAAATTTTAACTGCCTTTTAGAGGCCCAGTCTCCCGGTCTTGCAAAGACCTTCTGCAATTCCTCACAATCTGCTGCTTTGATTAATTTTGTGTCATCTGAAAATTTGATCACCTCATTCATTGCTCCTTTTTCATGATCAATAATGAAAATGCTAAGCAGCACAGGTCCTGGTACAGATCACTGGGGCACTCCATTATTGAACTTTGGAAAACTGACAATTTAGTCCTATCCTCTGTTCCTAACCTGTTATCAATCCACAATAAAACATTGCCTCCTATCCTCCGACTTTATAATTTCCTAAGAAGTCTCTCATGAGGGACTTTGTCAAATGTCTTCTGAAAATCCAAATACTTTATTTCAACTTACTCACCTTTATCCACGTTTATTTACACTTTCAAACAAATCCAATAGATTGGTAAGTCAAGACTTCCTTTTGCTAAAACCATGTTAACTCTTCCCCATTAGGCCACATCTATGTAACCAGACATTTTGTCTTTAAGAATAGCTTCTACCATTTTGTCCAACATTGACATCAGGCTTACACTTCTATGGTTTCCAGGATCAGCCCCCCCCCCGGAACCCTTTTAAACATTGGCATTATATTGGTCCCTAGAGATGTGCAAGCCAAAATATTTTGTCATTTAATTGGAAGGGAGGTTTTCATCCAAATTTCATTTAATTGGGAAACTTATTTCTTTGTTTATTTAAATTTAATTTTATTTAGTTTTTATATTTTCTGCAAATAGCGTGCACTATTTCAGAATAGCGTGCACTATTTCAGAATAGGGTGCGCTATTTGCCAAAATGAATAAAAATGAAAATATCTGAATTTCATCAAGATTTTTTCATTTTGGTTTGAAAATGAAACAAGTTTGTTTAATTGTATTTTTCATTTTGCTTTTAAACAAATGTGCATCCCTATTGGTTATACTTCAGGTTTCAGATGCAGATTACTAGTAACAGGTTTGCAATTTTATGTTTGAGCTCTTTCAGAACTCTGGGGTGAATACCATCTGGTCCTGGTGATTTGTTATTCTTCAGTTTGTCAATGTGACATCTCCTACAAGTGCTAGCTCCATGCTGCGGGGTATCATCTCTTCTCATCTCCTGCAAGTGCTGGCTCCATGCTGCGGGGTATCATCTCTTCTCATCTCCTACAAGTGCTAGCTCCATGCTGCGGGGTATCATCTCTTCTCATCTCCTGCAAGTGCTAGCTCCATGCTGCGGGGTATCATCTCTTCTCATCTCCTGCAAGTGCTGGCTCCATGCTGCGGGGTATCATCTCTTCTCATCTCCTGCAAGTGCTGGCTCCATGCTGCGGGGTATCATCTCTTCTCATCTCCTACAAGTGCTAGCTCCATGCTGCGGGGTATCATCTCTTCTCATCTCCTGCAAGTGCTAGCTCCATGCTGCGGGGTATCATCTCTTCTCATCTCCTGCAAGTGCTGGCTCCATGCTGCGGGTTGTTTTGTTTTTTTTTTTAGTTGCTCAGAATCATAACCATGAAAGAATGTTTCTGGTGTGAGTATGTCCCCAATGTCCTCCTTCTCACTGAAGACCAAGGCAAATAATTAATTTTGTCTTGCTGCTATTTCAATGTGCTGCCTGAACTCTCCTTTTCCTCTTGGTCATCTTGAAGCCCAACTGACGCCCACACAGGTTTTTGACTTAAAATATACTTGGGAAAGTGGGAAGTCGACTGGACCTTATGTCCGCTCGGCCAAGATAATAAGGTGACAGGCTCACAATGGGAGCAGGCCACTTTTGGTCAGAAAGAAATGACCCAAGTGGGGGGGGGGGGGGTAGGGTAGGAGGATGGTGAGTGAGGTAGTCAGTTTGTTAGACAAGGGTTAAAGATGAGGAAGGGGAGGAGGGGAGGATGATGCAGCAGGGGTCTGTATGTGCTGGCTGACTTGCCAGCCATTATTATAATTAAGGTGCTGGCTGGGTGCTATTGGCTCCATGGCTTGGCACATAGGATCCATGGGGAGGAGTTGAGCTAGGAGATGCGTCACTTGCTGGCATCTCCTCAGCTGCATAGTCGCTTCCCTCCCACTCACCCTTATTATATGTCATTGTTAGGGGTATGTTTTGTTGCAGCTGGGGGGTATTTGATGAGGCGGATGCTCTATTGTTAAATTACATTCCTGATATAACACTGCCTTGTTGACAACTGGGGGTAGTTGTCGGACAAGGACCCCTTGCTGGGAGGTGGCAGAGGTCCTCTGGACTGGCTCCTTGCTGGGAGGTGGCGGGGGTCATAAACTGAGCAAGGCTTTGGAACATACTAGCCAGGTGGCTATGGATGATTATCTTGCTGGGAGGTGGCGGATGATTGGTGTGTGTTACACAATGTTAATGCTATGTAATATTATAATGTTTCTGCATATGGCTCGGGCATCTTCGATGTCAGGATGGCCTAGCAGTCAAAGGCGCTGTGTTAAGCTCACAGTCTCCACTGGAGGCGTGGGCTTGAATCCCACTTCTGACATTCTTCTGTGTTGCTTAGAGCAGAGTGGCCCAGCAAAAGCGTGCTGGGCCCATAACCCAGAGGTTGATAGATCAAAACCATCCTCTACTAAGATTTTTTTTTGGGTACTTGCCAGGTTCTTATGGCCTGGATTGGCCACTGTTGGAAACAGGATGCTGGGCTTGATGGACCCTAGGTCTGACCCAGTATGGCATGTTCTTATGTTCTTAAAGCTGCGGCCCTTGTTAATGCCAATATGGCTCTGTGGATTATTAATTATGTAAAGGGGCGGATGCAAGAGTGTGAATGTCCTGGCTGCCTACATTATTTGTATTAGGGTTTTTTTCCCTCTATGGCAAGCTTCTTTTCAAATTCTGTTTTGGCCTGCAATATTACATCGAATTTGCCCATGCTTTTGCTCTTTCCTATTTTCCTTATTTCAGTCTGCTTTCCATTTTTTGAAAGATGACCTTTTGGCTTTAATTATCTCTTTTGCATTACCATTAAGCTATGCTTGTAGTTATTTGGTCTTCTTTTGCCTTTTTTAATGCATGTTTAATGCATGCTGGGCTTCCAACATGGTATTTTTAAACAATGTCTATGCTTCATGCAATCATTTAACCTTAACAACCACACTTTTAATTTTATTTTTTAATGTCCTTATTTTATCATAGTTTCCCTTTTTAAAGTTTAATTTTACTGTACTAATTTTACTTAGTATCCACTTTCCAGTGAATATGTCAAATTGAATTGCATTATGATCACTATTGCCAAGCAGATCCACCACCTTTATCCCCTGCACTAGGTTTTCTGTTTAACTGAGATCTAGCTCTAGAATAATTTCCCCCCTCATTGTCTCTATAACCAGTCTGTAAATGATACCAGATTAGATTTGGAATTTTTAGGAACTTTATCTCCCCAGCATGTCCTAATGTAAGATTTCTTTAATAAATATTGTGGTAATTGAAATCTCCCTTTATTACTGTGTTGCGCATTTTATTAGCCTGTCTAATTTATAAATATTTTACAATCTGTTTCCTCATCCTGGCCAGGCAGGCAGGCAGTAGTATAGCCTCACTACTGTACTCAGCTCCATCACACTTGAAATTTCTACTCATAAGGGTTGCAGAGTGTACTTTGTTTTCTGCAGAACCTTTATCCTTCTTGTCTTTGTCTTCTTGCCATTCTTAACATACAGTGCAACCATTCTTAACATGCAGTGCCATTCTTAACATACAGTGCCCTAACATGTTGATAAAACTTATACCCTGGTATTTCAGTATCCCATTGGTTATCCTCCTTCCATCAGGTCACTGAGATGCCTGTTATGTCTACCTCTTCCTTTAGTGCCATATATATTCTAATTCTACAGTCTTATTTTCCAGACTTCTGACATTCATATACAAATATTTTAAAGAATGTTTATTTTTATTCGCAACCTGCTTTTTAGCAGATGATACAGGCAGTTTGGAGTCTGTGTGCTCTTTAATTGAATCCAGCTGGGCTACTTCAACCTTTACCACTGCCTATCAGAATATTCTAACTTTCCTATTTTGCCAATTTATTGGCTATTTCTTCGCAAATTCTGGGAAGTTAAATTCTTTTACCAAAATTAGAAAGTTTCCACAGCTCAAAGCTCTACTCTTCTCTTAAGATAGTCACAGTTCCTCTGTGCAGCTAGCACAGAGCCAGCTTACACAAACATTTCAGGCCTGATAGTGAAATGTTAAAACTTTCTTTGACAGTAAAATTCTTTTAGGTTGTGGTATATATATTGCATGCCAATTGACGTCTCATCACTTACAGTAACTATTCATTCACTCTCAATCAATCTAGATAAATGAGGCTTGACCGACATGCCGCAAATGCGCAGTAGAGAGCAGCTCTACTGTGCATGTGCGGCACAGAGCTCTGAGCGACATGCTAACGTGCTGATGTTATGTCCCAACGCAGAGAGATCAGAATAGAGTGTCACAGAGGGGAGGAGGAAAGGGCAGACGAGCCGCCGCTCCAAGAAATGGCTCCTCTGACATGTTAACAGCCTGAGCCCGTCCCTCCGTCACCGGGGAAGGGGGGAGGGAGTAGGGACACCGACGGAGGGACGAGCTCAGGCTGTTCAGGCTGCAGTTTCGTCAGCAAATGCCTCCTTCTTTAGCCTGGTCCCTCCCTTAACTTTCCTGGCTGGCACTGAGGAGGAGAAAAGGGCAGAAGAGTCATCGAGCTGTCCGTCTGCCGCCGGGGAAGGTGGGAGGGAGTTGTGATGGCCGGAGCAGAGCTAAATCTCGCCTGTTTTAACCAGCATGCAAAGGGACAATAGCCGGCCCTGTAGAAGAGAAAAAGAGGAGTGGAGGAGGGCTGAGGGAGAGGGAAGGGATTGTGGATGAGGTGAGAAGGGAAGGAAAGGGAAGACGAGAGGGGATGGAAGGAAAAGGGAAGAGGATATGAGTAAGTGGGAAGGGTAAGAAGTTGTGCAGAAGAGAGGAAAAGAGAGCGGCTTTGACCGACGGAATCTCGCCTGTTTGAACGGGCCTAACGGCTTGTTGTATAGAAATAAGGCAGAATGTAAACTTTCCTGCCAGATATTAAGATTAGCTATTTCTTTGACTCAATTTACTTTTTCCTTACGTTTTCTACAAAAGCACTTCCGTTCCCTTATTCAGAGATATCTTTTTTTTAATTCAAATTTTAGTAACAATGTAAAAAATGTATTCATACACATTCACTCATCTCAAAACAAATTTCTGGATCTCTGTCAACTCTCAGGGGGTGGATGGGAGGGAAGCGACCATGCAGCTGAGGAGATGCCAGCAAGTGATAGCAGATGCTGCTAGCATCTCCCAGCTCAACTCCTCCCCCTGGATCCTACGTGCCAAGCCATGGAGCCAATAACACCCAGCCAGCACCTTAATTATAATAATGGCTGGCACGTATAGACCCCCACTGCATCATCCCCCTCCCCTTCCTCATCTTTAACCCTTGCCTAACAAACTGACTACCTCACTCACCGTCCTCTTACCCCCCCCCCCCCCCACTTGGGTCATTTCTTTCTGACCAAAAGGGGCCTGCTCCCATTGTGAGCCTTGTCCTGACCTTCCCACCCTTTCCCCTAATCTTTCCTCCCCCAGCCCTATTCTAACCCCGCCCCCCAACCTTTTTCTTACCTTTTGCAACTGCCTCCGGGCAGGCGCAAGGTGCGCGCACCGGCAGCCTGCCGGCACGCGATCCTCCAACACAGCAGCAATGGTCACTGTGTTGGAAGCCTCTGGCCACACCCACACCCCGCCCCCGGACTGCCCCTTTAGTAAAGCCCCGGGACATGCGTTCCGGGTCTTTACGCGCGTCGCCGGACCTTTTTAAAATAAGCCCAGCGTGCGTAACCCCCCTTATGCACGTAAATCCTCTGGATTTACGCGCATAGGGGCGGATTTTAAGAGCCCTGCTCGCCGGTGCGCCTATTTTACATAGGCCTACTGGCGCGTGCAGAGCCCCGGGACTCGCGTAAGTCCCTGGGTTTTCCGAGGGGGCGTGTCGGGGGCGTGTCGGGGGCGGGCCCGATCCGCGCTGCGTTTTCGGGGCGGGATGTAGCGTTTCAGGGGTGGGTCCGGGGGCGTGGTTACGGCCCGGGGCGGTCCCGGGGCATGGCCACGCCCTCCGGACCCGCCCCCAGGTTGCGTCCCGGCGCGCTAGCGGCCCGCTGGCGCGCGGGGATTTACGTCTCCCTCCGGGAGGCATAAATCCCCCGACAAAGGTAAGGGGGGGTTTAGACAGGGCCGGGAGGGTGGGTTAGGTAGGGGAAGGGAGGGGAAGGTGAGGGGAGGGCAAAAGAAAGTTCCCTCCGAGGCCGCTCCGATTTCGGAGTGGCCTCGGAGGGAACGGAGGTAGGCTGCGCGGCTCGGCACGCACCGGCTATACGGAATCGGTAGCCTTGCGCGCGCCGATCCAGGATTTTAGCGGATATGCGTGGCTATGCATGTATCTACTAAAATCCAGCGTACTTTTGTTGGTGCCTGATGCGCCAACAAAAGTACGCCAAATCGCGCGTTTTGAAAATCTACCCAATAGCGCTTTTAAAATCAATCCCTTAGCTTTTAACTTCTGGTTACATATAGTTTGAATTTGAACTTTGAACTTGTCCATGGTAAATTTCATCTGCTATTTAGATGTCCAGATTCCTAAGATTTGAAAAGTCCTTCTGTAGTTCCTCACAGTTTGCTCGTGTTTGCTTGAATAATTTTGAATCATATTGGAATTTCATCACTTCCCTTGCTCCCTTTTCCAGATCATTTATGAATATGTTAAACAGCACTGGTCCCAGTTCAAATCCCTGGGTATCCCATTATTTACCTTTTGCCACTAGGAAAATTGGCTTTTCCCAAAATAAGAACAAAGGCAAAATACTACATATTCAATGGCATCAGACAAGACCAATTGGCCAAAGTTGAGATTCTTCCTCTGTTTTCTACCACTTTGGGCAGATGAGCAGACAAATTCCCATACGAGAACCTACACCAAAATAATATAAGCAACTTGCAGCCACCATCTCAACCTTAAGCACTGACCAGAGTTATTTCTGGGGACATGTCTGGGTTGTGTTTCCATTCTCTATCTTTTTTGTTTTGCCACAATTCTTGAGGGAGTGAAGGGTTGGTTGGCTGTTTGGAATACTGCAATGTTCCAATCATTTTCCTAACACTGTTATAGAATATGACAACAGATAAGAACTATTTGATGCATCTAGTCTGCCCAATTCCTCCTTTGCATAATGCAATAGACCCCAGCCAATCTCTGTCTCCCCCTCACCTCTTTACCATTAGGAATCTTCCTGCTTATCCCATGCTTAACTGAACTGCATTATCATTTTTTGTCGGTACCACTTCCCCTTGAGAGACTACTCCATGCATCCTCAATAGAACATATAGGGGTAGATTTTAAAAGGGTTACGCGCATAAGTTATGCCATAACCCTTTAAAAAAACCCCTGCCCGCGCCGAGCCTATTTTGCATAGGCTCGGCGGCACACGCAAGTCCCGGCGACGCACATAAGTCCCGGGGCTTCGCTAGGGGGCATGTCGGGGGCGTGTCGAGGGCGGTGAGACGTTCGGGGCATTCTGGGAGGCGTGTCGGGGGGCGTGGTTCCAGCCCGGGGGCGTTCCGCTGGTACGCGCGAGTTACACCTGCCTCCGGCAGGCGTAACTTTGTCGACAAAGGTAGGGGGGTGTAGATAGGGCTGGGAAGGGCTTGGGTTAGGTAGGGGAAGGGAGGGGAAGATGGGAGGAGGCCGAAGGAAAGTTCCCTCGGAGGGAACGGGAACGGGCAGCACGTGCAGGGCTCGGTGCACGCAAGTTGCACAAATGTGCACCCCCTTGCACGCGCCGACGCCGGATTTTATAAGATACATGCGAACAAAAGTATGCACGGGCGCACTTTTGGAAAATCTAACCCATTGTGGACTTTGTTTACTGGGAGATGATTCCTTTGGGTCTGTCAGCTTCAGCTGACCCCTACTAGAGAATTCTGATCTGGAGTTGCAGCCAGTTTTTCCCTTCTCTGCAATATCTGAAGGCTATGCCCTTGCCTTGTACAGGGAGTGTCCTGAGAAAAGGGGTTTCACTATTTATACACACATGCATAAATTAAAACATGACGAAAAGGCAGAATGGCTGAACACGGCCCTTCGTGTACACGTCCCTAACAGAAACCTGAGATCAGCAAACAAACACTGCTAACTATTCCCTCAGTAAAAACAGCCAGACTAACTCAAGTAAGGGATAGGGCCCTATCCCTAGCAGGACCTATAATATGAAACACCATGCTGTTAGAAATCAGAATGCAAAGAGACATCAAAACATTCAGAAAACGTTTAAAAACATGGCTATTTAAGCAAGCACACCACAAAGAGAATGGAGAGTAGAATCCAGGGAAATGTAGGATGCAGCCAGCAGATCTCCCACACACACACACCATCTTACTCGAATTGTGTATTTTATTTTTATTTTATTTCAACAACAAAGGACTAGATTTAAGTATTAATTTATCTTACAGCTGATATAGATAGAAGTAGACATGACTTATCACACCCAACAATTAATATTTAATATGAAACTATGTTACAGTATTTGATGGCACCTGCTTAGTTGATATAATTTAACACATTTAAGCAACATGCTTAACGATGGTATAAAAAAGATTTTAAATTAAATAAATTAAATTAAATCCTAGAGAAGCAGAGAGGCTGTGGGGAGATATGATAGAGAAATTCAAATGCCTCAAAGGTAATAACATAAGAAGTGCCATGCTGGGTCAGACTAAGTTTCAACAAGCTCAGCATCCTGTTTCCGACCAGCCCAGGTTACAGATACCCACAGATCCCAAATAGTTCATTTCTCATTATTCCCAGGAATAAGCAGTGGCTTTCCCAGATCTACCTGGCTAATAACTGTTTATGGACTTTTCCCTTGGGTTCTTGTCCAACCTCTTAAATAAATACTTCATATGATTTGTTTTAAACCTGCAGGTTCCTAGTTTCATGAAGTGACTGCTAGCTAGTCTTCGTGTTGTATGAAAGAGTAAAAAGCCATTCTCTTTACCCAGGGAATCAGAACCCAACACTCCATGATTAAGATGCCTAACCCCATTGGGACGTCCACCTTTAAAGTTAAGGGGCAAGTGTACCGAGACTGGCCCAGAGAAACAGAGAGCACAGCAGATAGATGTGGTTGCCTAGAAGAGAAGAGAAATAAAAGTGAGACTGCCAACGCCAACCAGTCAGAGCAGGGGTGGTCCTATAATGAGACAGGGTGAGGCGGCCGCTTCAGGCGGCAGATTTTTGAGGCAGCAAAAAATTCCCCTCTCAAAACTCCCCTGTGGGGTCTGCCTCACACCGCTGCCCCTGCCCTTTGCCATGGTTGCCGACTGCCTCACGCTCACTCTGCCAGGGGCTGATTGGCCTACTGGGGCTTTTGGCATGCCCCGGTGGGCCTGTCACCCCAATCACGTGATAGGTGTCGGTCGTCACGGCCACATGCCTACAGGGTCGTGACGACCAACAGGAGCCTTGTGACATTTTCAGAGATCGGGAGCCTCCCCCGAGGTCCTCTGCTTAGCATTCCCTTTGTATTTTCCCCGCGGCAGCAGTCGCAGTTCCATGAGTCTGTTTGCTGCATTTGTCCCAATCCCCATCATCACCGTGGTGGCAGGAAACACTGCCTCTGCCTTTGTTCGTGCCTCCCCCGCTTCTGTTTTTGCCGGCGGGAGGCAGCCAGCACGCCTCCTGCCGCTGCCTCACTGCCGGCTGAATGCTCGCCTCCCGCCTCCGAGCTCCAATAGCTTTCCTCTGCGGCAGGCTCTGTTCATCCTCATGCCGCAGTAAAAAAAATATATATATATATATTAAAAAAAAAAAATACTTCAGGGCTTAACAGACCACGAGCCTTCCCACACCAGATGGCCACCCCTTCCCGCAAAAGCCCACTCAGGCTCTCCTCTCCTGGGCTCTGCCTGGATTTTCCCTGACCACCAATGTGTTTTTCCATTGCTGTATTGCATAGAAATGTGCCAGCAGCCTGGCTTATTGTGATTTCCAGTTCAGTTTTTGTCTGCACATTTCTGTTTAGATTTTATTCTTCTGTATTTGGTGTCAGTCCATCTGTGCTCTACATGTATTCTGCTGGCGTGTAGTTTCTCTAGGGATACAGCAGCCTGGCTTATTTTGTTTTGCTATTAGGAGGTGTATTGGTGTTTTAGAACCTGGTGTCATATTTGTAGTGCTGTCTTTTCAAAGGTAGGGTTGTTACTGCTTAAGGACTGTTCTGGCATGGGAGGTTTATTTATTTATTTATTTAAAATATTTCTAGGCCACTTATAGCAAACATATTATGCTAAGCAGATTACAATGTAAACATAAAATACATCATAAAATACGCCATTTACTATACTATCATTGCTGTTCAGTTTACGCATGGCTTTCTGAGGGCCATGCCCACATCAAATACAATAGGCCTAATAATAAATGTCTGTTTTGCAGGCACCAATGCAGTGCATGTAAAAATAATATACATGCTGCTGTGATATTTTTACCTTGGAAGACTATGAATATCTTTTTTCATGTACAATCGCTTATTATAAATGCACAGTTTTTAATTCTGTGTGGTGAGGGTTAGTGTGTAAAGCCCGCCTAGTGTACCTGATATCCTTGCACCAACTTGGAGAGTGTGTGCCACACATCAATCCCCCCACTACTCACCCATTTCCCGCTTCTCCAGGGGGCAATTGCTACGGAAAGGTGGGAGGCAGGCTGTAGTGTTCCTGGGAGTGTGGCAGGGTTGCCAGCTTCCAAGAAATGTCATCAGTGATGCACTGTCTGCCATCTCTTTGGCAATTCTGACCCTTGCTGTCCTCCTTCCGTAGCATTTCCAATCACCGGAAGGGCCAGACTCCAAGGGCCATAGCCTAGGTCATTCAGTGAGTGTTTAACCTTCATATAGACATATATTAATGCATGCAGAAAATGGCTGAATTAGCATAAGTTAGACACTTCTGATCAGTAGTGCCAATCATGGTTTCAGCCATAGCCTAGAGCTCATCTTTTTATCATCAACTATAGTTATCAACACAGGTCTCTTGATACTGTTTTCCTCTTAATTTATTTACTGTATTTAGTTAGTTAAATTAGCTCAGCTCATGCCTTTCCATTTCTATTAATGTTGTCAAGCTTGCCTCCCCTTTTTCCTCTGGCAAATAGAGTATTTTTCCCTTCAAATTAGTTAGAGGGATAGGCTTGACAACTTACGTTGGCCAATGTTCTTTGGTATCATCTTTTCCTCTGATAGTGATGAAATCCATTTCCCCTTAGCTAGTGTGTGTGTGTGTGTGTGTGTGTGTGTGTGTGTGTGTGGGTGGGGGGGGGGGAGATTCTCTCTCATTTTAATTTTTTATTCTCTGGTAAAATGATTCCCTGTACCATTCTCTGAGAGTCTTTTAACATATTTGTTCTTACAAATTAATTTTTTCCTCAGTCCCTTTTCAAAAGAAAGTAAAGCCAGTCTGGTTAGTTTTCAACTGCTCAGGTTTCATGAGTTGGGTGGCCTTTTTTATATATTTTTTGCATGTTTATCGTCAGTAGATGCTACATAGATTCTTGCATCGTTTTTTGAAATCTCAGCAATAGCCAGAGGATAAGCTGTAAAGAAAAAACAGGGGAACTTAATGTGCTTTATTTGGTGATAAACTAAGAATTCTGTGCTAAAGTTTGAAAAGCTTTTGTGGAAGTCAGGCATCCAAGAGGAAGCATTAATGAATTTTGTCTGTCTCAGCTAAGAAGCCAATCACAATCAATGAAAGCTGCATGTTCAGAAAAGTGAGTGTTCAAGAGACATAGGGCTGGATTTACTAATACCGCCGGGCTCTTTGAATCCCATGGTAACAGGAGGGCGGTGGGGTGAAACGGGGGGGCGGTCCTGTGATAGCCGGCAGCGATCGCACCTCCATGGTGCGATCGCTGCCGGTGTCGCACCAAATAACTACATCATAAAAGGTGTAGTCATTCGGTGCGAAACTGGCCGCGAAAAAGACGCGTACCTTTCGCTGTCGGCGAAGACTTCGCGGCGTCAGCCCTGGTGTCACCCCGACTCATCCTCTTCCGGGGCTGACGCCGCCCCGACTCCGCCCTGATCTTGGTATCACACGCGATAAGGGACCTTTTGCACGCGATCCGCTTGGAAAATGACCCCCATAGTCAGGAAACTGCACAAAGGGGTTGAATTTAAGACCCCCGCTCGCACATGGATGCGCCAATTTTATAACATGTGCGCAGCAGTGCATGTTAAAAAATCCAGTGGTCGCGCACACGTGCGCCAGATTTTATTTATTTATTTGTTTATTTATTTATTTAACATTTTTATATACCGAAATTCATGTAGCAAAGTTACATATCATTTCGGTTTACATTATAACAATTAACAGGCATATAAGACATATATATATATATATATATATATATTTATTTTATTTATTTATTTATTTATTTAAGGTTTTTTTATACCGGCATTCATGAACTCGTTCACATCATGTCGGTTTACAGAAAACAGGGGTGCGGATAATACAACCAAAAAACATAAATAACGTGATGAAGAGAAGCAGTTACAATTAACAAGGGCTAATGAACTGGGAATGTAAGAAATAGAAAGAGATAGAGGAGAATAATTATGTACAAAAGTTCAATATAAATATGGTGTCTCATATATAAGACATATAAGACATATAAGGCATATAAGGCATATAAGGCATATATAAGGCATTTTACAATCCGCATGTGCATGTGCAGATGGCCTGCGACTCTCGCGCGCAGGGGGGGGAGTTTTAGCAAAATACGCATGGCGACGCAATCGGACCTCCCCCAGTTCCTTCCCAGTCTGCTCCAATTAAAGAGCGGACTGGGAGGGAACTTTCCTATTCCTAACTCTACCCTTCCTACCTCTTTCCCTCTCCTCTCCGAGCCCTAACCTAACCCTACCTATCCCTAATTTTTTTATTTTAATACATGGTCCTGTCCCAGCCCACCCCACGCCCCACCCCTCCCCACACAGACCATGCCACCGGCCAGCCCCTTTTGGTGCGATACGGGTCTTACGTGCGTGGCCGTCTCCATTCTAAATGCGCACAGCGAGCACAAGGGCCGGCCACGTACTTAACCCCAATGTTTTATGCACATGGCCCCTTTAAAATCAGGTTCATTCTGAGTTCATTTTTCAGAGTTTTATATCTAAACATTTCTGCGTCGGGGTAACATATATGGAACAGCAGTTATTACCCTAAACAGAAGGCATGGGGGTAACCTGTACAGTATGGCAGTTATTATCGTAAGCAACTGGGCAGACTGGATAGACCATTTGGTTTTTATCTGCCATCATTCGCTAAGTATAGCATAGATTATTGCTTCAGATATTTAGGAATCTAACTAAGTAGTCATCCCATTTATGCAGCAAATCCAATAGATTCCTTTTCTATATGCCTGACCTTAGGCAACTAAAATCTTATTTAGACAAACCTCACAATGTGCAGTTTGTATAACTGTTGTTCAAAGTAAGGCAGGAAACTCAGTTGACCCTACAGCTTAAGTCCAGATTTGTACCTCTTTTGTCTTGTTCACTGCAGGCATGATCAAATGATAGACATGGCAAAATAATCCTGATTTGCTGTTTAGCATCTCTGACAAGTTTATTTTTTCAGTTCTCCTTCAATTTCTCATCTGTTCTCACTCCCAGTGCTGTATCTTTGCTCAGGGCTAGGTCACAAATTATTCCCACGGAGTGTTACCATCTGCTGGTCATGTGTTTTTGCACACTGTAGTCACATTTTCTTTCCATGATCAGGAGTACATGATTTTAGAACTGCACATCTATGCTAGCTATTCTATAATCTCACAATTTCTAATGCGAGTTGATAATAAAATCAATTTATAGATCATTACTGGAAAAAAACAACTCATAAACATAAACAATCAAATAATAAAGAATCTCAGGAAAAATATATTTCTTTTAAATTTATGGCTTATATTACAAATTGTGATTATCTATTGGAAGCATCAACAAAATATGTGTCATTTCTGCCTCATTAAATGTTGTGCCTGCCGTGAACTGTATGATATCTAGCATGCAGAATTGGCTGCTCCACTATTTATCATGGTGATAACACCTTGCTTTTAATCTTATATGCTAGGATGTTGATACAGTAACCTGCAAAGCTTTTCAGTAAAAGGGGCCGACACACACACACACAAAAAAAATTAAACAGTGCAAATGAGCTAAAACATGCAAAAGCACCAACATTTTGAAGCTTTCATTGTTTTTTTTAATGTGTTGGACCCTGTTTAGAAAAACATTCGCAAATTTCCATCTTGAAAGTAGTAAAGTTTTGTGCGTAGTTCGCTACATGTGAAAATTTACTAAACTTGTGAGATAATGAGCAGCTGAGAAACACCACCATGCAATGCAGCTCATTATTTCTAAAGCAAAGAAAAGCCATGGTCTTTAAATGCCAATTTTTGCCAAAATATTTGGAATGCACTGCCTGAGTCAATCCAGCTAACCACCTGTACCAAAAATGTTAAGAAGCTGTTAAGACGCATTTGTTCCAGTTGTTTTTTTCCAATGCAGAATGAACTGTTTTTCAGTCTATGCTTGCCCAACATTACATTTTTATCAGGCCGATTCAGTAAAACATGCAGGAGAGCCAGCGCTGCGAGTTGAGCGCCAGCTCTCCCGACGCGCGCCGAGGTACTTCTCCTGGGTGCGCAATTCTCTATTTAAATTAGGTGTCGTGTTAATAAGGAGGCGCTAGGGTCAATAGCGCTTGCCTAGCACCTCATTAGTGGAAGCGGCGGCTGTCAGCGGGTCCGACAACAGACGCTTAATTTTATTGACAGCGGTTCTCGAACCCTCTGACAGCCACAGTTCCGGAAAATGGATGCCGGCAAAATTGAGCGTCCGTTTTCGAACCCGCCGGCTGACTGGCAGATTGTTTTTTTGGGGGGGGGGATTTTTTTATTTTTGGTGCCTCCAACTTATTATCACTATGATATTAAGTTGGAGGATGTACAGAGTTTTCTGCTTTTCTATATACTTTCCTGGTGCTTTCTAAGGATAATGCCTGCCCTTGGACAGGTGTTAATTTCTGAGAGTAAAATGTGCGGCTTGGCCGCACATTTTACTTTCAGTATTCTGGGGTAATAACAGTAGGCTTATCAATGTGCATTTGTATGTGATGGGCGCTATTAGTTTTGGGATGGTTGGCTGCACATTTTCCACGCGCTATCACCCTTTACAGTATAAGGGGTAATAATAGCGTGTCTAAAATGCATAGCCAAAAGGGGGCTAAATGGTGCGCTCAGCCGAGCTCACCGTTCTGTATCGGCCTGTATGAGTTTTATTCTCATGTTTCATGTTTTTTAGTGTTTTTATTCCTATGTTTTTTATTCTATTATATATACATTTAATGCAAGCCAGTTAGAAAATAAGTACCAAAAATAAATAAATAACAAAAACCTCAGTAGGGTGAAGTTAGGTTTTTTCTGTTGCAAACTTGTCAGTGATAGAGGCTGCTAACCCATGGTCACCCTGATTTAAAGCTGCATGGTCCACTAACTGCTCCACTCCTACCCAGTGTGTGAAATCCCTGGTGGTCCATGGCACATGGTACAATTTTCCTCCTCTATCCCCATGTGACTCTGCATGGAATCCGCCACCATCATTTTCCATGACTATGCCAATGAGGCAAGAACAAATGGAGATCATCCTTGTCCCTAGAAGATCTCTACAAATATGGTGTAAGCTTTGGGGGAGGCAGGGGAATAATGGGGAAACCTACTCAAGGGGTAAGGTGGACTTTTCAGGGGGGCAGAGTAACAAGTGGGGAAGTGTTGCAAAGGACTGTTTGCATTTTGGAGCCACAGACTCCAGAGATTTTACACATAGGGCCTTATTTTCTAAGGCTATCGCAGGCTTGCACTAACAGCGCAAGCCTGCGATAGCTAGCGAAGGTAGCGCATGCCTGAGCTACCTACATTGGGGCGGAGTTGGTCCCAGAAGAGGAGGAGTCGGGGCATCACCGGGGCCGACTCCGCAAAGACGGCACCAACAGCGAAAAGGTAAGGAGCCTTTTCGCTGCCTATTTTGCGCCCAATAACTGCACCTTCTATGGTGGAGTTATTGGGCGCGATGCCGGCAGCGATCGCACCGCGGAGGTGCAATCGCTGCCGGCTAGCGCAGGACCGCCCCCGCCCCTCCCCGTTTCGGCCCCCTGCCCCTCATTGCTGCATTTTTCTAAAGTACCGCAGGCCTGCGGTACTTTAGAAAATGAGGCCCATAGATTGATGCCTGGCCACCACTGTGCTAATCTCCATCACACTCGGGGAATTTCTATAAATAAGGATTCTAGAGGGCGCTTTGGTTCCTGCAGAACTTTTATCCTGCTTGACTCTATGCCATCTTTAACATATTGTAAATGTGGTAAAAAATATTTATATATAAATATATTAAAATGCATGCCTGGGCGGTTGTTCTCCCTGTCTCTTCAGATGGTGCAGTGCTGGTGTGGTAGCCTATGGAGATTGGCCCAATTTTTTTTTTTTTTTAAATAAATTCCGAGGTGACTGGGGGATTTTGAGACACCTGGGGCATGTCTGAGGTTTTTTTTGTGTGTGGTTTTCTTGGGCCCAGGAGATAACAGGGAGATAGCAGGGAGGTTCCAGACGCTGAAAGATGTGTTAAAAATGGAAAAGCCCCCAAATCCTAGACCACCAGCAAAGCCTCACCTCGAGTTACTAGTTGTCCCTCCTACTGTGGTATAAATAGGTTACTTATATGAGAACCTTATAAAGAATCTCTCTCTCTCTCCCTCCCTCCCTCCCTAACATGTGTTGTGGTAGCTTAAAAAGTAGCCTAAGCATGACTCTTTTTATCACAGGCACTATTCATGTGAAATTTTTAGCAAAAATGATGAATCTAGGCCTTAGTGTACTAAGGGGTGGATGGAATATACCAACAGCATATACAGTTTTTATTGTAAAAAGGCTATTGGTATAAGAAGCATTTCTTATAATAAAAAATATATATTTTCAATGCGTTCCTATTTTTTCTTGCTTATTTAAACCTTTTGATGGCCACTAAGTCCTCATGAGCCTTCTTATAATTGTATTTTAAAATTAGAATTTGCCTTAGCATTTGTGAACCTCATGTCAGCCTTAGTACAAATCCCACTGCTGATCGATGTGAACATTGTCAGCCTTCTAACCTTTTTAATGTCTCTTTTCCTATCCAGTTTTTTCTTTGGGTTATTTTAATATTTTTAAATTGCCCTGGAATTGAGGAGGTGGTGTCCATCAAGTGTTTAGGCTCTCCACACCATTACTTTAGTTTGCTTTTAATTTTGTCTATTTTTACTTCTTTTTCAGGTCCCCCCCTCGGGATTCCCTGGCTTAATTGTTGTGGCCCAGTTTGGACCCTTCTCCTTGCTTCCAAATGTCAGTTTTTGCTATTCTTTTTTTTCAGTGACCACGATGCTCAATTGCTGGGGAGAGTAAGATAGGAACAGCGGTAGCTCTCGGTAACACAGCTGACCACTGCCGGCCAGCAGATTCTCCCTTCCTCTTTTTGTAGTTGGCATCCGTCTCTCGATGACTTCAAGGAAGCTGGTTGTGGCTGTGTCCTGTAGAAGGAACGGTTCCAGCAGGCGGCCCTGACTGCGGTCATCGTAAGAGATCCCATTCCCCTGCCCCTCTCAACTGCGCACCCTCAGCGACCACTGCCAGACCTGAAAACTGCATTGTTTCCCACAAGCAGCGGTGGCTCTGAAGAGTACTCTCACAGCCTCCCTCCAGTGTGATTCTCCCCCTCCCTTCTCCCCCTCCCTGACA
Organism: Rhinatrema bivittatum; assembly: GCF_901001135.1. Lineage (NCBI taxonomy): Eukaryota > Metazoa > Chordata > Amphibia > Gymnophiona > Rhinatrematidae > Rhinatrema > Rhinatrema bivittatum. The sequence goes on from NC_042616.1 coordinate 760,031,349, forward strand.
GAGCCCAGGCCCAAAGGTTGCCGTGATAATACTTCTCCCACTCCCTCACATAGGATGATCGTGGCCCTGCCCTCCTCGTGGCGGTGGTGATCAGCAGCATAGGAAGGCCCCCTTCTCTCTGCAGCAATGATCGGGCCCATCCATCAGACGATTGACCACCTTCCCCTGGCCCGATCCCAGCAGTGGCAGTACCGGAGCAGCAATCAAGGCCCCAGCAATGCCATCTCCAAGTAAGTATTTTCTTTTACTTATCTATTTCTGGGCCTATTAACACAAAGGAAAAGACAATGCAGCAATGTAACATGAGCTGCCAGCCTGGAAACCAGAGAAAGACTGAAGAGGTTATCGGAGTCCCTATTAATAAATGACTATTGAAGAGATGAATCAGAATTTCAGGTTGGGGGATTTGCATGTAACATCTCCCTGAGTATTTTTTGTTATGATTTTGTCTGATGTGCAGCTCATCATACCTTGATTCTGACTACTATGACGCCTCCAGCGAGCACTGTTCAAAGCTATCCGAGACATCTCCTCAATGGCCTCCTGACTCAGCCAATCTTGCAGCCTCCTCTATACCAGAGAAGCTCAATGAGCTTAGTATCCAGCCTTGCCAAGCTCCTCCTCACTGCCTGCACCACACCCAAGCTCTAGTCCTATATAAACCAGCCCTACCATTGTATCCTTGCCTCTTCATGGAGTCACCTTGACTCTCTGACTTGGCCACTCTTGCCTTGTAGGCTCAATCCTTCTTGCTCCTTGCTTTGCCTTTCCTTTTGGCCTTCAGGCCTTCTTGCTCCTTGATTTGCCTTGTGGCCAATGCAGGCCTTCCAGTAACCTAGTGACCAAAGGGCCTCCAGCCATGTTGCTTTCGGGCTTCCATGTTCTCTGTTCTGTGTTACCCTTGACTGCCTTGTCTTTCTGCCCTTGTCTGCCTAATTTAGTCCTTGTCCAGTCCTGTATTATCTGTCTGGTCTTGTCCTGTCTTGCTCTGCCCTGTTTCTAGCCTGTACCAAGCCTTGTCATGTCCAGCCCGTCTAAGCCTTGCTTCATCCAGCCTATCCAAGCCTTGATATAGTCTACCCTGCCTTGTCCAGCTAGACTCACCATGATGTACTGCTACCACAATGACCTACTGGCCCCCAGAACCTAAGGATTCAACCTGCAGAGGAGGCTAAGCAGAAGATCGACCCTTGTCTAGCCCAGTATCCTGCCTTGTTATCCTGTTAAACTATAGGGGTGATGTATGCTGAGTCTAGAAATCCTGACAGCAAGCAGGCAGAATGGCAGCAAGGCCTTCAATGTGCTTTCATTCCTCTTGCCATTCTCATGATAAACTGGAAGCGCAAGCAAAAGTAGGTTGATTTTCAAAAACACAAAAAACACAGATGGGTTTCAACCACAGGTAAATACAATCATAAACAATATAACACAAACCTGTGTATATACATTTTGTAAAGATTTATTTTAACACATTTTGTCACAAATCATTTAAAAAGTGTTTTAACATTACATACAAAACAGTATGAACCATTAATATATTAAACATCCACATTCACTCTCACATCCATACTCAATACAATACATTACATATATCACATTTAAATTCCAAATATATATAAATACAATGTATCAAAGCAATTAATAATTGGCACTCCCAAAATACCCTATTATTATTATTCATATGCCATCCATCAGGGGTATGATCCTGTTATATCTTCTATTCCACTTACATTTAATTTCCTCACAACACGTTCCTCTTCCCAAGGTTTCATCAGGGGATATAAAGATCTTTTCACACCGGATTACCACTAATATAACAGGGAGCCATGTAATTCAAATCTTTCAGTCTAAAAATCCTGAAATATCAGTTCTAATCCTTCTCACCCTCTATATTCAAATCTGATCAATATAGTCCTCATCTCAAAAACCAGCACGTTGCTCATCTCATTTCAATATCTTCTCAGCAAAAACAGCTATTAACGAAACACATCGTTCCTCTTGCCGCCAATTCTTTTCACCGTCAGTCAGATCCAAAACTCGCGCCATTTGTGGCGTCCTGTTAGTGAATTAATTATATTGGTGAACAATTGTATTGTTTATGATTTTCAAAAGCACCAGATATTCCATCAACTGTGGTGCCAGTCTTGAGCAATGAGGGCTCATGAAGTCCCTTGTCATTGAAAACATACATTCATTGGGTATGCTGGTTGGTGGGCAGCCTGGCCAGATGGTGGTCTTGCATGTCAAATATGCCAGCACATCTGTGTCTCTGTCCTCAATGGGCTCAGTAAGATATTTTATTTATTTATTTTACAACCCCTAGTGGGTTAAACAAAGAAATTGACTGGTCGGTATTCTAAAAGGATGTCATTGGAAGCAGTGACTTTTGAGGATGATTGACATCATCAAGTTCCGGATTGGTAAAAAGAAGTGGGCAGGAAGTGGAGGTTACACAGGTTAAACAGGAATTTCGTATTGAGTTAAGTGATGTTTGAATGTGATTGACAGCATCAAGTTCCGGGTATGACAGGTATAAAAAAGTGGACAGGAAGTGGAGGAGTCTAAGAACGCCGAGGCGCCATTAATGCATGAAAAGGAATGGGCATTAGTAACACTGTGAGTAAAAGATTGTTGTTGAGTTTGAAAGAAGATTGTTACAAAAATTTGTTACAAACATTTGTTATAAGGGAGTTGGCAAAACCGTTCTGGGAAGGTTAGATAAATTTGTATCGTTGATGAGATTTTTTAGATAGTACTTTTTAACATTACATTTTTGTATGTCCTAGGTCAAATTAACTGACTAGCGCTGGCAAGGCAGAATAACAGAAACTGGTTTTGAAATCGTGATTACAACATGCTAAGTATCCCCTGAGGAAGACTGGAAACAGTCGAAACATGGCCCATGTCGGGACAATTTGAGAAAAAATACATCAACAGTGGGGCTAAGTATATTTGATCCTAGGATTTTGTTCCAGGATGTCAATGATTAAACAAACTGAATGACGGTGGACAGTTAATTTATGCTAGGAAATAATTGATCTATATTCTAGAAATACATAAATGAACAAGTATTTTTGGGTTTTTGGGATAAACTTTAAATAAAAACTAAATAATTCTTAGTAGATATTAAACATTGTGGAATAAATATTAGGAACAATACCAAATGATTATATACTAAGTGCTTGAAATAAATGCTGAATTCGCCTGGGGCCCATTGCGTGGCGAGAGGCGATGGATTACAGTCCATTTGCACTACTACTGATGGTATTTGTTCCTATATAAATAGTTGATAAGGTTGTTTAATTTAGTATTTTAAACAATTATAAAAGAGAACTTCAGATATCCTCCTTTTTTTGTATTGAACAAATATTTGTATGCCATCCTTCCAAAATAGACCACAATGGTTTATATAATACAAACATACATAGTATGTATATTTACTTAATTTACAATTTACTAACAACAATACAATTACATAATATTGCAGCAGAAAGTGAATTCATTCTTAAAATTCAAAGCACAAATAAAAAATTCAATTCTTAAAAGCCAACGCGAATAGCCATGTTTTCAAGGATCTCTTAAATACTTTAAAATCTATTTGACTCCTAAGCAGTTCTGGTATTGTAGTCCATAGTATCGGGCCCACTACTGAGATAGCCCTTTCATGTTCTTCATTGTGCACTCCTCATAAAAGGCCGGATTTTCAAAGGCCTTCATGCATAAATCCAGAGGATCTACGCCTGAAGGGGGGTTACGCGCGGCCCTATTTTATGAAGGCCTGGTGATGCACGTAAAGCCACGGGTCTCATCTAAGTCCCGGGGCTTTTCTAAAGGGGAAGGGAGGGGGCAAGATGTGGACGGAGCTAGGTCATCCGGGGGTGGGGCAGGGGCAGGGGCAGGGCCAGAGGCCTTTGACACAGAGGATCGCATGCCGGCAGGCTGCCTGCAGGCTTAAAAGGTTTGACAAAGGTCGGGAGGGTAGAGTAGGGCTGGGGGGGGGGGGAAGGTTAGGGGATGGGGGGGGAAGGTTAGGTTAAGGGGAAGGGAAGTTCCCTTCCAGGCCGTTCCGATTTCGGAGCGGTCTGGGAGGGAATCGGGGAAGGCAGTGCGGCTCGGGGCGCGCAAGGTGCACAATTGTGCACCCCCTTGCGCGTACCAACCCCTGATTTTATAACTTGCGTTGGCGCGCACAAGTTATAAAATCGGGCGTACATGTGTGTGCGCCGGGTAGCTCGTGCACATGTACGCCCACACACTGCTTTGAAAATCTACCCCAAATGGAACATCTAGTATACCTTTGTTCACTGATCTAAGTGTCCTCTGAGGTATGTAGAAATGAAGGGATATTGTGTCATAGACATTTGTACTGTGCTGTCCTTTGCCTAAGTGGGCCATGATTCTTTCTTCTTGTCAGCTGCTTTTGCTCTGGCCTGTGCCAGGAAATATGGTCCTTTTGCGGGCAACATGGCTTTGGTATTTTGTGGTAGGGGGGAATGTACTAACTGGCAGGATGCCACTCCTGCTTGCACTACTTTCTGGCCACTGTTTTCTCCTGTGCCCATGCTTCTGGAGCTCCTCCTGACAGACATTCTGTTCAGCATCCAGTATTTGTGAGACACTGAGACTGGAGGGCAAGATTCTCTTTCACCCGGGGATCACAAAATATAGCAAACATGTATGTATTGTTTCTTGTCAGAAGTTTCAGTTGGTTTTGCTCTTGATGCTGCAAGGAGTCTACAAACTACAACACTTCATCTTCCATTCTTTCAGCCTGATGGAAGCCCTCCAAATTTTCCTACAGAAAATTTACTATAGGGATGGCACTCAGGTCCTTTGTGGAATCCTTGAAAGGCTTTAGGATTTCTACCAGCTGCCTCATAACTGACCAATCCTAATGCCCCAAGGAGCAATTCACACCTATCCCTATATCCTGAGACAGATCATGAAAGGGTGGATACTGCTCCATTAACCTCTGCAGCATCATGTATGTGGAATTCCAGTAACATCGATGAGATGCTCATGAGGCATCCCAAATTCATCCTGCTTTTCCCAAAGAAGCTGCCCCCGCCTTCACACTTCTTTGGAAGTGCCCTGTTTTCCTGCACTTCCCTAAAAGCTCTGGCAAGTATTCATTCTCATGTTCCTTAGACCCCAGGCCCAGGGTAGCCTTCACTGCCAGATGCAGAGTATGTACAAAACATCGATACTCTGAAAGCCCTCATCATATATTGCCTTAAACATATTTTGACCTTTGTCTGTGACAAAAGACCCTCGCTGGAGACTCTTGGCTCTCTGCGCTGGAAGTGGTTTTCCATTTTGTCTAAGTCCAGTGTGATCTTTTTTAGTAGTGGCTGAACTACAGCTTTCTTTAGAATTGCAGAGCACTCTCTCAGAGAGAGAGATGTTTACTATTTTGGATGCCAATATTTTAAGGTCAACACTTGCCAGCTTCACAAACAGATGGGTATGGGTCTATGGTGCAGATTGTTGGATGTAGGTTAAGAACATAAGAACATAAGAAAATGCCATACTGGGTCAGACCAAGGGTCCATCAAGCCCAGCATCCTGTTTCCAACAGTGGCCAATCCAGGCCATAAGAACCTGGCAAGTACCCAAAAAGTAAGCCTATTCCATGTTACCATTGCTAATGGCAGTGGCTATTCTCTAAGTGAACTTAATAGCAGGTAATGGACTTCTCCTCCAAGAACTTATCCAATCCTTTTTAAAACACAGCTATACTAACTGCACTAACCACATCCTCTGGCAACAAATTCCAGAGTTTAATTGTGCGCTGAGTAAAAAAGAACTTTCTCCGATTAGTTTTAAATGTGCCCCATGCTAACTTCATGGAGTGCCCCCTAGTCTTTCTACTATCCGATAGAGTAAATAACCAATTCACATCTACCCGTTCTAGACCTCTCATGATTTTAAACATCTCTATCATATCCCCCCTCAGTCATCTCTTCTCCAAGCTGAAAAGTCCTAACCTCTTTAGTCTTTCCTCATAGGGGAGCTGTTTCCAAGATATTCTTTATTTATTGATAAGAATGAGTCCTATATATCTAGTATATTTTTGAGGGGTCAAGCTTATCATGGTCTCAGTGTGGTGAAGGTTTTGATAGAGCTGATGGAGATCCTTTATTTTGTTTTTGAAGAAGGAGGCAAAGTTGTTTTTCGTTAGTTTAGATTGAGGGGAATGATTCTGATGAAGTGGGCATTGTGACAGGGCATTTACTACTATATCAGATAGCGTCATGGTTGGATTCAGGGCTTGTTCAATGCATTGAGAAAAATATCCTTTTTAGCCTTGGTCATGGCCCTCTGATAACTAGTCATGTGCAATTTACATTGTAATCTACCCTCCTCTAAGTGTGTTTTCTTGCTATTTTCTTTCCATTCTACATCTTTGTCATTTTAGATCTTGAAGTTCTTCTGAGTTCTAAGGAGCACATGAGGAGGGCATAGGATCATTTTCTGTGGGACAATTTTGTCCATGGCCTTAGCTAGTTTTTTGTTTTTTTTTATGATGGTTTTACCAGGTTTGTTACAGATGGTGGCTTTTCATCCACTGGGAGGAACTCCAGGACATTTTACAGGTTTTAGGGTCTTCAGCATTTCTTCTTTCAGATCACTTTTAAAGATCTTCATATGTTCACATTTTTCAAGTCACTGCATAAAGAGAACTTTAGTGAATGGTCAGTCCATGTAAATAGTGTTATTGTGATGCCTTCCTTGTAATGCTTTTATTTTATTTATTTATTTATTTATTTACTTATTTATTTAAAAGTTCTTATAACCTTTTAAATAAATAAGTAAATAAATAAAATAAAAATATGTAAAATCGAACACCGGTATATAAAAGTAAATAAATAAATAAAAAATTAAATAACCCAGCTATATAAGTGTTTGGTGCGGATAACAAAATTAACACCCATAATTTATTAAAACATTGACATTCAAAACTAAAACATTACATTAAATCACAACAGTAAACAATTTAAGATATAAAACATATTTCGTTAAACAAAATAATGGCACAATGATCGAATCAAAAAGAATTATAAAAACCCTATACGAATGCTCTCTGAAAAAAAAAAGTTTTTAAACCCTTTCTAAAACTTTTTAAATCCTTCTCAAGCCCCAACTCCTTAGAGAAAGAATTTCACAATACAGGAATGGAATAAGACATTGTTCTTCTTCATGCAAATTCTGACCTGCACTCTTGAATAGAAGGTATCACTAATTGTCCTGACCCTTCAGGACATAATGAACAATTAGGTTCATAAAACAAAAATCTACTCGTCACTATGCAGTCATTTTCAGTATAAAGCAGCTTATGCAATAAAAGCATTATTTTAAACTGAGACCAACTCTTAACAGGGAGCCACTGGAGCTGCTTCGGAAGTACAGTAATATGATCTCGAGATCCTCTTCCAGTGATAAGCCTAGCAGCTACATGCTGAACAAGCTGCAATGTTCTAAACAGCTTATCTGGCAAGCCCACCCATAAACCATTACAATAATTGAGTTGCCTCAATACTAAAGTCTGACGTATAGTTCTACACAAGTCTATAGGTCTTAAACATTTTAAAGGTTTCAGCATTTTTAAAAATGCTGACCTAGCTAGTGCTTTTATATGAGATTGCATAGTAAGACCAGAGTCTAACATTATAACTAAGTTTCTTACTTCAGATTGCACAGGAATATGGGACCCATCATACCATATCTAAAGATTAACCTATCCACAACATGTGCAGAAAACAGACATTCAGTGTTGAGCACCCACTTTCCCAGCAAATTCGCAGCCACCTCTCCTGGGCACGTGATCGAATATTTAAATAAGGTGTTAACGCTAAAAAGAAGACGCTAGAGACAAATGTGCGGCCCCTAGCACCTCCGTCACAGCAGGCGCCCAGGAGAGGTGACGGTTAGTTGGTTCGGAAAATGTACCTCTTGGCACACTTTCTTTTTTTTTTTAAACATTCGGGTTCTTTTTGTTCTGCCGATTTAAGATTGCCACGATATTATGTCGGAGAAAGTACAAAAAAGCAGAAAATACTTTTTTGGGTTGCTCAGAAATTAATGCCTGCTTTGGGCAAACATACAAACATTGTAATAATAAGGTATGGTCCAATGTGTTCAGGATTTTTCACTCACATGTGGAAGAACAGGTCCAGTATGTGGCAATTCACATGTGTCAGGAATTTAACAGACCTGAATGAGACCCAATATCATAATGGTGATGAGGAAACCAGCTGTGCGCATTGTTCAGTTTTCTACATGTAGGGTGAAGTCTGCCATGATCACCAGGTTTGGTGAACATAGGGGACTTCAAATGGGACAGGATAACATATCATCCATTCAAAATCTAGTAGTTCTTGAATGGATCATATGTTATTTTGCAGGAGTCAATAAACTACCAAGAGATCTATCTGATTCTCACCTTCTAGGTGGGCTAGTTGGTAACAGAAGAAACAGAAGAAATTGCCTTACTGGGTCAGACCAAGGGTCCATCAAGCCCAGCATCCTATTTCCAACAGTGGCCAATCCAGGCTACAAGTACATGGCAAGTGTTGCAGTCTGATACTGCAGGCGAGGTAGTGGACCCTTGGGCCGGCCCACCTAGGATGACAGGGTAGGCCAGGAGGCGGAGCCACAGGCTGGCGGTGTTCACCTGGGAACCAGGAACCCCCCAGGAGGAGCCCGTAGGGTCCTGGAACCTTGGGACTTGGGAAATAGGCTGAATGTCCAGTGGCAGGGATGGCCTAGGCCAGAGCTGTAGCAAAGGAAGTCCAAAGGTATATGGTAGTCCGAGAATTGGCTGTACAGGCCGAGGGCCAGCTGATGGCAAGACAGCGGGCGGCAGCGGGGACTGTAGCTAACCGGATACTGAGGCAGAGTCTGTAGTAAGCTGGAACTGAAGCAGGCTGTGGACTGGAACAAAGTCTGTAGCAGGATGGAACTGAAGAAGGCTGTAGGCTGGAACGGAGTCTGTAGCCGGCTGGAACTGAAGCAGTCTGTAGCAGGTTGGAACTGAAGCAGGCTGTAGGCTGGAACGGAGTCTGTAGCCGGCTGGAACTGAAGCAGGCTGTGGGCTGGAACAAAGTCTGTAGCAGGTTGGAACTGAAGCAGGCTGTAGGCTGGAACAAGGTCGAGAACAAGCCGGGGTCGGAGGCAGGCAGCAGACAGAAGCAAAGTCGGGAACAAACCAAGGTCGGAGGCAGGCAGCAGACAGAAGCAAAGTCAGGAACGAACCAAGGTCAGAGGCAGGCGGCAGGCTGAAGCGAGTCAAAAGCAGTCCAAGGGTCAAAGGCAGGAACAACGAACAGACGAAGCATAACTCAGAACTACTAGGCAGTAGTGAACCTCGTTGCAAGGCAAAGAGAAGGAGTCCGGGCACTGGTTATATCGGCCTTAGGGCGTGACGTCATCAGCGCAGGCGGGGCCAGACTTCCGGGAGCTGTGCGCACAAAGTGGGCGTCCTCGCGCGCGCGCGAGACAGCGGAGAGACGGGCAAGCAATGGCGGCCGCCACGTGGAGCAGGCAGCGCCGCCGGGGTCCCAGCCACGCGGAACGCAGCGTTTCCAGCGGCGGAGGTAGGCACCGTTCAGTCCTAGCAGAGGGGAAGCGGCGGAGACCGCAACAGCAAGTACCCCAAAAACTAAGTATATCCCATGCTACTGATGCTAGTAATAGCAGTGGCTATTTTCTAAGTCAACTTGATTAATAGCAGGTAATGTACTTCTCCTCCAAGAACTTATCCAAACCTTTTTTAAACCCTGCTACACTAACTGCACTAACCACATCAACCACTGATGAAAAGGATTTTGTGTAGCTTGATTATGTTTTTATAAAGGATTACTAATTTTCCTCCATATCTTTCTGATTTAGATTGATGGAGAAGCCCTCTGGGCATAGTTCATTGAGCGAGATTCCTCATGCTTAATCTAGCCATGTTTCTATTATTCCTAAGATGTTTACATTTAGTTTATTTATAATGTCATGGATCATCAGGGCTTTTCTTGTTTACTGATCTGACATTTACAAGGCCAATGTGACCATATACCAGATGTGACAGCTAGATTTGGTGGATGGCTGGGGGATTTGAATGTGTCAATAGGTATTACATTTTTTTATTTTGCTCTTGTCCTCTGCTTTTTCTATAGTCTGCGTTGGCCTTGGTTTTGTCTCCCCCATATTCCAGAGGTCTCATGGTTTTCAGAGCCAAGACACATTTTGGGTTTACAGTGAGTTTTATAATAGGAGATCTTCATGGCTATGGAAAAGGCATTTCTTGATATGATATTAACATTTAACTATTTTGCAGGTTTCAATAAAGTACTAGAAGGCAGCATTTTCCATAGAATGAAAAGGTCAACAGCAAGTGGTCATCATATAAAACTGAAGGGAAGGAGGCTGATTCGGCAGATTGGGTGGATCAAGAAGTCCTTATCTGCTAATATTGTCTGTGGGTTTCATATCCAGCTATTATGCAGCTCGGCTAGTTAGCTAGATAAAAATCTCTGGCTTAGCCTGTATATTCAGTGGCACAGGTGTGTCACTGAATATATCCAGCTTCCATAAAGTTAGCCGGATAAGTCTATCTGGCTAACTTTAGGGCAGCTGCACCAACTATTTTCTTGGGTGAATTATTAATATTTGGCATTTCATACTTTACCTTTTTGGGTTCTTTCTATTAGGGATGTGAATCGTGTCCTCGATCGTCTTAACGATCGATTTCGGCTGGGAGGGGGAGGGAATCGTATTGTTGCCGTTTGGGGGGGTAAAATATCGTGAAAAATCGTGAAAATCGAAAAATCGAAAAATCGCAAAACCGGCACATTAAAACCCCCTAAAACCCACCCCTGACCCTTTAAATTAAATCCCCCACCCTCCCGAACCCCCCCAAATGACTTAAATAACCTGCGGGTCCAGCGGCGGTCCGGAACGGCAGCGGTCCGGAACGGGCTCCTGCTCCTGAATCTTGTTGTCTTCAGCCGGCGCCATTTCCAAAATGGCGCCGAAAAATGGCGGCGGCCATAGACGAACATGATTGGACGGCAGGAGGTCCTTCCGGACCCCCGCTGGACTTTTGGCAAGTCTCGTGGGGGTCAGGAGGCCCCCCACAAGCTGGCCAAAAGTTCCTGGAGGTCCAGCGGGGGTCAGGGAGCGATTTCCCGCCGCGAATCGTTTTCGTACGGAAAATGGCGCCGGCAGGAGATCGACTGCAGGAGGTCGTTCAGCAAGGGTTCCGGCGCCTCGCTGAACAACCTCCTGCAGTCGATCTCCTGCCGGCGCCATTTTCCGTACGAAAACGATTCGCGGCGGGAAATCGCTCCCTGACCCCCGCTGGACCTCCAGGAACTTTTGGCCAGCTTGTGGGGGGCCTCCTGACCCCCACGAGACTTGCCAAAAGTCCAGCGGGGGTCCGGAAGGACCTCCTGCTGTCCAATCGTGTTCGTCTATGGCCGCCGCCATTTTTCGGCGCCATTTTGGAAAATGGCGCCGGCTGAAGACAACAAGATTCAGGAGCAGGAGCCCGTTCCGGACCGCTGCCGTTCCGGACCGCCGCTGGACCTGCAGGTTATTTAAGTCATTTGGGGGGGGGTTCGGGAGGGTGGGGGATTTAATTTAAAGGGTCGGGGGTGGGTTTTAGGGGGTTTTAGTGTGCCGGCTCACGATTCTAACGATTTATAACGATAAATCGTTAGAATCTCTATTGTATTGTGTTCCATAACGGTTTAAGACGATATTAAAATTATCGGACGATAATTTTAATCGTCCTAAAACGATTCACATCCCTACTTTCTATAACTTTAGAACAGGTCTACGTGATGACCAGATTTAGCTGGATAAGTTATCTAGCCAACTCTGAATATTGTGAATAGTTAGATAACTTATCCAGCTAACTCAGCTCCTCCCGGTTATGTCCCAGGAATACCTCTAACTTATCCTGCCATATTTTAGCTAGACAATAAGTTATGCCTGTTCATAGACCCTTTATAAATAAGTTTGAGAAACCTAGTATATGGTTATCAGGGCTAGCAAAGGGTTTCTTTAACTGTAACAAATAATGTCTGTTGTTTTGTTGATTCTATGAAAAAAATTATGGTTACAGACAATTAGAGTTTATTATAGTTTCATTAATTATAACATAGATTATGTTGTTTACTACATTTCTTGCCAGTGTGGAAAGAGCTATGTTGGTTGCACTCAGAGGAGCCTCAAGAAAAGAATTCAAGAATATATTAGCACTATTAACCAGGGGACATCAAACTTTTTTCATTCGTTGGTTTGGAACATGCAGCTAAGTCATTAAGAAGTGGTGAATGCCATAAAGCATTGCTAAAGAAGAAAAACAGAATGCATTTTTAAATTTAATACTTTGTTTCCTTCAGGACTAAGTCAAACTTAACTTTTCCTCTTTGCTTTAAGCAGTTGATTCACTCTTCCTTAGCTGTATAAGTAGTACATTTTGAGACTTAGCTGACTAAGTGGTGGTGTACATGATGCAATAAATGCATGTATTTTTCATGTCTACTTTAAAATTAAATGTGCGGATAATTTACATGCAAAAATTAAGAAGGACTTACCCATGTAAATCCCTATTTATGTGTGTAAATCAGCAAATTTTCTAGCATGCATGCATCAAGGAAATTACCAGTTTTACCAATTAGTCCACCATGTTTCCGAGTCTTTCTGCAGGTCATCGAGTCTCTCCTGGTTCTTGAGCTATGCCCTACTCTCAAGCTCTACCCTTCTCTCTGTATGAAAATTGAGCTTTCCCCCCCCTTCCTGTGTAAGTGGGAGGCTATGTGTGTGGGAGAGTGCATATGTGTATGGAAGCCTGCTTGGCTGCACATTTTGCTTTGTGAATCGCGCGGGAATACCTAATAGGGCCCTCAACATGCATTTGCATGTTGAGGGCCCTATTAGTTTCGGCGGGTTGGATTCGCGCTTTTTCGGCCCCTTACTGAAATAGGGGTAAGGGAAAACGCGCGTCCAATGGCGGGTTAACAGTGCGCTCCATCGGAGCGCACTGTACTGTATCGGCCCGAAAGTGTTTGGCAGTGGAAGGAGTTTATTTTGATTTTGCTGAGGTGACACAAGAATTTGAATATTTGTTTTGCATGTCCTATTTATGTTCTTATGATTATTGTTGTTTTATTGGAGCTATGATATTCTCTACATTTTGGAAAGAGGCTTCATAAAATAATACATTGATATTTCTTTTATGACATGATTAGATCTGAAAATTCTGATTACTCTCATGTTAGGAACCTAATAAAAGCCTGTCTCTTCTGTCAGGCCTTTTATGTCAAATTCAAAATGCAAAGAGACTGAGAGATTGTGGAATGCTACTGGCATCATCTCGACTGCCCTAAACATGTTGCTGAAACATGTGGCTCCATATAAACATTCTGCAGCATGTTATTTATTTTTTGATTCACTCTTAATTCTGACTATGTTGCTGTTGGTAGGACCTAATCAGTATTTTATTGAGCACCCTTTACTGCCAAAATGAAATGTTTATTGCTGCTATGTTAATCACTGCACTTTAAATTGTTATACTCTATTTTTTGTAAAGCTAAAAATGGCCTTTGTACATTCACTGCTACTTTAATGTACTGTAAACCAATTTGGGGGAATTTCTTATTCTAAAAGGTGGGATACAAATCCAAATAAATAAATAATCACTTTTAGGAGTCTGTAAGAAATGTTTGATTTAAAAACACAGAGGTCAATATTCAAAAGCCATTTAGATGGATAACTTAAAGTCAGCCCCTTATCCAGCTAGATTTTAGCTGGATGAAAAAGAGGTGTACCAGGAGCATAGTTGAAAGAAGCTACTTATCCAATGATATTCAAATGTATCCGGCTATGTTATCCAACCAACTATTGATCAGGTCTAAAGTTAGCCAAATAACTTATCTGGCTAACTTAATACTTATTCAGGAACATTGAGCAGCATGTCCGCATTCCTAAATATCCTGGCTAAGTTAGCAAGATAAGTCTTATCCAGCTTATTTATGGAGCTGGCTATGTCTGAATATTGACTTCGTCAGCTTCCACTTGATCTAATATGAATCCTAAACAGAATTCACCTCATATGATGTGACCACAATTCTAGACTTCCTAAAAAATTCTATCTTTTCTATCTAATTATAGTAGTGTGCTGCTTTTATGAAATTACAGAGGGAAAGGACTGTGAGTTCTTCGTTTGCATATACTTGGATGCAATGGATATATTTGGGTAAATTACTACAGTCATCAAACTGAATGCTAAAAATGTTTTAAATAAATTGGAAAAGGAACCATATTTTCTTTGCAGAAAAGTGAGCTCAACCTCAGTTCTTAAAATAAGTAGATTTACAAGGATGTTTTAATGAAATGAAGATGCTATATGACTTCTCGTTATTTTAAATAATTGATAATGCTAATATTTTGGACCTGATTACAGCCCGTCCAGAGTCTTTGAGTGAATATGGAGAGCCTAGTGGTGGAGAAGGAGAATTTCTGGTCTTATCTCAGCACCAGGGTCACCTGGCACACTGATAGCTTTGTAGGTATGCCTATGACCTATAGTCCTCAACTACAAAATGTACACACCTTAAAACTGTAAGCCCACCATGGTAATTACACAATCTTTCAAATATGTGGCTATCACTACTTGTAATTTTATATCACTAGATATTGTTGGGGGTAGGGGTGGGGGTAGAACCAGGGAGGAAAGAAATAGCAAACAGTGACAGTAAATGTTTACTTGTAAAAGTGCATGTGGTCCTGGAACATTGCACCATAAAAATATATCACAATAGTAAATAATAAAGCAGTTTGAAACCAAGAAGTGAATTGCCACCATAAGGAGCAGCCATATGTTTGGGGTTTTTTTTACCTGATCAAGGCCACCAGGAGAGAACTGTCCATGCTGGAAAACTCTTTCTGCAAGCTATAAAAAAACATATCATTTCTAGTATGGCTCATATGAACAGTCAATGAATTTTGAGAAATGAAGTGTCCTACAACATAATCAGAAGGTGAAATTGAACTATTTGGTAAACTGTCAGTCAATGAATGTCATTGTGTGCCTTTGAGACTTGCTCTATATTGGGAAAACTAGCAGACGTTTAAGAACATGCATGATTGAAGACAAAAATTGCCTGAGAAACTGTTGTCAGGTTGCCCCATTGCTTCAGTATTGTGTCTCACAAAAACATTCTTCTGAAGTTTTGTAATTCTGTGTGATAGATCAAGTATGGGCAGATTGGAGTGCGTAGGACACAGCATTGTTAAAACTTGAAGTGAGATGGATTTCTGACTGCATTGAACATGAAGAAGTAAATACTGAGCCTGGTGTAAGTTCAGCTGTGATGTTCGCTGCGCAAATAGCTGTGACCTCAGGTTACCCTGCAGTTTGGGGATTTTTAATGGCCATTTGAGAAGTAAGAGGCAACCAGACTTCATGGTTGGTTAGTACTAGAGGTTAGGGGTCCTGTAGGGTGTCTTTAGTGGAAGGGAGGGAGTTAGTTGGGGGAGGGCTACATTAGGGATGAGCACCTTAATGAGTGGTGGACCTAAGTGTATTGGGGGTGAAGGGGCTTAGTGGGTCAGGATACTGAGTGAGGGTTCTTTAAAAGAGGGTAGGAGAATTCAGAGAGTGGTGAGGATGACTGGGAAGATGTTGAGTGAGAGAGCTATGTGGATGGTGAGGCTGAGTGGGTGGGTTGCACTGAGGGATGGGAGGCTTACAAGGTGTTGGGGATGAATGGTAGGTTGCATGGGGGAGATTAGAGGGTGGCAAGGGATTTGCATTGGTAGTGGAGAGCTTACAGGGTGGTGGGGCTGAGTGGGAGGTTGCGTTGGGGAATTACAGGGTTCTAGACTGAGTAGAGAGGTTGCATTGGAATTTACAGGGGATGGGGCTGAGTGGGAAGTTACTTTGAGGTATGAGGGAGATTTTTGAGTGACAGGCTGAGTGGCAAATGTTTTGGAGAGGACTTGAGTGAGGATGGAGAATGCCAGTGTTACAGACCAAAATACAACATACATTTCTTCATCCATTGGTTTTAATGCTAATGAAATGAAAAATGTCATAAATTACATTTCGGAGGGAGGGGGGTGTGTGTTTTATTTGAAATGCAAAATGATCCAAAATGAAACAATAAATGTTGCTGATGTTTTAATGTTATTTTAAAATGACAGCACATCTCTATTCATTTTTTAAGATGTATGTTTTTTTCAATAAGTCAACCCAAATTGTATGAATAGTGAAATCTATTTGCTGGCAGTTTCTGATGTCAGGAACACAACATTTGCAACTGATTTCAGTGTAAGCAACATTCAGAGCCACTGCATAAGCCATATGAAATATATCTAAACTATTTCTTTTGGTTTGACTTGATGTTAACTAAATAATGCATATTGTTACTATCAACTATGATTTAAGGTAAGGAAATGCATAATTATTGTGGAAAACCTCAAATGGGCCTCAGACTTACAGTAAACCTTTTACTTAGAATCATGGTAGGTTGTAGTAGTAATTCATGTCGAAGGATGGACTGACAACTTTGAATGAATAGCTTTCTTCCTGTAGGTTTCGCTACATTTGGTCCAAGTGCATACAAACATTAGTCACTAAGAACAGAAATCCCAGAACAGCAGTCACTTCCAAAATCTTCCAAGGAGCTCCTGGAAGTGATTAAAAACCCACCAGCGAAAAAGAAGTCTTTGAGCTGCATATATGGGGTACAGATTTTCTAGGAAAACGGATTATGTTTTCAGACTTTGGCTTTTTACAATTCTCCTGTTTCTCTCTATACAATAACCGCCTGTTATTGAGTCATGAATGAGGCAATCTGGCCTCTCTCTGGTTGACAGACCATCATATTATTTATCATGGCCATAAGAGTCTTAGGTTGGTTGCACTACTCATCAAGGAAAACTCATCAAGGAAATGTAATGCACTAATAAGAAATTACTGATGATTTACCTAATTAGATGCTTTAGAGCTTTACTTTTTTTATTTATTTATGATGAATTTTTCCACAATAGCATACAAATGCTGTTGAAGGAAAAGCTAGAATATATCAAAAATGAGAAACAAGAAAAATAGGAAATAAAATAAATTACCATAAACTAAACAGATTACTGACTCAAGTCCCTTAGAAATGAATCCAGTTGGTGTGCTAATAAATAAATTAAACATATTTAAATAATCATTACATGATTGAACAAAATCCCATGGAATTATATATATTTATCCATTACGACAGTTGTAATATATGCAGGTGCTATTTGGCACTTCATCCCCAATAAATTTTTCCAAATGCAACACCTCATAAAAACAGACATATTTCCATGATATTCAACTATACATTTACAGGGATTTTGTTTTTTTTTAAGTTAGCACCAATCACTAGAACCTGGCTCTTAAGCAGCAAGAACCTCTCTTCTTTGTTTCTGAGTAGATCTTGAGAAAGCAGGAAAAGCATTCACTCTCTGTCCATAGAATAACAAAGTCTGATCCTGGATATAAAGCTTCATAACATAATTTTGGATCCATATCTAAGGCAAACACTCACAACCAAACCCACCACCTTCTTCTTAAATGATTCTAGAAGAGCTGAAACATCCAAGCTTTAATGCTTTAAGTGTCCTATTCACAAATAACCCTATCAGTAAGAGGTAGACTCTCAGTCTATCAGCTCCTGGCTCCTCTGTCTCTTGTTGGGATTTTACATGTAGCATGGCTATAAAGCAAGAGCATCTGTCTGCCTCTCTATTTCCTCAAAGCGCAGACTTTTGTCTCTCCCTCTCAATAATAATCTCTTCAGGAGAAAAACTGATTGCAGGGCTGCCAGATGCACTCCTTTCTTCCTGGCTCCTGGTTCCAACTCCTGGCCATCCCCGCCCCTTGCCTACAGACAGAGCCAGCCAGATTGTGCCTTTTCTATCTTAAGTGGCCTCCCAGAATTCCTTTGGCTTCCTCCTCTGCTGGCTAGTAGTGCTGTTCTCTGGGAAGGCTACACAGCTTAGCCCTTTTTCCAACTTGTTAACACTATGAATGCTGGATGTTGGCTCTTGAAGAACATTTGTCATTCACACAAGAGCACACAGGGGTTTTGATGTATTTTTATATTCCTTCACCTTAGCTGTGGTGGCTGCAGTCTCTACAGGGTTGAAAATCCCTTTTTGACAGGTTCAAAACACATCACTCAGATCCAGACACTGCTCGATCTACATTGTAATGCTCCAACACATGATAAGCTTGTGGGTGCAGGAATCTGCTCTATAGTAGCTTGCTATACACACTTAAAAGTATGCACACACTTTTGGCTTTAATGTATATGCATACTTTCAGGCGGTGACTCAGCAACTGAACTTCATAGATGAAGGTGTAAGGAGACTCGCCCTCTTGATAAATGAGTGTGAGAGCAAGCTCTTCCCCACGCATGGGGTAAGGAGGAATCTGAGGAATCTGAGAACAGCCTGGAAAGCCCTCAGAAGGAAATACAACTATCAGGTAGCCTATTGCCGTGGAGTAAGTGACTAGAGGGAAGTAGAGGGAGAAATTGGGAAAGGTGATTGTAGCTGTAAAACCAAGTGGCTCATTTGTTGGTTTTTCCACTCAACATGCTTTAGTGTACAGAAGGGAGGGAAAAAGGACAGCTGGGGAAAGTTTTATGCCACATTGGCTTACACTGCCAGGTGGCTGGGTCTAATATAGAGGTGTGGGAGCATTACAGGAGGGACAAGAAGGATATTTAATAATGGGCTTTGCACAATGTCCTATGGCCAAATGCACTTGTGAGGGCTCTATACAAGGAGGTACTCAAGGGAAAAACGTTCCTAAAATAATACAAAACCTCTTTCCAAAGCTTGGAAGAAGCACACAACCTCCATAGATGCCTGCAAAACCAGGAAAGTACCACACCAAGGGGCATGGAGAGTAAGATGGCAGCCAAGGCAAAATGTGAGAATGTTTGGCCATTAGGGTATATCTCTCCCTGCATTTTCCTAGCTAACTACTCCACCGATTGTGTACATGAATACAAAGACCTGGAAGATGAGGCAGTTGGACCAGGACTGGCTGGAGCAGCTGTGTGTCCAGCTGGATTCAGCAAGAGGTCACGATAAGGACACGTAATGAATATTTGCCTAGTATCATCCTTTTCAACCACTATATTTATTTATTTATTTATTTATTTATTTTATTTGTTGAGTTTTATATACCGTCATTCGGTAGAGCCATCATAACGGTTTACAAAAATATACATTTTTCTAAGCAGTTGTGTAACAGAAAAAACAATGTGAACGTCATACATTTTCTTAGCAGTTGTGCAACAATAAAAAATAATTTGAACAATATCAGAAATAAGCATATCAAGTCCAGAGAGCATTATTAGGTTGGAAGAGGAGGGTATGCAGTTCAGGGTGAAGAGAATGTATTAAGAGTTTATAACTGAGAGTTCAGTTGAGAGTTGGAATGATCAGACGTCTGAGGGTCAGTGTAGAATTTGCGGAACATTAGTGTTTTTAGGTCCTTTTTGAATATTTTTAGGTCATGTTGGGTTCTCAGGAATTTAGGTAGGGTGTTCCAAAGTTTAGCTGAAGCAATTGAAAAGGCTCTTTCTCTTGTATAAATGCACATAGCCACTAGGGCCCATTTAGATCTTCCTTCTATGCCCAGGGCTACACCTCCCACTTGCACTGCATCAATACATTTGCAATGCACAGGCTAACCAAGCTCCTTCCTAAAGGGCATCAGTGGTGACAACAGAAAGTTGACACCATTTATACCATATAGTAAAGGTGCTAAAGAATAAGAAGGATAATATTTCACAGCATATGCACTCCCAGGAGTGTCTATTATGATGGCCACACTAGATGGTTTAAAATTTGATTGTGAAGTATTGTTGGTGTGTATGCTATCATTCATACTTTTTCAGAGAGGCTGCCCTCTAAAGCAGGTCACTGTTCAATACATTGAGCTCTCTTCTAGTTTACTGGGACTTCACCACTATCTGTCTTATAACAGTTCTTCTCCACTGCTGCAACCTCTCACTCCAAAGCAGCCTAATCATCACCACACATACCAAGTTTTCTCTGGTACCCATCTGAAAATTGGCACCACCAATTAAACACAATCACTATGCTGACATCATACTGTTAATGACAACTTTATACCTGCTGCATTTCAGCATGCTAGTTAGTTTCTCCAGTCCAAACCATCCTCACAGCTCATCCACTAGCCCTTCCCAATAGCTACCCCTACAGACCCTCTCACACACAGCACGTGGTCACCTTCAGCTCCCCAGTGATTTCTAGGGATGTGAATCGAGCTTCAGACGATTGAAAATATTGGACGATATTTTCAAAATCGTCAGAAATCGGGGGCTCCCGATAAGAGAACCCCACAATTTTGTTCCTGGGGTTCTCTTATCGTTTTGGGGGAGGGTGGGAAAAATGGCACACCAAAACAATCCCTAAACCCACCCCGACCCTTAAAAACTGTTCCCTTAGCTTCCCCCACCCTACCGAACCCCCCCAAGTACCTGGTGGTCCAGTTGGGGTCCCGGGAGCCATCTTCCGCTCTCGGGCCGTCGGCTGCCACCAATCAAAATGGTGCCGATGGCCCTTTGCCCTTACCATATGACAGGGTATCCTTGCCATTGGCCGGCCCCTGTCACATGGTAGGAGCACTGGATGGCCCGCGCCATTTTTAAAGATGGCGCCGGCCATCCATTACTTCCACTGGACCACCAGGTACTTGTAAAAAGTTTTGGGGGGGTTTGGGAGGGTGGGGAAAGCTAAGGGAACAGTTTTAAAGAGTCTGGTGGGTTTTTTTGTTTATGGGCTCGGGCGCAGCCGATAAAACCGCGATCGGGCCGCACAAAAAAAAATTAACGATGTGAATTGGAACCGATTCCGGTTCCAATTCACATCTCTAGTGATTTCCCCTGGGCCTAGTTAGTTAGCAGGAAGACCAGCTCGGACATGGAGCAAGAAGAGGAGCAGCCAGGACTAGGAGGCAAAAGTAGCATCAGCCCCCTCGTTGATGGGACTCTTCTTGTTTCTTGGGGGCAGAGGAGGAGGAGGCTGTTGCTGCTGGCACTTGTGCTTCGGGAGGTGTGGAGAGAGGGGAAGTAAGTGAGTGAGTGACCGAGAGATCTGTGTGTGTGTAAGTAAGAAAAAGAGATAGCATGTGTGTATATGTAAGTGAGAGAGAGAGCAAGCATGTGTGTATGTGTGTGTGTGATTGGGTGAGAGGGAGAGAGTGAGTAAGGGGAGATGCTGAGCTAGGGAAGGAGGGAGTGAATGAGGGGAAATGGACTATTTTGAGAAGAAGAAAGTGAGTGAGAGGGAGATGCTGGCTAGGGTGGGTGGAGAGGAGGGAGAGAATGAGTAAGGGGAGATGCTGGGCTAGGATGGGTGGGAGGGAGAGACTGAGTGAGGGGAGATGCTGGGCTAGGATTTTGGGGAGAGGAGGGAGAGAATGAGTAAGGGGAGATGCTGGGCTAGGATGGGTGGGAGGGAGAGACTGAGTGAGGGGAGATGCTGGGCTAGGATGGGTGGGAGGGAGAGATTGAGTGAGGGGAGATGCTGGGCTAGGATGGGTGGGAGGGAGAAAATGAGTGAGGGGAGATGCTGGGCTAGGATGGGTGGGAGGGAGAGATTGAGTGAGGGGAGATGCTGGGCTAGGATGGGTGGAAGGGAGAGAATTAGTGATGGGAGATGCTGAGCAAGGGTGAGAAGGAGGGAGTGGGTGAGGGTAAATAGTCTATTTTGAGAGGAAGAAAGTGAGTGAGGGGAGATGCTGGGCTAGGATGGGTGGGAGGGAGAGAATGAGTGAGGGGAGATGTGGGGCTAGGATGGGTGGGAGGGAGAGAATGAGTGAGGAGAGATGTAGGACTAAGATGGGTGGGAGGTAGAGATTGAGTGAGGGAAGATGCTGAGCAAGGGTGGGAGGGAGGGAGTGAGGGTAAATGGGCTATTTTGAGAGGAAGAGAGAGAGTGAGGGAAGATGCTGGGCTAGGGTAAAAAATTAATGTCAGAGCAGATGAAGACAAAAGAAATAGAAATTGGACAGAAGACTTTAGAAAAGGAGTCAGAAGATAAACAAGAGGAAAGCAGAGAACAAGAGGCTGGGTCCAACATGACTGAAAGAATAAAATATCCAGCCTAGCATTTTATTTTGCCTTTAGTGATTGGAACATTCCAGCTATGGCAAGGAGCATCTCTTATAACTTTGTACTTTGCTCAGTACAAGAGAGAATACATTTTTCTTTGTGTTTCTCTGGCATTGCACTGCATGGCTTCCTGGGAGTCCCAGATCATTTTTTGTCTGAATTCTTTGTGGTCACTTATTCTGCAATTAGTGAATTTCTGTCTGTGCTCTGGGTGTGTGACAGAGGAGAGGGATTCTGCTAGCTTGTAGTTTCTGTGTGGGGATCTGTAGCAGTCCAGCTTGTTCTGTTTTTCTCATATGAGTTGTGTTGGTCTTCTAGGCCTGCTGTGATATTTCCACTGCTGCCTTTTCATGGGTAGGGCTGTTCATGTCTGAATCCCGGGAGGTAGTGCTGTTTTGGTATGGCAGGATTGCTATGGATGTGCAAACCATCCTCACATCTCACCCACTATCCCTTCCCAATAGCTACCCGCACAGATCCTCTCATGTACAGCATGTGGTCTCCTTCAGCAACCTAATGATTTCACTACGCCTGCTCAGTTTACCCCCACATTGTCCTCTTATCAAAGGAAAGCCTGAGGAGGAGGAGAAGGAGAAGAAAGCAAGGAGGAAGGAGAAAGAGGAGTAGAAGGAAGACAGTATTCTATTCATCACACCAGGCAGTCCTGGATCAAACTAGAAGCCACACATCATCCGCACACCAGAAGGGCTTATTGGGCCAGAGCAAGCTCTCCTTTTAGTTGTCCCACCGCTTTAGGACCACTTTTCTGTTTGTTTTTTTGTCCCCAGGGAGCAGAGGATGCATGTCCTGCTGGAGCCCACCATCCCTTTTGGCAGGGGGAGAAAAGCCTGCATGCCAGTCCATAGCCCCTTGCAGGCAAGCTAGACACCCCCACAGCAGTGGTTGGTACTCAGCATTCTGAGTCTGCAGTAGCTGTTGCAGGCCTGCAGCAGGCTGTAGGCAGAGTTACAAGAGCCAGTTTGTATGAAACTGTGACTGGCACATGGGCCAGCAGCCGCCATGGCAGCACTGGAGCTGATGGCCATGCACCAGGGACTAGCACAACCAGACCCTAAGTTCAGCAGGACCTCTCCTCCACTGTCCCCTGCGGGGGGAGAGGGGGGGGGTTAATGTAAACATTTTACTCCCTAGATTTGTTGCCCATCTCCCTGTAATGTTTTCTTGTAATATTACTATTAATCTATGTAAAACATTTTATAAAGAATTCATACTTTTCCTGCATCTTCAGAATCTTTCTTTTCCTGGCATGCTTGCTGCAATGGCAGTCACACCTTCCCCTTTCAGAGCCCACTCAGGCACTAACACTTACACACATGCTTGCTTATGGCAAGTATCCATCCATCCCTGGCCCTTTTGGAGCTAGTTTTCCTTTTTCTCTTTGCAAAGATGGCAATGAAGCAAGCCTCCACTGTACCTGCCTCCCTACCTTTCCACACATAACAAGTTTCACAGCATTAGATTCGGAGCGGAGCCTGTGGCCAAACCACTACTAACAGCTGAGCATCAGCGCATGCGTTTGGTTTGGTCTCCTTTCCCTATCTGACCTTAACACCACCGCACTGCCATTGTTTAGGAAGCCTGAATGGAGTCTGTCTGCCCTCGGGACATCGTCAGGCTTGGATCAACAACTAAGTAATTTATTTATAAAAAAAAATCTGCATCCCGCATTTATCCCCAGTTCTAAGGTAGGGAACAATGTCACAAATGCGCCCCTGGCTCCAAAGCTTGGCAAAGCACAAAAGCCCAGCAGGCACCAGACATCCATCAACAATTGCATCCTTAGTTAGCCAACGCCTTTCCTCCAGGTGAGCCCTAACACATCTGCAGCATGGTGAACAGATGTGCAGGTAAAGCAAAGCTCCCAAGGGCGACATAGTTTTCTAGCCCATAATCCCTCTCTACCAACTGTTTCCCACCTTTGAACTTCCAAGTCAACGCGATTGTTGCTTCAGAGCCATTGCACATAGGGCCTTACCCAGTGAAAATAAACCTCCATGTTATTCACAGGTCTTCAACAATAAAACCGGCCTCAACTGAGTTGACTTTGCCACTGCAGAAATTAGAATTCTTGGCAATGTCTCAGTATTTGGGTATTAATGGGGGATTGATATTCTTGGCAATGTCTCAGTATTTGGGTATTAATGGGGGATTGCTAGGCAACACTTTGTATTTCTGTTTTTAGCATAAGAACAAATTCTTTCTCATTCTTTCAGGTTGAAACATAGGATGCAATACTGACATATCTTGCACTATTATTAATTTATTGATCGCTGTATTGCTCAATGTGGAAGGGGGTGAGATATGTCTTGAAAAGAATTCTTACGGCAGTGCATGGTACTCAACATTATTTTTTTGTTTGCTTCTTTTTTAAACATTTATTGTTTTCATTTTAAATGATTGAAAAGAAGCAAAAACAAACACAATTTAAAAAAAAAGAAAATGCAAAAATAAAAAGGCCGGACCTGTTTCTTTCCTTGAATTTTCAAAATTGCTAACACTCAAGACAAAATAAAGCTTGCAGTGATTACATTTGAAAAACGGGTGCAATAAAAATGATTTATGTACAATATTAATCAGGTCTGAGATCCATGTTAGAGCTGGTATGTAAAAGCCTGTGCTGTATTAAAGGATATTCTACCTTCAAAGTGAGAGACATCGCTTTCCATTAATTTACTTCCTTATTTTTTGTAAATGAAACCCTCTGGATTCCTAGGAAATTTGGCTGGAGAAAGCAGCAGTGTGCAGCATTTCACAGTGTGCAATTTGGGTAGAGAGAATAGGAGTGTTTTTTTTCTTGAGTTTTCCCCTACTTGGGCACTGGGTTTCACAGCTTGGGCCAATACCCCAGTGGGAAGGGGACAAGTTTCTGCCTTGGTGCCGGCTCCATATTTTGATGGGGACTTTTGGATGTTTTTTGCCTTTTGGAGGATTCCTTCTTGTGAGAGCCCTGGTACCTCTGGCTGGAGGATTTTGGGGATCCACCAGTGGGCTTAGATCAGGGAGTAGGGAAAACTGTATTGCTCGCCAGTCTTCACAGAGGGGACCGAATCAGAGACGACCCGCTGCAGGAGGTTTCCAGACTGTCTACATTTTTTTGTGAAGATTTGTCTGAGCTCCCAGGAGGAAGTTTGTGGCCACCCCCTGCCCAATATTCAGAGATACTTGCACAGATAATTATAGAACTGTAAATTCTACCTTGGGCCAAGGATTGATGTGAACAGTGCCATTTACCTCATTCTGAGCCTCCAGATTCTTTTATTAGCACTCACATCCCTAACAGGCTGATACAGTACAGTGCGCTCCGGCGGAGTGCACTGTTAACCCATGGTTGGCCGCGCGTTTTTGACGCGCTAGCTTGACCCCTTATTCAATAAGGGGTAATAGCGCGTCGAAAACGTGCGTCCAACCCCCCGAAACTAATAGCGCCCGCAACATGCAAATGCATGTTGATGGCCCTATTAGTTATTCCCGCGTGATTCAGAAAGTAAAATGTGCAGCCAAGCCGCACATTTAACTTTCAGAAATTAGCGCCGACCCAAAGGTAGGCGTTAATTTCTCTCGGCTCCGGGAAAGTGCACAGAAAAGCAGTAAAAACTGCTTCTCTGTGCACCCTCCGACTTAATATCATGGCGATATTAAGTCAGAGGTCCCAAAAGTAAAAAATAATTAAAAATTTAAAAATTTAAAATCAACCCGCAGGTCGCGGGTTGAAAACTGGATGCTCAATTTTGCCGGCGTCCGGTGAACCCGTGGCTGTCAGTGGGTCCGAGAACCGACCCACTGACAGCTAGGCGCTAGGGACGCGCTAGCGTCCCTAGCGCCTCCTTTTACCTCGGGCCCTAATTAGCATAATTTTATTTATTGTATCACGCGCACAGAACACTGGCCTGTGCACGTGCGGGAGAGCAAGCGCTCGCCCGCTCTCCCGCGTTTCTTTCTTTATCGGCCTGTAAGAGAGAAATTGAACAGATATCCCCCACCCAGGGCATCACTACTGCCACAGCCATCTTGGGCTTTGGAGGATTTAGTCCTGCCTTCCCCTCCCCTACATCAGAAAGAACTCTGTCCTGGGGCTCTTGCACTGTTTGGAGCGGGAGAGAGGATGGGATTTGGATCCAGGACCCTCATGTGCCTCTGCCCTCCTGGTCTCTAAACTGGCGAGGGGATTACATATGTTACTGGGTAGACATGGGGTTCCCTACACTAACGACTGAGAAACCAGAGTCTATTCTTCATGGTCTTCTAGCCAGGAAGATTTCTATTTGGTGTTTGCTTTCATGAGATAAAGATAAGCATATTGATGTCCTGAGAATATCACAACTATTAAGTAGAAATATTGGTAATTACAGTATATTCATGGGCTTTCTGTAAACAGTCCTTTGAGAGCATGAAAGAGAAAACAAAACAGCCAGTCTGGCACTTAAAATTAGTTAGAAATGTGCTTGCATTTTTACAAAAGGTTTAAATAAGTACTGAGCATATTTTTTATAAAGCTAACGCGCTACATTTTATAATCCGTGCGCGCATGTGAGTGCAATGCGTGCAAGGAGGGGTGGAATTAAGCAATTTTTGCATGGCAAAGCATCCCGGGCTTCCCCAGTTCCCTCCCAGTACGCTCCAATTAAGAAGCGGACTGGAAGGGAGCTTCCCTATCCCCTTCCCTAACCCCCCTTCCCCTTCCCCTCTCCTCTCCATTCCCTAAACTGTTAGCACCAGCCACTGTAAATAGCTCTCACCTAACATGTAAATAAATGCACACTCACCTTATAAATGTCTTTGTATCAATGTGTTTCATTGGTATACGTCCTCATTATGACTGTGACATTGTTTTTCTTCCTTCTCTGTTTTTTTCTGTTACTTCTGTCTCCCCATCATCATCATTCACCTCTGAAATCTGTGGCTGTTCATCCTCAGGAGGCAGACCATGGGATTAGCTACGTTATGGAACATGCAGCAGGCAAGAAAATAAGTCATAGGCCTTAGTAGGGCTGTAGAGGAGACATCCCCCAGATCTGTCCAGGCAGCGGAAGCAGGTTTTGAGTAGGCCAAAAGTTCTGCCCCTGACTGTCCTGACTGCTGGTAGGGCCGATTGTAGTATGGCTCTCCCCTGTTCAGCCACTAGA
This sequence comes from Rhinatrema bivittatum, assembly GCF_901001135.1. Taxonomy (NCBI): domain Eukaryota; kingdom Metazoa; phylum Chordata; class Amphibia; order Gymnophiona; family Rhinatrematidae; genus Rhinatrema; species Rhinatrema bivittatum. Next base: position 760,058,683 of record NC_042616.1, read on the forward strand.
TGGCCCTAGTTCCCTACTAGATAGAATTTATTCAGCTAGAAAGGAATACCACTTCCAGCACCTCCCCAGACTCTGTCTGTAGTGGGTGTACCTTTTCCCCTATAAGTGAGGGTTAGGAGTAGGTTAGGTGCGGCATTTACTTTTGGGTATTAGAGAGTGAGGATCTTTTGGAGTGTTTTCCTTTATAGTGAGGAGGATATTTTTAGAAGAAGGTCTTTTCCAGGCATTACCAGCTTGTTAACAGAGCCAGTGCAAGGGGATTAGGCGTCCTAGGCACCTTCTGCCTTGAGCTGCCCCCCCCCCCCCCCCCCCGGTCGCATCTCCCACCCCCCCACCCCCTCCCCCCGGTTGTAGCCCTGATTCCTACTTCTTGTGAGCAGCAGCAGCAGCAAAAAGAAGTGATTTGAAACCCCACTCCTCTTTGCCACCGCTGCTCGCGCCCCCTAATGGTCAGCGCTCTAGGCCCAGGCCTAGCTCGCCTAGTGCTTCTGCTGGCCTTGTTTGTTAAGGATCTACCTCAACTTTAGAACAGAGACTTTATTTAAGAAGATTTTCTAATTGTGTTTATTTTACTGGTGTGCAGCCTGGAGATAGTCTTTCTCCTGATCCAGAGGATCAGGAGAAAGACTGAAGATCTGCCAGTATCCTTCTAGGTCAGAGAAGGACTGCAGTGACAGAAGCACCCCAGAGATTTTAGACATTTTTGGTGAAGGATTTCTCTTTTGTTTAAGAGGAAGGTTTTTGTCACCCCCTCCTCTCCAGTGGAGCCTGGGCTGTATTGCCTCATCTCCATCAGCTACAGACTATTTCCTCTTAAAGGTCATAAGAATGGAAGTTGGAGAAGAAAGGATGAGAAGCAGGTTTGGAGACACACCTCTGGATCTTCCCCTGGGTCAGAGGCACAAGCTGGATAGAAGAACAAACAACTTTGGACTCATGTAGGATTGTTCTATGTATTGAGTAGGGTTTTTTTCCCCATACACACTCCAGTCAGGAGTGGTAGGAATCACCAGAGGAACCTGAAACAGGAACACTTATACAGATAAAAAGCTGTAACTTCAGTTTATTGATAATTGGACATTGATTTAACTGTTTACAGAAATCAATATAATATTATTTGAATACCCAGTCCTCTGTCCATCTCATCTGTCCCTGAAGCAGTGCAGCATTATATCTACCTAGTCACAGCTAGAAAATAACACCAACGCACAGGGAAACGTACACTACCAACTAAGCCATAAGCATCAGCCCCCCCCCCCCCCCCCCCCCCCACACACACACACAGAAAGGACTCCCCCTGGAGTAAACAAACAGGAGGGTCAAGCATCAGTGAAGATAGTTCCAGTATAAATTATTTTTATGTGCCCTTGGAGAGACACCACATCAAAGAAAAGGGTTATAATAGTATTTATCTGCCACAGTCTTGGACCATGGTAGGGAAATCTTCAGCCAGGTTTATCACGTGTGGAGAAGAAGGCAGAGAAGAAGAAAATGAGAGTGGCTGGGTATAGCTGAGATAGGAGTGTCCCCCCTGGTACAAAGCTGCAAGTCCACCTAGAGACAGTAAAAGAGAAAAGGGCACATGTTAGTTGTAGAGTAGTGGTTGTGAGAGCTGTTTATATACCTAGAAGCCACGCTCAGCGATACGACCAGTCTGGCAGTGGTTATGAATGCCTGACTGTGAGAAGATGTTGATATTGTGGCAGGTGCCCGGGAACCTAGGATCAAGGTCCATAATGATACCCTTGACATTGCAGACTACCTGAGTTTGTAGGAGTGGAAGTCCTTGCAGTTGCAGAAGGTGGCCTCACACTCAGCAGGTGATCTGGTCGCCATCCATGTGAAATCTGTTGCCCCAAAACCAGAGAAATAAACTATTTGATAAAAGTCAGTCATAAATTGTTCTTGTTTCTGCCTGTAATTTTGAAACAAAATATATTGGTGTGTTCTCTTGAGAAAAACAGCCCAAAACTGGTCTGTACATAGTAAGTTGGCTGTCTGGCTTATTCTAACTGTGACTCCCAAGAGTGGTCTGGAAGGTGCTGATGGAAAAAAAGGATAGGGCAGTGGAGACTGGCAAGGTGTGGCTTCTCTATGTGGAAGGCCTCAGGTTTTCCTCCAATGCTGGCAAAGGTATATACATTTTCTTTATTGAACCTGAACCTGCACATGACTGCTTCTCTGACAGATCTAATAACTGTGTTCTGGGCCTACATAACCCTTTCCAAGGGGTACCTCCTTCTCCTTTGAAAATGTCCTCCTTAAAGACGAAGTCAAAAGAACTTTGGCAACATTTCAAGTTCATCTACAATATATTTACATAATAACAGAGTAGATAGCAACAGAAAAAGACCAGTTTGACCTATTCGGCCTGCCCAATTATTAACAGAAGCTGTAATTTTTATATTAATATAAAGCCATTTCAGTTCATGGCAAGTCTCTTTAAGGGGACATCTCATGCTGAACCTCTATAAACAATAATATATAATTGCTCAAAACCTCTTACTTGTTTCTTGCTGTGTGTCATGTCTGCCTGTCTTGGCTAGATTGTAAACTCCTAGGAGTAGGGACTGTCTACTGTGTGTCTGTATAGCACTGCATACATCTGATATGTGCTATATAAATCATGATAATAATAATAACCAGCATGATATTGCTATAGACTGTGTTTGACTATGTATGATGAAATTGTAATTCAAGATTTTTGTCATTAAGTAAAGATTTCTATATTTTATTTTGCCTAATTCTGATTGCCTAATTCACAAAGGATTCTGATGATGCTAAGTCTCTAAGGCTAACATACTAAACTGTGCTGGCATGCGTGATTGTGTTAATGAGTGCATCAGAGCCCGTTCTGCTTCTGCAGTGGATGCTTGAGCACCCCCCATTATTGAGCAAATTCCTTTACTATGTCCAAGGAAGGCTAATTTGCTTTGAGTTTAACACCCCCAATCATTTTGAAAAGTTGGCTCCTATGAATGAGCATTAAAAGTGCCATTTTAGCACACCTTATGTTGATTACCCCTACTATCAGTACCTTTAACGCACTGTGGGAAAGTAAGCATCCTCTCCTGAAGTTCAGGCAGTTTGCCTGGATGGAGAGCTCCAGAGAGCTGATTGAAAGCCAGCCAGGAAGTGAAATTGTATTTGTGGAGCCTGATGGGATTTATAGTCTAGGAACAGAGATACCAACAACAGTCAATTAGGGATGACTTCAGCGGGATTAAAGGGAGCCAAGTTACCAGAAACAGAAAGAAGGGCCTGGGAACATTTGAAAGGCAAAAGCCCAGGAAATGGAGAGGATGGTATGAAAGTGTTCACATCAGAGGGAGCTGCTGTCTGTTTCAAGTCAGGGAGGCAAGCCAGCTGCTGGGAATTGGGTGTTGGGCAAGCAAAAGGAGCAAAAGCTTGATTATTGTGCTGTGGACCAGGTTAACCTTTTGTGTGTCGCTTCAGCTGTCTATCTTTAATGCCTTAATGACTAGGAAGCCATGAGCAGAGTTATAATATGTATTATTATATGATTTAATATTATATGTATCCTGTTATACCCTTAATTCGCATATGTTAAGATACTACCTTTTGAATCTTGTAAACCGTTGTGATGGCTTCACATCGAATTCATCCATCCTTGCACCTTTGTACTAGTCATTTTCTGGATGCGGCAAGCCACTTTATATTGTACCATACAATTAACTGTAAAACAATGCAACTATTGCAAAACTGGTGCAATATGAGCTGTTTTATTTACTCTTGCTAACAGCAGGGCAGCAGAGTTCTGAAGTAGCTGAAGAGTGTGCAATGTATATGCTCGTAGCCCAATATATAACGCAATTTAGAGATGTGCATTGTGTTTTTGTATTGTGTCGGGCTTCGTTTCGGGGCCCCCTATGGGAAATTTCATTTTCCCGCAGTTTGGGATTTTTTTTTTTTCGGGGGCCCATATTTTCGGGTTAGTGCGCACTTGCCTAATTGCCTAATTTGGGAAAAACAAATGCACATCTCTATAACGCATTACAATAGTCAAGGCTTGGCCAGATTATAGCCTGGACCACAGTTGAGAAATAACATTTTTTAATGGTTTCAAAAGCCTGAGCTTATAGAAACCTGCTTTGATAACAGCTGAGATTTGAGCTGACCTTGAAAGCTCCTTATCTAATATACAACCCAGCCTTCTTACCTGGGAAACCATTGGGATATTAATATCCTCAAGCTGAAAAGATGAAGGAAGGAAGTTCTCATGCTGTTGTGCCTCGCCCTATTTGGTCTCTGTAGTATCATGACCTCTGTTTTAGAGAGATTACATGTCAACCAATTATGTCCCAACCATTGTTTCACAGCAGACAGGTAGATGGTAACTACACCAAAAGTAGTACACTAAGATGTTGAGAAAGGGACAAAAAAAACAAATATCTTCCTGTTTTTTTATATATCACTCTGAGCAATTTTTTAAAATCTGGATAGGGTGATTCAAAAATATTTTTAAATAAATAAATATATATATGCAGTAGCCCCCACAGAGCCTGGCCAACAATCTGTATAAAGGTGCCATATAAATGTTTAACAATGTAGCTGAGAGGGCCGAGCCCTGGGGAACACCAGTTGTTATTGGAGAATAAGATGACACAGTGAGATTTCCCAGATAGATATGACTAAAACCAATTAGGTCCAGCGCCAGAAATATTGCATTCCCGTAGCCTATATAACACAATCTAATGGTTTACAATATCAAAAGCTGCTAAATATCGAGTAAAATTAAAACAGCCTTGTCTACCACTGAAACCCTACATCATCACTTGATAATAAAAGAATCTCAGTGTTAAGACCCTTGTGAAAGCCAAACTGAAATTGGTCAAGGACCTGTTGCTTCTGCAGAAAATCATCCAGTTGTTTTAAACCAGCTGCTGCGATAATTTTAGTAAGAAATAGGTAAAAAATGTGACAATTCGGAAACATCCAACTCTGGTCTTTTAAATAATGGTCTAACAAGATCTCTTTAAGGTGTTAGGTAAAACACCTTCTGGTACAGAAAGGTTTACAAGGGTGAACAAGCTTGGGATAATAAGATCTTGTAATCCCTTTAAAAGTGATGTATCACAAACATTCGGTGGACATTATGCTGAACAGAAATTATTATGGGAGAGAACCTGAAATGTATTACATAACAATTTCACATTATCCAGACTCATCAACTCCCAACAATTACAAATTGGAAGCGTAGCAAAAATCTTTACATCCTTCAGAGTAAAGCAATCCAAAATTATTACAAGCTAGCGATTCAGACTTCATTGTGTTTGATCTTGTGGGTAAGGTAGACAAGTTCTAAACCAAACAAAAAATAGCCTTAGCTATTTGAGCTGAGTAAAAACATTTCTTAGCAGTATTACATTATAAACTAGAATGGCTTAAATGAGATCTATAGACATCAAGATTCTCAGGAGTTTGAAAATGGCGCCAACGCCTTTCACCCCTTTCATGCCTTGTCAATGCTTGATTGTTATGGTTTTGATGAAGTTGTGAAGCTCGGACCAAGGTTAGAGATGTCTCCGCTCACAGGGAGGAGTCCCATGGGCCTCACCGTCGGTGGGTGTGGTCCCAGCGACGTTGGACACAGCTGTGAGAGAGACTTTACAAGGGAGAAAGATGGTACATCACCCGAGGAGCAGGAAATATAATAAACACAGTCCTTGAGTAAATACAGTAGTCAAGATGAGAATGTAGATACCAGCTCTGGTAGTAGCCTGCAGCACGGGTATGCCAGGAAATTCCTGTAGGCTGATAGAAGTACCTCTGAGTGCAGATCCGGTAGTGGCCCGCAGGAAGGGGTACGCTACGAATCTTCAGTGGTGTAGATAGAATTTGGAGAATGTACTCACACAAGGAAGTCCCAGTAGAAATACCCGAGGAAGGGGTTAGGAAGACTTAGTTAGGAGGGCCCTCCGAGGAGTGGGTACTCAGAGTGTCCAAATGCCAGGAGGTGAGTCTGGAACAGAAGATCCAAGTTAGAGTGTATTTAACAAGCAAGAGAACTCCTTGCTAACTCATCTTAGCAATGGGCCAGTCAGTATAAGTACACTAGCAGTGCTGATGTCATCGGGAGGGGATGCCCCCGAGGTTCCCGCCATGACATATACAAAAGGAGGCCCTGCACGCACGTGCGCACCTAAGTGATGCAGGAAGTAAGATGGTGGTCGGCAGCATCCATGCTGTCCCGGGGATGCCAGGGAAGTCGGTGTTGATTGGTGGAAGCCGCCATTCTCCCAATGATTGATGGTGCAGGGATAAAAGAGGTGATCATGAGAGATCGCAGCCATCTGCGACCGACGGGCGCAGCAGTAATAAGTTAGACATAACTCTTCTTAAATCACTTAGCATACTTAGCTCTATGAACCTGAGTCTTAACCACTGGCGCAATCTCATCTAAAGTATTAGCAATCATGGATTCCCATTCTTTAACAGCATCATTCACATATAACAGATTAAATTGCCCCAACACTACAGCCAACTTTTAACAGATCAAGATCTAAATGTAGTCTTTTAGATATGATCCTACCACAAGAGTTGGAAATGGGGCATGCCTGCAAAAAAGGGAATGCAAAATGTATAAAGCAATGGCCAGACTAAAGTACCCATTGTCACATATAAATCATGTGAAAAGTTGGACAACAAAGATGAAGCAATAAAATAAAAAACAGATCCAAAATATGCCCAAACCTATGTGTGGGCAAAGTAACAATTTGTGTCCAACCGAGATACAGCTTGTCTGAATCAAGAAGCCAGGTCTCAGTTATGCAAAGGAAGTCCATCTGTTGTATAGTTAACAAATCGTATACCTTCTTTTAATGGAAAGAGCATTGAGTAACATGATAGAGTATGACATACGAGACAATGAATGATTTAAGACCAAAGATTGACAAATAGGTTTCAAAAAGAGCAATGTGGACTTAAACAAATGGGCAATGTGAGTAAGACCACCATACTTTTCATAACTTGAGACAACAGGGATAAAATGAGATGCCAAATTCAAACAGTTCATACTCATTTCCTCTGAGCCACGACCAATGAAGTGAGTTGGGGCTGGCTGAGCTAAGGCTAGAAAGAGAGCTAGCAGAAAGTGAAGAGCAAGGAAATTTGCTATTAAAGCTGGAGGTGAAAAGCCACCTGATATTCTGGCACAGCAAGTGATAGGAATACTGAGCTGATGTTTGAGTCTAGTGTCCATCACCAGCTGTTGACCCCCCTTCATGCTGATGACGTTCCTTGAAATAGAGCCAGCAGAAAGTGAAGAGCACAGGAGCTCACTATCAAAGCTCAAAGTGGAAAACTGCCTGATGTTCCGGCACAGCAAGTGACAGGAAGGCATGAATATGTTAAACAACATGGGTTCCCTGTGGTTCTCTACTAGTGACCTTTCTCTATTTGGAAAACTGACCATTTAGTGCTACCCTCTGTTTCCTGTCTTTTAACCATTTACCAATCCACAACACGAAACTGCCTATCCCTAACTTTCTAATTTCTTGAGGATTCTCTTATAAGGGACTTAGTCAAATGTTTGGTGAAAATCCAAATACACAATATCAACTGGCTCATCTTTATAGACATTTTATTTATACTTCAATAAATGTAAAAGATTGGTAAGGCAAGACTTCCCTTTGCTAAAACTATTTAACACGTCTCCATTAAGCCATGTCTATCTATATGGCCAGTACTTTTGTTTTTAAAAACAGCTTCTATTGTTTTGCCTGGCATCAACATCAGGCTCATCAGCCTATAGTTTCTCAGACCTTTCAAAAATCAGCATCACATTAGCTACTCTTCAGTCTTAAGGTATCAGAGCTGTTTTAAATGATAGGTTATAAATTACTAGCAGCAAGGTTTCCATATAATGTTTGAATTATTTTAGGAATTTGGGGTGGATGCCATCCATTCCTGGTGATTTTTTACTCTTTAGTTTGTCAATTTGATCTGTAGTCAGCCAATATCACAAAGATTTGTTTTAGTTGCTCAGCATCATCACCATTAAAGAATGTTTTAAATGTGGTTATGTTCCAAACATCCTCTTCAGTAAAGATTGAAACAAAGAATTCATGCAGTTTTTCTGCTATTTCCTTAACTTCCCCGAGCATGCCTTTTATCCCTTATTCATCTAGCAACCCAACTGACTTTCTCATAGGCTTTATGCTTCAAATATGCTTTTATAATATGTTATTATTAGTTTTTGCATCTCTGGCAAACTTCTTCTGAAATTCTGTCTTGGCCTGCCTTTACATCTAACTTGCCAGTGCTTATGCTCTTGCCTATTTTCTTCATGTGGATCTGCTCTCCATATTTTGAACAATGCCCTTTTGGCTTTAACTGCTTCTTTCTCCTCATCATTAAACCATGCCGATAGTCCTTTGGCCTTCTTTTGATGCTTGTTTAATGCATAGAAATTGTTTTAGTTGGACTTCCATGTGTTATTTTAAACAATGTCCATGCCTCAACTTTTAAACTTTGCAACAACTCCTTTCAGTGTTTTCCCCATTCAATTATAGTCTCCCTATTTAAATCATATGCTACTGTAGAAGGTTTACTTAATGAGTTTCCTCCAGTGATTATGTCAAATTTGATTGCATTTTAAGAGCTAGTGCTTAGCAGCCCCACCACAGTAACCCCTTGCACCAGGTCATGGGTTCCACTGAGAGCTATATCTGCCTTTTTTTTTTTTTTTTGCCAAAATGATTTTTATTGATAGTAGTGCTGCTACCTGCATGAACCTGCGTGCAACCTGAGTGCAAAAAAACACATCAACATAAGCATATCATATCTGACTTTTCTTGTTTTGTTAAAAAAAAATTTCTTTTTAGTTAAGTCATGCAGAGTGTTAGGGATTATAATTATACAATGTATTTTTCTTCAATCTTTACTATTTTTTATTTATTTATTATGTTTTTTATTTTCTTTAGTATTATTATTATTTTACCTTTTATAATTTGAAGTTGTGAACCGTTTTGGTTGGATACCCTCCGTGAAAATCGGTATATAAAATGTTTTAAATTAATAAAATAAATAAATAAATCAACATTAGCATATCAAGCATAAGCATATCAACCATATAGAACCATATAGAACAGATAGAGAATATAGGCCTGCCTTGCATGTATGAGTGCCATCATTCATCCATCCAACAGTCATACCATTCAAACCCTCACTCAGCCACATTCATCCTCCTCCCCCCCACCCACCCTGGAGACCAAAAAGGGGGCCAAAAGAATAGGTGTCAAGTACCTAGCTCGACACCTGGAGTGAAAATTAATACCAGGTCACTTTGTACCCAGTAGAGCATAGATCATTTTGCATATCTATAGGCAACAGACCAAAAAATGCAGTCCAGCAGTTACAGTATATTTTCTCAAGCTTTCTCTGTCCCACAGTATGGTCTAGCCACTCAAGTTGCATAGTTCGTGTCATTCTTTGATACCAGGCTTGAATAGAAAGTTGAGAGGCAGGCTCCACCCACATGGCCAGCACAGTTTGACAGGCCAGCAGCACAGCACAGCGCCCAAAACAGTCCAGGGAAGAGCGCTGCAGGCGAGGGCCACGCAATAAAACTTCCGCCGTTTTAGCCACTGGACCCCCAGTGCATTTACCAATAACATCCATCACCGTCGACCAGACACCAATTAGAGTGTGGCAGAAAAGCAGCCGGTGTGGTAAAGTGCCTGCCTCGCTCTCACACTTAATACAATTCGGAGAAGGTAAGCGTTTCATTTGGAAATGGCGAACATCATCACAAACAGCGTGGTGAAGTATTCTGAATTGTAATTCCCTCAAACTCTGATTGGGGATCTGATGATGCAGCACCTTAAAACAGCTAGCCAGAGCAGCAGGAGTCCATGTGTCTCCCATCCTGGCAGTCCAAAACAAGGGTAATGCGTCCAGATGTGGGTATTGGCGAGAATTCTTGCCCAGTATGTTCCAACCAGTAATAGAATTTTTCACACAGGATGTGTCAAAAAAAGGGTGGCAAACGTATATTTAGCAGCAAAAGCCTCAGTTGTCCATTGAATCCCCTGTAAGTAATGGCGGACCTGGAGATAGGCAAAAAAAATGCTTGTGAGGAATCCGAAAAGTATTGGACACAGATGTAAAAGTCCGTACAATAGATGTCTCCACCTCATACATATGGAATATGAAAGCAATGCCCTGCTTCTGCCATTGTTGGAAAATATGGCTGCAATCTCGCCCTGGCAAAAAGTCAGCATTTCCATAAAAGGGAGTAAAAGAGAGGACATGCCCGTCAGACCCCGGGCAGCATGGATCCATCACCAGGCTCGTATGCAGGGATAAAAAAGGAGTCGAGGGAACTCCAGCGATCATAGCAAAGCTGGACTAGTGTGCAGAAGGAACAATGGGGACCAAGGAGCAGACATTGCCTTCAGTAAATTTGAATCACAATATACATACGACTCTGTGAGCCATTTTCCGACAAATCTCAGTTGGCAAGCGACATTATATAAATGAAAATCTGGCAAGCCCTGGCCTCCATGCTCCCTGGAGCTGGCCAATGTAGAATAGCTGATCCATGCCTGTTTCCCAGCCCAAAGAAATTGGGTAATATCTGATTGGAGAGTTTTCAAATTGTGAGCCTTAAGCCAGCAGAGTAGCATATGCAATTTATAAAGAATTTTGGGGATGATTACCATTTTCACCAAGGCACTGCGTCCAAAGAGAGACAATGGGAGGGACTGCCAGGCCGCCAACTGAGATTGTAGAGTGGCCACCACGTCCTCAATGTTTAAAGCATATAAACGTTTATGCTCCCTGGGGATCCAGATATTTGAGTTTGTCCGGTGCCCAGGTGAACGGGAAAGTATCTCCCCAGGCGTGTTACAAGCCCGAGTCCAGTGCTAAAGCTTCCGACTTGGAAATATTTATCTTGAGGCCCGCTATTTCCCTAAACTGAGTAAACAAGCAAATAATTGTGGGGACACTCACACAAGGGTGACCTACAAAGAGTAAAATGTCATCAGCAAACATAGCAAGCTACAACTGGTGCCCCCCAACGCTCAACCCCCAGAAATCTTGATCGCTGTGTAAACGGATCGCTAAAGGTTCAAGGGCAAGGACAAACAACAGCGGGGATAAGGGACACCCCTGTCATAGCCCACAATGCAGTAAAAAAGGATCAGTTAGAGCTCTATTAATAAGTATGCGGGCACCAGGGGTGCTGTATAGCACCTCCAACCACCCCATGAACTGATCTCTGAATCCATACCGGCACAGGGCCAAGAATAAATATTCCCAAGAAATAGAATCGAACGCCTTTTCAGCATCCAGGCTCAAAATCAGCGCCTCCTCTGTAGTGCGATAGGTTAAAGCTGCGATCAGCCACCAAACATTCCTCACCCCCTGTCTCCCTCGTACAAATCCCGTTTGATCATCAGTAATCAAATCAGGGAGTGCAGAATTAAGCCTAGCCGCCAAAACTGCAGCAAAAATCTTTATGTCAACATTTATAAGAGAGATAGGACAATATGCTGTCACGTCTAATGAGTCTTTACTTTTCATAGGAATCACTACTATCGTCGACTGATTCATAGGAGGAGGTACCCTTTTTATAGTACTTAAGTCATTATAGAAAGAAGTCAATGTGGGAAGAATTGGAAACTTTAATATACGGTAAAATTCAGTCCCTAGCCCATCTTGTCCCGCAGCCTTCTCCAATGTCAACCCCTGGATGGCTGAATATACTTCCCGATCAGTAATCGGGGCATTCATGAGAGTAGACTGAGCAGTAGTAAGCAAGGGCCAGGGAGTCTTATAGAAAAACGTTTTTGAGAGGGCAACATTATGAGGTTTGGGGCTATATAGAGTAGAGATGTGAATCGTGTCCTCGATCGTCTTAACGATCGATTTCGGCTGGGAAGGGGGAGGGAATCGTATTGTTGCTGTTTGGGTGTGTAAACTATCGTGAAAATCGTTAAAATCGTGAGCCGACACACTAAAACCCCCTAAAACCCACCCCCGACCCTTTAAATTAAATCCCCCACCCTCCCGAACCCCCCCCCCAAAGCTTTAAATTACCTGGGGATCCAGCGGTGGTCCAGAATGGAGGCGGTCCAGAATGGCCCCCTCAATTGAATCCTGTTGTCTTCAGCCGGCGCCATTTTGCAAAATGGCCGCCGCAAAATGGCGGCGGCCATAGACAAAAACGATTCGACGCAGGAGGTCATTCGGGACCCCCGCTGGACTTTTGGCAAGTCTTGTGGGGGTCAGGAGGCCCCCCCAAGCTGGCCAAAAGTTTCTGGGAGTCCAGCGGGGTTCAGGAAGCGATTTCTTGCCGCGAATCGTTTTCCATACGGAAAATGGCGCCGGCAGGAGATCGACTGCAGGAGGTCGTTCAGCGGGGGTTCCGGACCGCCGCTGAACGACCTCCTGCAGTCGATCTCCTGCCGGCGCCATTTTCCGTACGGAAAACGATTCGCAGCAAGAAATCGCTTCCTGAACCCCGCTGGACTCCCAGGAACTTTTGGCCAGCTTGGGGGGGCCTCCTGACCCCCACAAGACTTGCCAAAAGTCCAGCAGGGGTCCAGAACGACCTCCTGCGTCGAATCGTTTTTGTCTATGGCCGCCGCCATTTTGCGGCGGCCATTTTGCAAAATGGCACCGGCTGAAGACAACAGGATTCAATTGAGGGGGCCGTTCCGGACCGCCGCCGTTCTGGACCACCGCTGGATCCCCAGGTAATTTAAAGCATTGGGGGGGGTTCGGGAGGGTGGGGGATTTAATTTAAAGGGTCGGGGGTGGGTTTTAGGGGGTTTTAGTGTGCCGGTTTTCCTGCCCGCCCCCTTCCCCCGATTTACGATTTTTTAACGATAAATCGGGGGAATTGGTATTGTATCGTGGCCCTAACGATTTTTGACGATTTAAAATATATCGGACGATATTTTAAATCGTCAAAAAACGATTCACATCCCTAATATAGAGCACTATAATATTCTAGAAAACGAGAGGAGATATCCAATTGCGAGGTATGATGAGTCCCATCCTTATCCCTTATACCAGTAATAGTGGACCTCGGTTGTCGGTTCTGAACCAGATTAGCTAAGAGTTTGCTGGGCCTGTTGCCATGTTTATACAGCTGGTATTGATAATAGCATAGGGATTTGGAGGCCCGCTGGTGTAGGAGAAAATTTAATGTGCTAACGGTGTGATCCACCTGACAGTGCACAGAGACCAACATATCATGCACATATTGTAGCTGGAGAGATTTCAGGGCCTGAATGAGATGTAAAATTTCTTGATTACGGGACCTATTTTACTTTTGCCACATATGCTATAATGTGCCCTCGCATCACCGCCTTACCAGCCTCCCATAGGGTTGCTACAGAAATGTCAGGAGTAGTATTAGAGGTTATATAAGGTTATATAAGGTTATATAAGGTTATATAAAAAGACTTAAAACCCTGGCTTCTCAGCCAATCCTTTAAAGATAGCACTCAATGACTCTAAAATTCTTTTATATATTCTGCCATTTTTTCATTCTCCCAGTTACAATGACACAGATGCCCTTCAATGCTTCATGAGATATATGTACATCTATTCAGGGTTCTATCCTATGTTATCTTGTTATACATTCTCCTGTTGTATTTATCATCGTTAATTTTAAATTGTAATCTTCATACATCGTTCTATGTAACATGTTGTTTCTGTATGTAAACCGGAGTGAAGGCAACTCTGCTATACCTCGGTATATAAAAAATGCTAAATAAATAAATAAATAAATAAATAAATAAATATATTCAGTCCAGCACTTTTGTAAATAGGCATGGAAAGCCTTGTCCAGGAAAAGATCAGGGCACATGTGCCACGAAAACGGAGGGGGGGGGGGGGGGTTGTGCCCCGTGTCCAGTCTCCAACCGCACAGAAACAGGAGCATGGTCAGATACTGATATGGTACGAATAGCTGCTTGCTCTACTCTCGGGAACAACGTATCAGCGATCGAAATATAGTCCAACTGGGAGTACATTTGATGCTGATGTGAATTGAAAGTATAGTCCTATTCCCTGGGGTGTAAAAAGCGCCAAATATCAAGGAGCTTCAACTCGTGCTGAACAAAACTAACTCCCAACTGTTGGTCTCTAGCATTCACAGGCTTGGGGGGCTTACAGTCAATTGATTTGACTAGCACTGTATTAAAGTCCCCAGTCACTATCAAACGATATTCGTCAAGAGCGAGAAGCTGCCCCACCATGTCAGCAAAGAAAGAATAAGAGTATATATTGGGGGCATATAAGTTACAAAAGGCCAGTTTCTGTCCGTATAAAGTACCTGTCATGATAACATATTGCCCCTCGGGGTCGTGCCATATCTGGTCTTCCTGAAATGGAAGTTGTTTGCGAATTAAGATAGCTACTCCCCGCTTCCGGGAGCTAAAGGACAAATAGACACATCAGCCCACCTAGTCTCTTCTCAAATTCGCATGTTTGCTATCCATCAGATGAGTTTCCTGTAAGAAGACTATATCGGACTTCAAGTGGCAGAAAATAGTTAATACTTTTCTGTGCTTAATAGGAGAAGGTAACCCATCTACATTTAAGGACGAGATCTTAACTTTAACCATTAAAAATTAGAGAATATGGGATAATCAGCGAGCCCCACTAAGGGGCCCCAACATGCATGCGCATTCCTAAAACCTCTGGGCCTCCCAGCCTAGGCCCAAAGATGAGAATTTTCTTCAAGGCTCCGTCCTTTGTCGCTTAATACCGGCCTCCATATTCAGTCTCCCTCCCCCAGGTTTATTCTCTTTCACACACACACACCCCACATACATCCACATCCATCCAAAGCTGCATGCACCCACCATACACACTGAAACACAGACATCACTAGTGTGCTCCAAGAGGCCCAAGGCCAGCCCACACACAACCCCTTCATTTCCTCTGTGTTGGGCAGTCTTCCTCAGGGCCTCCCACCCCAAACAATCAGAAAAGCTTAAGACAAGCCCTCCTTGAGCAGAAAGAACTTTTAGTGGCATCATGCATACATCGTCGTGAGCCTTGGGCCTTAGGCTCCATTCGAGGTAACATTACCATAACTACATGACCCAATCAACTCAAGTGCCACTACTCAGCAAATAGTCCCGCCAGAACCACTGTTCTAAGCATCTGGGAAAGAAATATAAAGTCACAGATCAAGTGTAGCTGCCAGGATCAGTTTACATTTGCCAGCGGTAAAGTGGCTATGAAAGTCGCTGCCTGTTCTTTGGTAGTGAAAAACAGGACTTTGCTATCATGAGCGACCCTCAATTTAACTGGATATAATAAGGTGAAGCGGATCCACTGTCTGTGGAGCTCCGAGCAGGCGAAGGACATTTCTCGGCGCTGAGCCGCTGTAGAGGCAGAGAAATCATTAAACAGAAGAATACAGTTGCCTTGAAATTCAACTGTTGCTTGCTGCCGGAAGGCACACAATAGCTGGGTCTTATGTGTCCAATTGAGTATGCGTGCCCTCACTGGCCGAGGTCGGAGAGAATTTTCCCGCAGTGGTCCAACTTGGTATATGCTTTCTCATTTAAGGCGGTCATCAAGAAATGCTAGGTTCAGATGGTCGGGGAGCCACCATTCTATGAAATCATACAGCGCTCCTCCTGTAAGGTCTCAGGTAGCCCAATAAGTTTCAAATTATTTAGACGATTTTGATTTTCCTGGTCCTCAAATCTCTCAATAAAATTAGCTTGTTAGGCCTATAATTCGCTGACCCGTTGCTCAACCAGTCCTAGCCTGTCCCCATGGTCCAATAAGCATTGCTCAGCCAGATCTATCTGTTTAGCTTGACCTTCCATAGACCACTGAATCTCCTCCATAGTAGTCTGAATCCTTATAAGCCGCTCATCCAAAGTCGCAGTAACATTGGTGGAGATCTGTTGCAGGGCTGCAGCTGAGACAGCGTCTAGCATGTTTGCGGGCTCCGACACTGTCGCCATTGTGCGTTCACTGCCTCTACGGATCGTGGCAGTTCTTGTGCTATGATGTCTCATTCCGGTGCAGCCGACCCCAATTTGCTCCAGTATCCCAGGTACCGTTGGACAGTATTTAACCAGAGCCCCCAGCAACAGTAGTGTCCAGACTTAGGGTCCCCTAAGGCTCTGAATATATTTCACAGAGTGAAGTGTAAATTGTTAGATATAAAACACACGTCTTAGCCTAGCAGTGTTCAGAATTTCCCCTGCCTGCACAAGTCTCATAAGGTGATCAGAGAAAATGTGGCTGGTGAGTTTTAAGACAATTTGCACCCCGGTTCCAAAGACTGCTCAGAGCTCAGCCCCAACTAGAGGATCAGCCTCGTCCAAAAGGGATCTAAAGTTGTAGTACATAGGGGAAACCGCATGCCGTTCCGAGTCGTGGCGCCTCGATTGTTTCCCGATCTTACCCTGATTTAATCTCTGTCCAGTGCTGAGAGCTACCGCTCAGATCGTAGGGTTGCTCGGGGCACTGCTCAAATTTAAAAAACTGCGCCTGTGAGGGGATGCCGATATCAGAGACCAGTCCATGTGCGGCCGCCATCTTGGCTTTTCAGCCGCTCTATGCCGTGATGCTCTGAACGCTGTCCAGCTTCAGCCCATCAAGAGCAACTTTAATTTTAAAAAGCTGCCGCATCCCGAGTCTCTGGGCTACCGAGGCAATGCTTGGAGTTGTGAATCGCGGTGATTTGAGGGGGCCCGCTGATGCTAAGGCGAGAGGGGACCTAGGAGCTCTCTCCCCCTGCTTCCAGCACAGCTACTTCATAGCAGGAAGTCCTCTATATCTGCCTTTATAAACAAAAACAATTACACTGAAAAGGCACTTATCAAGTTTTCACTTGTTTTGTTGATAATAGTGCAGTCCAAAACATACCTTCATGTGTTCAAACGTTTGCCAGTAATGTTAATTTGTATGACTCCAAGAATATTGCATCACAATGCGAATTGCACTGATCACCCTTTCTTAAAGGTTATTTTCCTTCCCTTCTTTTGAATGTAGCAGAAAGTACATGCACTGTTCCACTTTTAGCCACATTGAAGGAGAGCAATTTTCAGACAGCTAAAATATGTACATAAATCACTATTGTCCTCCCACAGTTGTTCACCATGCTGATACTATGGTGGCACTTGGTAGAATAGTAAAGCATTTCTGTGTCTATAATTTTCACTATTACAAAAAAAAAAGGCATCAGGGGGTCTGTGTGTTCAATGGCTTCAAGCTTATATCTCACATTTTACTGAACAGTGGGTAGAGGTTCTTCATGGGCGGGGGGAGGATTTCTTTTTGACTCCTCATTGGTGGGGTGGGAGCAAGAGGGTAATAGGGCATAGAGCTACCTAGAGGAAAAGGGAACATTATGAGGCTAGCTACCCCTTGCTCGATCTCTGGCTTGGTGCCCCCCCCCCCCCCCACCACCCCAATGTGAACATGGAGTCACATTACGATGCATCTGGTAGCTTTTCTTCATCATCGCTTCCCACCGAGACAGTCTGCTTCTTAAAATTGTTTCCATCATGCTCTCGTTCATCAATTTTATTTATTTATTGTTTCAATTTATAAACCGCCGATCCACACAAAGCCTCCAGGCATTTACAAAACATTCAACACAAATTAACATAATGTTGTAAAATATCATTAGAAAATATACACAGTACAGCAAACCAACCCACAGAACTTAGGGCCTCATCCAAACTGCAGAAAAATGGAAAGACTGGTTAGTGTCTTTTAGTTCTCTTTCTTTTATCTCTTTATGTTTCTGGTTGCCTGATTTGTATTTATAGTCTTCATATAGAAAAATGTCCCTTTTCTCCATGGTACTGTTCCCTGTCTCTGTTTCAGTTCTTCTCTGTGTAATGTGTACGTGTAGCCCACCAGGCCTGTAAATCCTATCAGTAATACAGCTGGGAATCTGGGATCAGTATCCTTCCCTACTTATCTAGTCCCTTGTCCTGTCCCCCTCTATATGTATAATTCTTGGAAGAGCATGTTTAAAGGAGTTTCCCTAAAAACCCTCCTTGAATAGTACTGGACCAGGCCTCTGACCTAGTCCACCACATTAGGCATGCAAGTAGCTCTGAGGGTAGGTCCCGGCAGAGATTAAAGAGGCCCAGTGTCTCCAGGAGAAGACAGCTCCTGACACATCTCTATCCTGCAGGAAAATGCTGAATGTGAATGTCACCGAAAGTAACAATTTTCTTATGAAGAAGAAAGGAGAAGGAAGAAGAAATGTGGCAGTGTTTAGGGCCAAAGAAAGAGGGATCTTCCTCCTTCTAGAGAAAAAGAGTTTATTTATTAATTTTATTTATATTACGCATTTCAGGCATTAAAATTTTTCAGCGAAAACTTTGAAACAAAAATCATGACCAAGGTAAATTGGGGGGAAGCCATTTAAGATTTAATTATTCACTCTTTATAAATCACTTTTAATATATTATGAAGAACAATACAAAAGTTATTCAAATGTCTGAGAGTTTCACAACAGACAATAGCAAATAGATGCAATCTCTTCAATCCAAGTTCTTAGTTCAGCAAAATCACTTATTCATGTATACGGCTGAAAATTCTCAGTCATTTTTTCTCTCTCTCTCTCTCTTTTTTAATAATCAAGTACGATCATCTTGCTCCTTTGCAGTTCCAGCCAATTAGAACCAGAGCTGGGAACTGGAACCATGAGCCTTCATGCACAACGTCTTGGGGAATTTTCCTCCCCCAGCTTATGGTTTGTCCAGTCATTGCACTGATGGTCCTGGGACAGGGGCCATGCATCAGGGCTTCCTCCAGAACCTTGCAGTCATGGGCTCTGAATTTAACCACTAGGTGTCGCTCTCCAAGCAGTGATCAAGATGTCCTTTCCTGAGGGGCTGTGAACACTGCACTTCCCCCAGCCATGGCTGACATGGGGAGCAGAAGACCCAACTCAGGGACTGAACTGGTGATCTTCCGCATGGCAGTGTACAGCATATACTATCAGAGACAGTGGGCTATCCCCGTCACTTTTCTTTTATCTCATGTTGTGAAAAAATACATATTCTGACCATCTCATGGGGACATTTGGCTCTATCCTGTGGAGATTTGCACCTTGAATAATTTGGTGCAACCCTCTGAATTTCACCGAATGCAAGGCTGAGATTAAGAGAAAAAATCCGTAGCTATAGGATTTATTTTTTATTTTATTTATTTATTTTAAGCATTTTATATACCGAGATATGTTGGGAACATCATCTCGGATTCTGAAGCAGAGACCATCACACAAGTTTCATTTATTAATTTTTCATAAAACTCAGAGTAAAGCAAAGAATTTCATCCAGCCCCTTTTAGAAACCCTTTTATTTGAGACAGATAACAAACTTTATTTCACAACTTGAAAAATAAAAACCATTCAATTGT
The DNA here is from genome assembly GCF_901001135.1 of Rhinatrema bivittatum. NCBI lineage: Eukaryota > Metazoa > Chordata > Amphibia > Gymnophiona > Rhinatrematidae > Rhinatrema > Rhinatrema bivittatum. Next base: position 760,078,075 of record NC_042616.1, read on the forward strand.
GGGCTGATTTTATTTTGACTTCGTATCACATTAGCAAAACTCTTTGCCAAGAACATAACTGTAAGGCTTTTCAAAATCCATTTTAATAGATTTTAAATTAATATTTTTTTCAGTTTGGACTCCCACGGCTTTTCTTAAATTGTAAAGAGTCCTTGCTTGATCTCCTATCAAAGAACCGTTATCATAAAACATCTGTCTTGAATATAAGAACATCTGTTTAAAAAAAATCCTGTTTCCTGATCCTTAACGGACTCATTTGTAGTACTTTTTTTTTTTGCATGCATGCATTAAGTATTTCATTAAAGGCTATACTGTAATGTTAGTTATTTGATCTCCATTATGTGTTCTAAACTCCTGCAGTATCTGTGGCTTGTTAATGCATATTACACTCTAAACGGAAAAGCTCTCTTAACCTCGCCGTATTGTACTATTCATCCAAAACAGCTTCACTCTTTCAACCTTGCCTCGTTAACACAAAATGTACAGTGGAGTATTAACTAAAGCTTGCATTCACTTTCAAGTGTTTCCAGTCACAGCCGTCATAAAGAAAAACTCAGATTTCATCACCTACAGTATAAAGCATTAGACATATGGCATGAATTAATGCTGCCAAAAGCCTCTATAAAGGTCTGTTGTTATGAGGGGGTGAATTATTCCTAAATGACTAGCTATGAACATATTATACAATAATTATTGGGGGGAGGAGGGCTTGAAGGAGTATAATCTAATATAGTGATCAGCTTTAAAAATCATATTTTAAGTTGGCAATTCATTTCATTCTAAACTATTTTGTCTATCAAGTTGCAATAAAGAAATACTTCCCTGGGCACATACATTGCATTTATGCATTATTACAGTTTTACCCATGGGACATACTGTACTTTAGAGCTATGATTTATGTTCAATGTTCCTAAAATGTTAAGTAGGATCTTTTTTTTTTTTTTTTACTTTGTTTGCCGTTTCCAGAATTTTATGAATGTACAGTCTTTCATAAAATCATGTTCCATTTCCAATAAGAGGCAGTTTCCATATTCTGATAAAGAGAACTACTCAGATCCTTTCTTTCTGTGTCAGCTGGGCAACCAGGAATTTAAGCATAAACGGTTTACCCATCATAAATGAAAGCAATAAGACTTTTCCAGCAAGGAGCTGCTGCATGTTGATGTACAATTATTCTTAAGGTACTGATAGAGTTGTGCAAATGCAACATTTTTATTTTGGTCTATTCATTCATTTCATAGGTCACCAAAATTCATTTTGTTTCTTTCAAATGAAAAATAAAAAACATTTTGGGTTTATTCATTCCATCTGTTCATTCGTTCTGCATGAAAGTCAACAGGGGAAGCAATGCAGCCTATTTTGGGCTCCAAACTTGGAGCTTTGTAATCACTTCTCATGAAACTTGTGCGTAGCCATCCTGAGAAATGGGAGGAGCACTCCAAAGCATAAAGGTTGTGTCAAAGTGGCAACAGAAGTGGCACAAATAGCCCAAGGCACCATAAAAGGGGTGAAATGCTACCAGCAGTGGCACGAGTTCTTCAAGGAGAGAGAAGCAAGAATGGCAAGAACATCCCAAGGCGCCAAAAGAGAGGAAAAGGATGCCAACAACCATGGCATGGACACCCCAAGTTGGCATGAGAGGGGTAAAGTGACTCCAAGAGTGGTATGAACAGCCCGAGGCAGCATGAAGGGAAAACAAAGCAGCTGAAGTGGAAGGAGAAACCCCAATGCACTGATAGATGATCAAAGCAGCATCTCTCCCAACTTCAGCTTCCTATGGCTTGAGCCTTTCACCCCTGCTTTTCTCCAATCTTAAAGGACAAACAAGTCACAGAATACAATTAAAAACTAATTTTGGGAGGTGGATAAGTCACAAAGTTCTGGAAAGGCTAGTCTGAAAAGCTGATGTTTCAGTGCCTTCTTAAATTCTTTGGTATTGGAAAGTAATCTTAGGCTGGGAGGTAAGGTGTTCCATCAAATTGGTCCTGCAATTGAAAAAGCGCATTCTCGTGTCATATTCAATCTGGTTAATTTTGGTGATGGAATTTGTAACAGTAATTGATTTTTTGATCTTAGATTTCTGCAGGGGATGTATAGATGTAAAGTAGCTGATAGCCATGAATTGTGATTACTATGAACAAGATCTTTGACGCTAAAGCCCTATTTGCCTATGTATCTAGCCTCACTCGGGTCGCCCCCCCCCGAATTTCCCAGTAACCAAGCACAATCCAAATCTGAAGAACTCGCATCATTTTTCCAAAACAAAATCATCAGTCTTCTTACCCAACTACCCTCCAAGATCGCCCCCCTACCATCGGCTCTGCAGCCTCCCATCAAAAATATTCACCTCGAAGCTTTTGAACCCATTTCCTCCTCTGAGATTCAAGTTGTTCTAAGAAGAATGAAACCCTCCTCTCACCCGGCGAACCATATCCCCACCAAACTTCTTCTCACAATCCCAGACTCTATCTCCAAAACAGTGGCAGACATTATTAACTATTCTCTCTCCCACGGTTCCTTCCCAGATGACCTCAAACTAGCGTCACTCAAACCACTTCTAAAAAAAACAAATTTGGACCCAAAAGATCCTAACAACTTCCGCCCAATAGCCAATCTCCCCTTCATTGCTAAGATTATGGAAAGGCTTGTGAACTCCCAACTATCGGACTACATTGAAGATAAACTTCTATCCGCCTCGCAATATGGATTCCGTAAAAATCTAGGCACGGAATCCCTCCTTACTTCCCTAACAGACTTCCTCATCCTGGGTCTCGACAAAGGTCAATCTTTTCTGCTGGTCCTTCTGGACCTTTCGGCAGCCTTCAATACCGTCAACCACTCCATCCTCATCAACCAGTTAGCTGCCATAGGAGTTTCCGGCTCTGCTCTATCTTGGTTCAAATCGTTTCTCAGCAACAGAAGTTACAAGGTCAAAATCCAGAACAAAGAATCTTCACGCCATGACTCATCCGTAGGAGTCCCACAAGGCTCATCTCTATCCCCGACACTCTTTAATAGGGTTGTGAATCGTTTTTTGACGATTTAAAATATCGTCCGATATATTTTAAATCGTCAAAAAATCATTAGGGCCACGATACAATACCAATTCCCCCGATTTATCGTAAAAAAATCGTAAATCGGGGGAAGGGGGAGGGCAGGAAAACCGGCACACTAAAACCCCCTAAAACCCACCCCCGACCCTTTAAATTAAATCCCCCACCCTCCCGAACCCCCCCCCCCCAATGCTTTAAATTACCTGGGGATCCAGCGGTGGTCCAGAACGGCGGCGGTCCAGAACGGCCCCCTCAATAGAATCGTGTTGTCTTCAGCCGGCGCCATTTTTCAAAATGGCCGCCGCAAAATGGCGGCGGCCATAGACAAAAACGATTCGACGGAGGAGGTCGTTCCGGACCCCCGCTGGACTTTTGGCAAGTCTTGTGGGGGTCAGGAGGCCCCCCCAAGCTGGCCAAAAGTTTCCTGGGAGTCCAGCGGGGTTCTGGGAGCGATTTCTTGCCGCGAATCGTTTTCGTACGGAAAATGGCGCCGGCAGGAGATCGACTGCAGGAGGTCGTTCAGCGGGGGTTCCGGACCGCCGCTGAACGACCTCCTGCACTCGATCTCCTGCCGGCGCCATTTTCCGTACGGAAAATGGCGCCGGCTGAAGACAACACGATTCTATTGAGGGGACCGTTCCGGACCGCCGCGTGTTGTCAATCAAAACGGAGTGTGGTATGTTTTCCAATTGTGGGTGTCCTAAGATCATTATTTCAGTTTTTGTTAGATTTAAGCAGAGTTTATTGTGGGACAGCCATGTTTTATTGTGGATAGACAGAGTTCAAGAAATTTTAGAGTGGAGTTCCAGTTATGCTTAGTAGGGAAATAGAATTGTATATCATCAGCATACAAGCGGTAGGATACACCTAGAGTGGATAGTATTTGGTAAATTGGCACAAGGTAGATATTGAATAGTACTGCTGATAGTGCAGACCCTTGTGGGACTCCTGTTTTTAAAGTAAATTGATCTGAGCTAGAATGATTTATAAAAACCTGTTGTGATCTATTTGAAAGATAGGATTGAAACCAAAAGAAAACTGTTCCACTTATGCCTATGCTGGCAAGATGAGATAGTAAGATGTCATGATTTATGGTGTTGAATGCAGCGGAAAGATCTAGGAAAACAGATATATATGAAGTCCCTGCATCAAAGCCAGTTTAGAAGCATTTCAGTACTGTAGTTGGTTCTGAAACCAAATTGGCATTGGTCTAACAATGAGTGATCATCTAAGAAAGTTGTGAGTTGTTTCAAGACAACGGATTCAATTACTTTAGCAAGAATTGGTAAAGATGAAATTGGGTTAAAGTCACAAAAGCCTGTTTCATTTGTCATTTTCTTGGGAATTGGGATAATGGCAATGATCTTTAATGAGTCAGGTAAAATGCCTTTAGATAGAGAAGAATTGACGATGTTGGCGATAGGTAAAGCTCTGTCATCTTTAATAACTTTTAGAAGAGCAGTTGGACAGGGAGACAGAGGATGAGAAGAAAGTTTCATTTTGGAGATAATTTGTGTGATTTCAGTACTGGCAATAGTTTCAAATGTGTCCCAGAGTTGAGTTTGTTGGGTAGCTAGGGTTAATGGGAAAGATGAAGGGAATGTAATGATTAGTTTTTTTATTTTTGATTGGAAGAACTTTCCAAATAGATAACACAATTCTATTGTAGATGTTACGATTCTACCTGTGGCCAGAGCCGCGGGTAGTCTCTCACCTTCTCTTTAACTTCTTCTGCGGCCGGAGGCCGCTGACGAGCCCTCTGCACAGCTGGAACCTCTCCTGTACAACTCTCGCAGCCAGGAGGCTGCTCTGAAGTCTCCTGCCTTTGCGGCAGGAGCCGCTGAAGTCACCACTGCTCCGCGATCCAGAGGCCGCCGCTGCTCCCTGCCGCTGCTGCTTCTGTTGTGGCGCCATTCCCATGCAGCCTGGAGGCTGTTCTGAAGCCTGCCTCCCTCGGGCGCGGGCCTGCTCTCTCCCGTGGCAGGGAGAGCTGCGCCCAGCATCCTCTTTGTGGCAGGAGCCACCGACACCATCGTCGCTCCTCTTCTTGCGGCTGGGAGGCCGCTTGGAACTTCTCTTCAGCCTGGAGCCTTCTTCAGTTTCTCTTCAGCGGCAGGAGCCAACTCCGACGCCTCAGGCCTGTTTCACAGCATGGTTGCTGTCCCTGGTCCTGCCTGCTTCCACCTTAGGCACGCGGCCCCACCTCCTTCAGCCTCTTAAAGGGCCAGCTTGGGAGTGGTCCCATAGCCCCACCTGATGATGTCATCATGGGAGTTTCTTCTCAGCCCTGTAAAAAGGGTCTGTCTTCATTGCTTCATTGCCTTCACAAGGAGCCAGTCCTCCTTAGGACTTCTCTTCAATCCAGCTTCTCCTAGGCACTCTGTCCATGTTGGAATCCCATGTCTTCGTCTTCATCTTCATCATGGTCTCTCGTCTGATCCTGTGTCTCCGTCTCATTGGTCCCAGATGACCTGATGTTCCTGTCTTCCTTCTCTTCGATTCTTCTAAACCTCCTGATGTCCTAGATAACTTCTTTTATTCCAGATGTCCTTTTCCTCGGCAGCACAAGCCTCCAGAAGATCACGGCTTTTAATGTTCCTGGCACTGAGTCCCGTCTGAGTGTTCCTTGCTCTGTCCCGTCTCTGAGCTCCTACTCCGAATCCTGAATCCTGTCCGGGTCTTCAGAGGCACAAGGGACTAGTCTGTGACTAGAACTCTGCCCAGCCTGTTCCCGTTTCAGCGTGGTCCATGCAATGCCTTGACTGGCTGTGAAGGTTGCGCCTCGGAGCAGGTCTCGCTGGAGTCTTCGTCTTGAAACCTTCAAGCAACCTGAGTCGGGAACCACTAGCGTGGTCCATGACCTGCCTTGACTGGCTATGTAGGGCACATGGTGTGGCAGTACCTATTCAGAATACTTGATCTTGTGACTCTGTCAGAATCCTTCAAGTATCCTGAGTCTCATCTCATCCTTCAAGTATCCTGAGTCTTCGTCTGAACCTGTTTGTTATAGCCCTCAGCCTCTGTCTGTCCTGTCGCATCTGCTGTTCTCATACGACAGGTCCAAAAGGGCTATCGAGTGGCCGGAGGGCTACTCCAGAGACCAACATTGCGTTGCTGGGTCTCTTTGATGCATTCAGGTTTGGCAGAGGACAAGGTTCCTCATCTCCAGCCCATGCTCGGGCATTCCTAGCCTGCCTCAGCGCATTCCTGGAGCTCCTCTGTGGGTGCGTCGTGGCCCAAGGGTACACAAATTCCAGAAATGGGACCACCTGCAGCATTAACCGTAACAGTAGAGTCAGCTTTGGGGTGCTTTTGGTTGTGATTATTGTGGTTTGTGATAGATTTTACAATGTTAAATGGTACTTTTTAATTATTGTTAGATTGTTGTATACATTTGCAATAATAGCTTTTCTTTGCAGTATTGACTGCAGAACGGTATGATCATAATTCAGAATAATAAACTTCATAGTTAGTGTTGTTTTCTTGTTTTTTCCATTTATATTCAAGTTTCCATAATTTTCTTTTATGGGTAATTAAAGATTGGGGAAACCAAATCACAGATGTGATTCTTTTCGTGTTCATTGGCTTTATTGGAGCAAGTTTATCTAATGTGATTGTAAGGGCAATGTCCCATTCATTTACTAGGTCATTTGGATCTGAAGTGGATGTATTGTTAATGAATATGGAAGCAGGTTTTCAGATAGAGAAGTAGGATCAACATGTTTCCACCTACAGGAAGAAAACATGGGAATAGTTGATTTGGGAGGAGGGTGATTGAGTCCAATTGTGGTATTAAAATGATTTGATAATCTGAGTGGGAATTGTAGGTAGAGACAGTGGGATTTATGAATATTAGATCTAAGGTATGTCTGGTTCTATGAGTTGGTGCAAAAATACATTGTTGCCAGTCAAAAGCATGAATGGAGTTTAAGAAATATTCAGTTGCTAGGGATTGAGGCAGGGCATCTATGTGTAAATTGAAGTCACCTAAGATGATAGTTCGCTCAGGTTGGGGTAAGGTAGAAGTGAGGTTCTCAATTAGTGGGGAAGAGTTGTGATTAGACATAGATTAAGGTATTGGTTACTAATTAATAGCATTTCATATGGAGGGAGAAGATCTACTGGGAGAGAATCAAAAGTGCGAGTAAGTTTGTAAAATATTATTAAACCACCTCCATGACCGGTGGTATGACGTTGATGGTGAAATATGTAGTTTGGGAGGCAGCATTGGTTTAAAAGTGATTCATCTCCAGTGGTAGTCCAGGATTCAGTAAAGCAAAGACAATCTGAGAAAAGATCATAAATCAATGAAGTTGTTTTTTTTTTAAAGAGACCTAATGTTATTTAAGGAGAGAGAAAAGCAGGATATGCTAGGCTTTCGATAGGGGGTAGGAAAATGTTGCAAAGGAATATTGGTTAAGGTGGATATAGGTCTAGCATGCGGATGTTTAATTTGTAATGTGCCATATCTTCCTTGACCAATGATGGTTGGAAGAAACATACTTATAAGAAATAAAGTAAACCAAGTATAGTAATTTGGCAATAACGTACTTGATCGTGCACGAAAGAGTCATCAAATGGGTAGTTTCTCCTTGAAAATTGCCTAAATATATGTGGGTATAAAAATATTCATGGCATGAAACATTACGTCAAAAAATTCATAGCAACAAACAATGGATTGCTAATATTGTATAAATGTTGTACTATGATATCTCACCTTAGCTTGATGGTACCCTGTTATAGGGTGAGAGAACATAGGTTTACTGTGCTATTCGTTCGTCTCACTCTACACCTCACCTCGAGGTATTAGATGGCCCTCCTATAGAGATATAAATAGTTCACTACTATGACAGTCTTAAGATATGCTCTCCCTCCCTCCCTCCCCTCTCCCAGGGTAAGATGCAAAAACAGACATGATTGCAGGGTGCAATAAGGTTACTGCACCACACAATACTACTGCATGGTAATTCTAAAATTTCCCTAACTACACCCCTCTTTCTTATTGTGGGCATTATCCATGCATTAATATTGCATTTTGATGAACCTAGGGGATGGTTTGATAGACCTTCGGTCTGACTCAACCTGGCATATTTTATTTTGTTTTCAGAAGAACTTCTTCTAAAACTTCCTTTCCACTGAAAATCATCCACCAATTCTTAATAGACAGGACCATGCCTCTTCTATTACAAAAGAAATATTGTCACTGAAGAGAACTGAGGGCTGAGAACAAAAAAAAACTTAGATCCTAATCTTATTTTTTCCACTGAGGATCTTTGTGATGTAGGCAAGTCATTTCACCCTCCATTGCCGCCGGTATTTAGGCCTTGAATTACTAAGGAATTTTTCCCATTCTGTCTATTGGAAAAAAGCTTAGTAAATCAGACCCTTATTGAGCTTGTATAAGGAAAGGTGAGTAATAAATTCCAAATTTTGTCAAAATGTGGATTTTTTTTTTCTAAAGCAGGGTTGAGTATTTTTCTAGGAAATGTTGATAAATGGTCACTCTGGGAGAAAATTTCATAACCGCATACTAGCGCGCGCATGTTATAAAACCGGGCATACATTTCCGCGCACCGGGTTGTGCGCACAAATGTATGCCCACGCGTATGTTTTAAAATCTGCCCCAAAGTATATGATATTACAAAAAAAAGTTGAATAAATGTGCTAAAGTCCAAAATAGATTCCATAGCAAATTAAAAACCTCAGAGAGAGGGAGAGAGAGGGAAAAAGAATAAAAGAGAGAAGAAGAATACAGAGAGAAAGGTGGAGGAGCGAGACATAGAAAGAGAGAGAGGCAAGGGGCATGAGAGGGAAAAAAAGATAGAAGGGGAGGAGAGAGAGTCAGAGAACCTTTGTAAACTGCTCACAGATCTCTGACACTCTCCTGGAAGAAGTGAAATCAAAGTGTGTGCTAGGATTTCTATAGTACAATTTGTTAAGGCACAGTCTGCACCTGTAACAGAATACATTTTGAATTTGTACGTTTTGTTGGCTGAGAGTGATTGATGGCAATGCATTGCACAGTCACGCTTCCTTAATTTTTAGTAAGTGAGCTCTTAGCCATGTCACAAAGTCCCTCTAGAGTTTTTAGTAGGGATGTGAATCGTTTTTTGACGATTTAAAATATCGTCCGATATATTTTAAATCGTCAAAAATCGTTAGAAGCGCGATACAATAGGAATTCCCCCGATTTATCGTCAAAAATCGTAAATCGGGGGAAGGGGGAGGGTGGAAAAACCGGCACACTAAAACAACCCTAAAACCCACCCCGACCCTTTAAAATAAATCCCCCACCCTCCCGAACCCCCCCAAAATGCCTTAAATTACCTGGGGTCCAGAGCGGGGGTCCCGGTGTGATCTTTTACTCTCGGGTCTGCGGTGCGTTGTAGAAATGGCGCCGGCGCTACCTTTGCCCTGTCATATGGTCAAAGGTAGCGCCGGCGCCATTTTGTTTTTTGTCCCCGACGTCAGGAGCGTAGGAGATCACTCCCGGACCCCCGCTGGACCCCCAGGGACTTTTGGCCAGCTTGGGGGGGGCCTCCTGACCCCACAAGACTTGCCAAAAGTCCGGGAGCACTCGAATCGTTTTGCCGTACAAAATGGCGCCGGCCATACGGTGTATGGCCGGCGCCATTTTGTATGGCAAAACGACGTCAGGAGCGTAGGAGATCCTGGACCCCCGCTGGACCCCCAGGGACTTTTGGCCAGCTTGGGGGGGGCCTCCTGACGTCGGGGGACAAAAAACAAAATGGCGCCGGCGCTACCTTTGCCCTGTCATATGACAGGGCAAAGGTAGCGCCGGCACCATTTCTACAACGCACCGCAGGCCCGAGAGTAAAAGATCACACCGGGACCCCCGCTCTGGACCCCAGGTAATTTAAGGCATTTTGGGGGGATTCAGGAGGGTGGGGGATTTATTTTAAAGGGTCAGGGTGGGTTTTAGGGATGTTTTAGTGTGCCGGTTTTCCCGCCCTCCCCCGATTTACGATTTACACGATATTTACAAAAACAAAACCGCGACGATCCGATTCCCTCCCCCCCCCCAGCCGAAATCGATCGTTAAGATGATCGATCACACGATTCACATCTCTAGTTTTTAGCCTCTCTGAATAGGGTACTGGGCAAGTGAAAATCAGAAGTGTTATTTACAGTAGCAGGATTTTCTGCCTTAACCATGTATTTCCTGCTGCTTTCTGAGAAGCCCATCCTACTACAGATCAACATAGACTAGCCACACATGAGCACTGGCAAAATAATTATTCATAGAGGAATAGAATATTTATCTCATAGAATCGCTCTGCGATGTCTTTTGCTTTCTGCCTGCACAGTATTACATTCACTTCTAACTGATTTTGATATTGGAAGTAAAAGTACACAGAGTATTGGCTGCATTAGAAAGTGGTCCCAAACCACACTTCAGAAAATGATACCACATGATGCAAGGTCACTGCGTGGCCCAAATCACGTGATGTTAATAAACATGGCTTGCTCCAACTGGATTATGTCTTGTAACATCTACAGGAAACCACAGTCATCCAAACACTTCTGAGTTAAATTAGGTGTACAGAGTTTAAAATCATCAAATTTTACAGCACTGTGTCTCGGGCTGACTGCAGATGATGTGTAATTTAAACAGTTGAGTTTAATCTTTGAACATTTAACTGCATGTTTATGGATTTTTTTTTTTCAAACATTACCAGATGTTACATTTGCTGTATAACCGTTTTCCAGTTCATGACATGCTTCAAATTATACCACTGCCTGCTCTTTAAGACAGTGGTTAGCTTGTGCTCATGTGCACACTCTGCTCCAAGGCTCATACAGCACACCTCATTCTGACTTCTGTAGGGTACAGATAGCCCTTTGCCCATGAGCACGCTGCCAATGCTAGGAAATCAGTCCACTGAAGGAGGACCCTCTTTCAGCAAACCATTTGCAGATTCAGAAAGCACAAGTTGGCAGCATTGCAATCATATTTTGAGGTGGTGGCCAGAGAGTATTATTAACACATAGGCAGGGCAACATTGGGATGTTTTCTACTCTAAACAAAATGATATCCCATGTGCCCTGGAATCCAATGCCAAAACCTGAACTAAACCCATTGGAACGTCTGCATCACTTGCACAGAGGAACAAGAGTGGAAGAGAAAGTTCCCTGTCTAGCACAGTCAGACATACTAACTGTAAACAGACTGTTTTTCTAATTCTTCTGCTGTTAATTTTCAGTGCCCTACCTCAGAAATTAAAGGCAAGCTTTGAAAAACACCAACGCAGTTGTTGGAGTGTGTTGAAAGATACATTCAAGGGGATTTTCCATCAATGGTCCATTTCAACAACAACAAGATCCCATAAACTAAATTCACCCTCCATACCACTTTACAGTAAGATTATTAGCACTTTATTTTTTTTTACAGGAAGCAATTTAGAGTCTGTCTTAGATAGCAGGTAATTAATCCCTAAATAAATGTACCTCTACACATTTAAAAATGAATGTTCAAAAGAAGTATGCATAAAAAATAGCAATTGCGTGCTTAAAATAGCACTGCAACACTGCAACATATACACACAAATCAGGATCCGCGGGTAAATTTATGAATGTATAAAAGGGGCGGACCAGGGGCATTACAGGGAGGGACCTGCATTTATGTAAGTTGCAATTTTATAAGCAATTTACAAATGTTAATGAGGCACCTTACTCACATGTATGTACTCCTGCTCAATATCAGGAGAAAGTGATTGTAAACACTGTAAAAGTGAGGGGGCCTGGGTGAAATGGGGGGACTTCAGGATGAAGAGCCAGGAGGGTCTTCATGAGCTACAGATCGACTGGGTAAACTGATAGTTATTTCATTACTGTACGTCTACGCATGTTAAAAAAAAATCCCCTCACTTACGCATGTAAAAGCCAACTTTCGAGGTGTACATTGCATCTAAATAAAGCAAGTAAAATCTATTCATGTATCCCTTTACAATTTGAAGTACACATCTGCTGCCATATCATTTGCATACACTTTTTCAGCTAAATTCTGGCATATCCAGCTAAGTAGCACTTTTGTTGCTACTTAGACTGACAAATTTGAATGTTTCAGATAAGCAGCGCTTTTATTTAGACTTATCCAGCTATCTTACATTTCCAGATGAGTCTGAAAAGCGCTACTTAGACAAGTTGCGCTTATCTGACTACTTAGCCAGATAAATCAGAAGTTATCCAGATAAGTGTTGATACTTTTCTGGATAAGTCTGAACTTGCATGGCTCGTGGTTTTTACATACACATATTATATCCACATAGGTTATAAAATACAGTAGTAAATTTGTGTGTGCCAAAATACACGGGTGTACATGAGTAGTTTTGAAATGTATCCTCCTTATAACCTTCTTCTTTCTGTATTTCAGGAACCTCAGAATATGCACAGCAGGGGTGGACTGCCCATTTGTGCAAGAGAAAAGTACCTGAGGGCCCACAACACTCTCCCCTAGTTTCGGATGGGTAGTTATTAGGGATGTGAATCGTTTTTTGACGATTTAAAATATCGTCCGATATATTTTAAATCGTCAAAAACCGTTAGGGCCACGATACAATACCAATTCCTCCGATTTATCGTCAAAAAATCGTAAATCGGGGGAAGGGGGAGGGCAGGAAAACCGGCACATTAAAACCCCCTAAAACCCACCCCCGACCCTTTAAATTAAATCCCCCCCCCCTCTAAATGCCTTAAATTACCCTGGGGTCCAGCGGCGGTCCGTAGCTAAATCGGGGGAAGGGGGAGGGCAGGAAAACCGGCACACTAAAACACACCCCCGACCCTTTAAATTAAATCCCCCACCCTCCCGAACCCCCCCAAATGCCTTAAATTACCCTGGGGTAGAGCGGCGGTCCGAAACGGCCTCCTGCTATTGAATCGCGTCGTCTTCAGCCGGCGCCATTTTGCAAAATGGCCGCCGCAAAAAGGCGGCGGCCATAGACCAACACGATTCGACTGCTGGAGGTTGTTCCGGACCCCCGCTGGACTTTTGGCAAGTCTTGTGGGGGTCAGGAGGCCCCCCCAAGCTGGCCAAAAGTTCCTGGGAGTCCAGCGGGGGTCCGTGAGCGATTTCCTGCTGCGAATCGTTTTCCGTACGGATAATGTAGCTGAAAGCATCAACCCCACTGTTACAAAAACAATAAAGTAATCAAAACACATCAACCAATGGTATAATGATAACAGAGCAGCCAAACGAATACTCTGGAAAAAAAGAAAAAGAATGGAGAAGGAATAAAACTGCAGCCACACTAAATACATATCGGAGCTGCCTAGCTCAATATAAAAACACCATCAACAATGCAAAAAAAAAAATTCTTCTCCAACAAAATCACCAAATTTCATCACAACCCCAGAATGTTATTCTCCATAGTACAAAGCCTCACTAAAACTGCCTAGGAAACTACATGCACCAAACACGGAAGTAATGACTTTGCAGAATTCTTCAACAAGAAAATATCAAACCTAATACAAGCCAACCTAATCGACAACAACCAAAACATCAGATTGAACATTAAGGTTACCTCAACATGGAAAAACTTTGACACCGCCTCCACCCTTGAAATTCAATCAATCATCAAGAAAATGAACCCCGCCAACCACCCTTTAGACAGCATCCCCATAACAACTCTCAAAGCTATCAAACCCACCATATCTAAAACTCTCACCAAGATCGTCAATTTATCCCTGACTGAAGGTAATTACCCCAAATGCCTCAAGTCTGCAGTAATCAAACCGATACTAAAAAAAAAACAACTTGGACCCTGAAATCCTAGCTAACTACCGCCCTATTTCAAACCTATCCTTCATAGCCAAAATCATTGGAAAAAGTCATACACTCCCAACTTGATGATTACCTTGAAACAAACAACATCCTATCACCAACCCAATATGGATTCAGAAAGAACCTAAGCACTGAAACTCTCCTACTCTAATTGAATGACACAATACTAAGAGGATTTGACAAAGGCAAAAAATACCTACTCATACTCCTTGACCTCTCAGCTGCCTTCGACACAGTAAACCACAATATACTCCTAGAACGGCTGACTGAAATTGGTTTAACTGACACCACCTTACAATGGTTCTCATCCTATCTATCCGACAGAACCTACCAAGTATCAATTAACAACAACCCATCCAAAAAGATTAGCCTCAACACTGGAGTTCCCCAAGGATCAGCACTATCGGCCACTCTAGTCTATTTAACATATACCTTCTTCCTATATGCCAACTACTAAAAGATAGTGGAATCACCCACTTCCTCTACACTGATGACATTCAACTTCTAATTCCCATCCAAAACTCAATTGAAGAAACATACAAAAAAACATCTGCTCTACTTGTCTCAATTAAACATCTTCTAACATCCCTGAAACTCATAAACAACATCGACAAAACTGAAATAATCCTCATGGATAGAAAACCCAATCCAACATCACCACTCCAACTCATACTCGGCAATCAAATGAACCCAATACTCCCTATCACCCACACCAGAAACCTAGGAATAATTATTGACAAAGAACTTTCATTCAAGAACCATATATCAAACAAAATCAAAGAAGGATATCACAAACTACTAACCCTAAGACGTCTGAAACCATTTCTTAATCCTTATGACTTCAGAACTGTACTACAGCTACTCATATTCTCAACCATCGACTACTGCAACTCCCTACTGATTGGAATACCATCTTCCAACCTCAAGCCTCTCCAGATTCTGCAAAACTCAGCAGCCAGAATTCTGGCTGGAACAAAGAGGAATGACCACATAACGCCAATACTGATTTCACTACACTGGCTTCCAATTAAATCCCGAATTGAACACAAATCCATGACCATCATACACAAATTACTAAACAATGAACAGCAAGGTCAAATTTGTTTAAACATAACTTCCCAGAATCTCCAAAGAAACCTACGTTCAAACAACACAGGCCACTTAACAGTCCCCCCCCATCAGAGATGCTCACTTGACAGCAACCAGAGAAAGAGCATTTTCTATCGCCTGCCCTAAAATATGGAACTCCCTCCCAAAAGATTTAAGAACCCAACCTAACCTCAAAACATTCAAAAAGGATCTAAAAACGTGGCTGTTTTACAAAGTCTACATTGACAATCAAGCATCACAACATCCAAAAACCCACCAACCGAAACCACGCAAAAACAAGTCATCAACCAGCACCAAGCAAACCCTTCTCATTCAAAAATGATTTTATTCTGGACTATAAAAAAAGAATAACTTTACATTTATAATATGTATCCTGTTATACCCTTAATTCAGATTTGTTAAGAGAATACCTTTTGAATCTTGTAAACCGTTGTGATGGCTTCACCGAATGACAGTATATAAAACTCAACAAACAAATAAATAAATAAATAGTGACATGTATAGTACATGTGCAATAGAAGCAGGAGTCCATAATATTCCAGAAAATCATTGTTGATATGTAGTAGTAAGGAGTCTAAGCATTTTCATTTCTGTGTGCACCGAGACCTTGCATAATAGTTTATGGATTTCCTTGAAGATTCCCCTGTAAGCTAGGTCAAGGAATTCCAAGAAGCAAGGTGACGAATAAACATCTCACCAGGCTAGCTCCAGAATCAGAAAGGAAAATTACTCAAAAGCTAAGCCAGTACAATCATCTGAAATTTTTCCATTCAAGAGCCATTTATGTGGTCTACCTCTGTTGAATGTGAGTAATAGAGATGTGCATTTGTTTTCAACGAATGTGCAATCCGCAACGCATAAGTCCCTGTTCGTTTAATTTGTGGATTCGTGAACTGCATGGTGATCCCCCACGAATAAAACATATCATATTAGTTTCATTCTTTTGGTTCACAGTGATTTCTTAGCGGCTGTTTGAAATAGGAGAAGGCCATGTGGGAGTATCTATAGCAAAAACATGCCCTTTCCTGTGAGTCATAAGTTACATCACAGCCCTGTCATAGAGTGGGTCAGACAGATTGGCAAGGAGACAAGAATGCAACATATCAGAGCTAAGCATTTTTCTAATGCAGCCAATAACTAGGGATGTGAATCGTTTCTTGACGATTTAAAACAATCGTCAGATATATTTTAAATTGTCAAAAATCATTAGAGCCGCGATACAATAACAATTCCCCTGATTTATCCTCAAAAAATCGTAAATCGGGGGAGGGGGGAGGGCGGGAAAACCGGCACACCAAAACAACCCTGAAACCCACACCGAACCTTTAAAACAAATCCCCCACGCTCCCGAACCCCCCCAAAATGTTTTAAATTACCTGGGATCCAGTGGGGCACTGCACTGTGCGTCTGTGGGTAGTTTTCCAGACTCACATATATTTGTACAGAGGTGTTCATTCACCAATAAAGAAATAAATATTTTAATTGAAATCCCTAGTAGGCAGCGACATTAAATCCATGATGTCAGGGAAAGGTAGACGAGTGATTGGGACTGGCAGCGGAGGCACTTCAAAAGGCAGTGCCAGTCCCCCACTAAAGTTAAAAAGGGAGCTGTTCCAATCTAAAGTCTCTGGAGGGGCAGGCAGTTCCATTCAGAAAAAACTGAAATTCATAGATGATGCACCGCCACCACCTGTTTCAGACCCTGTAGTTTTGGAGGTGAGGGAAGGGGAGGCTGAGTCATGCAAGACAAAAGGGAGAAACCCAAAAACAGCAGTGTGACAACAGGCACTGTTTGCTTCTGATTCCGATGAAGAATCATCTTGTGTGGGATTCTCATCATCAGAAATGGAAGAAGTAATAGCTGAAGAATGTTTAGGAGGATTAGTTAGTTCTGTCTTAACCTCCACTTCAGTGCTGCAGGGGAGAGATGAAACTGATGAGGTTGAGGAGGAAGAGCAGTCAACGCAGGCACATAGTGTGACTGATGCCCCAGGCATTGCTTCTCAGGGTGCACCCACTACTTCCAGTGCCAGCATCCACCCAGAAGGCTATAGAGAAGGGATCATGAAAGAAATCTGTGAACTGGAGCCACTTTAAAGTGATGGAGGACCCGTGTTTTCCTCAGTGTAATTACTGTGCCAGGGCTATTAGCAGAGGCAAGCAAATGGGACATCTAACTAATTTTGGCATAATGCATCATATGCAGAAGCAACAAACAACAGTACTGCCATCTGGGGATGGTGGCAGTACCAGTCAGGGAACCCCTTTTTCCAGGCAGCGTAAAGTGGTTGAAAAGGAGCACAGTCACCCCACGCCCTCAGCCCCTTCTAGCAGTCAGGTGGCAGGCCAGCAACCCCCTGCCATGTGTCAGAAGCGACAACCCACCATGGAGGAAATGGGGTGGTGTTCGGTAACGCTATTCCAGGGAAGGAGGCAGACATCCTCAAAAGTTGTAACCAGGAGCATCGGGGAAGAGCCCTCGATAACCAGCACTTGAGGTAGTGGAGAATGTAGATTTCAAGCATTTGCTGAAGGTCTTAGTTCCAAATTACAAAGTAACCTCCAGAACCACATTTAGCAGAAAGGTCATCCCCAGCCTGTACAACCAGTGTCGCAGTCACATCCATGCGCTGCTAGCTAAGGCACATCCAAGTGCTGCTAGCTAAGGCTGCGATATCTGGACCACTATGAATGCTGCACACTCTTACCTCTCCCTGACAGCACACTGGTGGTACCTGGCTGAGGCAGGGGCAGGCAGCAGCTCTATTACTGAACAAGTATCAGGGTAGAGGTGGGCTTTAATGCACATCCACCTGACAGACAAGGCCCATACCTCAGCCAATATTCTAGCATGCATCAGACAGATGCTGGCGGGCTGGCAGCTACACCAGTGAAACAGGAATCTTCAGACAGGGTTCTTTGTCACAGACAATGGTGCAAACATGATAAAGGCAATATGCGACGGGCACTTTCAGAACATCTGATGTTTTGCACACACTCTGCACCTGGTAGTGAAGTCAGCTCTGGGGTTGGAGTCCAGTCACCAAGAGAATGAATACCTGCATACATTAATACACAAGTGCAGGAACATAGCAGCGCACTTCCACAGAAGTGTGAAGATGGGGCAGGTTTTCTGACAAAAGCAGACTGATTTGGAGATGCCTCACAAGCGTCTCATTCAAGACATTGACACCCAGTGGAATTCCACCTATATGATGCTGCAGAGGTTAGTGGAGCAGCAGACACCCCTTCATGAACTTTCTGTGGCAATGGACATAGGTGAGCAGAGTCCCCTAGGGCATCATGATTGATTAGTCATGAGTCAGCTGGTAAAAGCCCTGCAGCCCTTCAAGGATGCCACGGAGGAGCTGAGTTCCAGAAGTGCCACCTTGGCTGATAACATCCCTATAGTTAATTTTCTGGAGGAAAATTTGGAGTGCTTTAAACAGGAAGAGGGAATGACAGCAGAGGTGCTGCATTGTCTGGACCTTTTGCAGAAGCAGGTACAAGAGAGATTAAGACCTTTAACAAAAGACCACACATACATGCTCACCACAGTCTGTGATCCCCATGTGAAAGGGAAACTCGCCCTACAGTCCGAATATCTCACATTTGTGAAGGACATGCTGTTAGTAAAAGTCCGTGAACAGGAGAGCCATAGGCAGAGACAGATTAGGCATGAAGCAGAGGAGGAAACAGTGGGCATTTCAGAGAGTAGTGCAAGCTCAAGCAGGAGCAGCACTCTGTCAGTGACAGCTAGTACTTTATCCTCCACTTCAGTTCGCCAAAGCCATGTTGCCCCTAAAAAAGCATCTGTTCTGGAATGGGCTAGAGTGAAAGCAGCTGGAAAGAAGGACTCTCAGCCCACCTAAGCAAAGGAGACACCAGCACAAATGTCAGTGACACAGTATCTCACAGAGCCCATAGAGGACATGCAGACAGATCCGCTGGCATATTAAGCACACAAGTCCACTGTCTGGCCACACCTAGTCAAAGTGGCTCAGCGATATCTGTCATGCCCACCAACCAGTGTGCCCAGTGAACGTGTATTTTCAATGACAGGGGGATATCATAGAAACATAGAAATGACGGCAGAAGAAGACCAAATGGTCCATCCAGTCTGCCCAATAAGCTTTCACACTTATTTTTTTTCTCATACTTATCTGTTACTCTTGGCCATTATAAGTAACTTTTTGGTTCTAGTTACCTTCCACCCCCGCCATTGATGTAGAGAGCAGTGCTGGAGCTGCATCTAAGTGAAGTATCTAGCTTAATTGGTTAGGGGTAGTAACCGCCGCAATAAGCAAGCTACTCCCACACTTATTTGTTTACCTAGACTGTGCAATTCAGTCCTTGTTGGTTGTTGTCTGAATATAAATCCTCTTTTCTTCATCCCCCCTGCCAAAGAAGCAGTGAGCTGCGCTGGATATGTATTCCAAGTGAAGTAGCATGCTTAATTGATTTGGAGTAGTAACCTCCCTAACAAGCAAGCTACACCCATGCTTATTTGTGAATGGAAATCCTTTTTTCCACATTTCCACTTGCCGTTGAAGCATAAAGCAATGTTGGAGTCACATTAACTATATGTATGTTTATTAGGGATGTGAATAGTGTCCTCGATCGTCTTAACGATCGATTTCGGCTGGGAGGGGGAGGGAATCGTATTGTTGCCGTTTGGGGGGGTAAAATATCGTGAAAAATCGTGAAAAATCAAAAAAACGTAAAATCGCAAAACCGGCACATTAAAACCCCCTAAAACCCACCCCCGACCCTTTAAATTAAATCCCCCACCCTCCCGAACCCCCCCCCCAATGACTTAAATAACCTGCAGGTCCAGCGGCGGTCCGGAACGGCAGCGGTCCGGAACGGGCTCCTGCTACTGAATCTTGTTGTCTTCAGCCGGCGCCATTTTCCAAAATGGCGCCGAAAAATGGCGGCGGCCATAGACGAACACGATTGGACGGCAGGAGGTCCTTCCGGACCCCCGCTGGACTTTTGGCAAGTCTTGTGGGGGTCAGGAGGCCCCCCCCCCAAGCTGGCCAAAAGTTCCTGGAGGTCCAGCGGGGGTCAGGGAGCGATTTCCCGCCGCGAATCGTTTTCGTACAGAAAATGGCGCCGGCAGGAGATCGACTGCAGGAGGTCGTTCAGCGAGGCGCCGGAACCCTCGCTGAACGACCTCCTGCAGTCGATCTCCTGCCGGCGCCATTTTCCGTACGAAAACGATTCGCGGCGGGAAATCGCTCCCTGACCCCCGCTGGACCTCCAGGAACTTTTGGCCAGCTTGGGGGGGCCTCCTGACCCCCACAAGACTTGCCAAAAGTCCAGCGGGGGTCCGGAAGGACCTCCTGCCGTCCAATCGTGTTCGTCTATGGCCGCCGCCATTTTTCGGCGCCATTTTGGAAAATGGCGCCGGCTGAAGACAACAAGATTCAGTAGCAGGAGCCCGTTCCGGACTGCTGCCGTTCCGGACCGCCGCTGGACCCGCAGGTTATTTAAGTCATTGGGGGGGGGGGGTTCGGGAGGGTGGGGGATTTAATTTAAAGGGTCGGGGGTGGGTTTTAGGGGGTTTTAGTGTGCCGGCTCACGATTCTAACGATTTATAACGATAAATCGTTAGAATCTCTATTGTATTGTGTTCCATAACGGTTTAAGACGATATTAAAATTATCGGACGATAATTTTAATCATCCTAAAACGATTCACATCCCTAATGTTTATTCAATAAGGTTATTAATCTCCAGGTAGTAGCTGCCATGTTGCAGATCTTAGTGGCATCAACAAAAAGACAAACCTTTCCTTCTATCCTGTCCGCAATGTCACTCACAAAGATATTGAACAGGACCGGTCCCAACACCGATCCTTGCGGCACTCTGCTTAACACCGCTCTCTCTTCAGAGTAATTTCTATTTACCATCACACATTGTCTTCTGTCCATCAACCAGTTTGCAATCCAGGCCACCACCTCAACACTCACTACTAAGCTTCTCATTTTATTCACCAGCCTCCTGTGCGGGACTGTATCAAAAGCTTTGCTGAAATCCAAGTAGATGACAACGAGTGCTCTTCCTCGATCCAATTCCCTAGTCACCCAGTCAAAAAAGTCAATCAGTTTTGTCTGACAGCATCTTCCCCTGGTGAATCCATGCTGCCTCTGGTCCAGTAGTTCTTCCGACTATAGATAGTTCATATTTTTTCTTTTAGCAGAAACTCCATTACTTTTCCAACCACCGAGGTGAGGCTAACCGGTCTGTAGTTACCAGCCTCCTCTCATGAGCCCTCATCGCTCAAGGCTGGCACCAGAGTTGATGGAAATGCTAGTGTTTTTGAAAATAAACATGCCTTTGCTTGGGTTTCCAGATTTTCCATGTGAATGGCATGATGAATAAAAGCAATTTAAAGCCTTGCAGCAGTTCCAACTGCCTCACATGCTCCAGATAATATCAGCACATGTACCTGACCTCAACCGCTGTGCCTGTCTGTCCACTGTCCAGCCCTTACATCACTACAAGGGCCTGACCCCAAACGCTGTGCCTGTCTGTCCAGCCCTTACGTCACTACAAGGGCCTAACTGCAAATGCTGTACCTGCCCATCCAGCCCTTACGTCACTACAAGGGCCTGACCTCAAACGCTGTGCCTGCCCGTCCAGCACTTACGACATTAAAGGGCCTGATTTCAAATGCTGTGTCTGTCTGTCCACTGTCCAGCTCTTATGACACTACAAGGGCCTGACCTCAAATACTGTGCCTGTCTGCAGTGTCCACTGTCCAGTCCTTATGACACTACAAGGGCCTGACCTCAAACGCTGTGCCTGTCTGCAGTGTCCACTGTCCAGCCCTTACAACACTACAAGGGCCTGATCTCAAACGCTGTGCCTGTCTGCAGTGTTCACTGTCCAGCCCTTATGACACTACAAGGGCTTGACCTCAAACGCTGTGCCTGTCTGTCCAGCCCTTACATCACTACGAGGGCCTGACCTCAAACACTATGACTGCCCGTCCAGCCCTTACATCACTACAAGGGCTTGACCTCAATCGCTGTGCCTGTCTGTCCACTGTCCAGCCCTTATGACACTACAAGGGCCTGAACTTGAATGCTGTGCCTGTCTGTAGTGTCCACTGTCCAGTCCTTATGATACTACAAGGGCCTGACCTCAAACGCTGTGCCTGTCTGTCCAGCCCTTACATCACTACAAGGGCTTGACCTCAATCGCTGTGCCTGTCTGTCCACTGTCCAGCCCTTATGACACTACAAGGGCCTGAACTTGAATGCTGTGCCTGTCTGTAGTGTCCACTGTCCAGTCCTTATGATACTACAAGGGCCTGACCTCAAACGCTGTGCCTGTCTGTCCAGCCCTTACATCACTACAAGGGCCTGACCTCAAACACTGTGCCTGCCCATCTATCCCTACGTCACTACAAGGGCCTGACCAAAAACGCTGTGCCTGTCTGCAGTAACTACAATACAATTCACATCAATGCACATATGAATGGATTTTCTTACTTTACCTTAATTAAAACAAATTTTGGCCTCCTCCTCCATGTCGACTCGCCACACTTTGAAGGCTCATGCTCCACTCTAGGGGCCAACAACCCTGTTGTATTTGTGGCATCGTGTGGACCCTTGGTCGCTGTTGAGATGACTCCCGAGGAGCGGTTGTCTAGTTAGTAGAGTCCCAGAATGGTGGTTGGAAGTGAGAGCTTCGTAAGGAGCGAGGCCCGGAGAGTAGAGAGGCATCTAAGCGTGCAGCTTAGAGCGGTCAGAGTAGCTAAACCTGAAGACCTTGCTAACTCAATGATGTAGCGAAGCGGAGGCTTTAAATATCCGGAGGTATTGATGTCATGCGGTGGGGATGCCCACGAAGTTCCCACCATGACGTGTATTTGAGCATAGGCAAGGAGGCCACGGGAAGGAGCATGGCGGACTGGAATTCTCATGCTGAGCTGGAGACACTGAGGCCCTCGGCACTCGAGGCAGCCATCTTGCCCAAGGAGGAGGAAAAGGGAAGAAAAGAGGTAAGGCAGAGCAGTCGCAGCCATCTGCAACCGACAGATGCAACAAACCCATTCTAGGGAGCCGTTTCCTGCGAAAAGGAAAGGGAACTCTCCCTGGGTATAACCCGCCTATCTCTTAGTGCCCGCCGACCCATGTTGAACCAGAACCGCTGTTCACATGGAAACCTCCTCCATGTCGACTCGCCACACTTTGAAGGCTCATGCTCCACTCTAGGGGCCAACCCATTCTAAGGAGCCCTTTCCTGTGCAAAGGAAGAGGAACTCTCCAGGGTGTAGCCAGCCTATCTCTTAGTGCCCCGCCGACCCATGTTGAACCAGAACCGCTGTTCACATGGAAACCTCCTCCATGTCGACTCGCCACACTTTGAAGGCTCATGCTCCACTCTAGGGGCCAACCCATTCTAAGGAGCCCTTTCCTGTGCAAAGGAAGAGGAACTCTCCAGGGTGTAGCCAGCCTATCTCTTAGTACCCGTTGACCCATTTGAACCAGAATCTCTGTTCACATGGACACCTCCTCCATCTCGACTTGCCACACTTTGAAGGCTCGTGCTCCACTCTCGGGGCCAACCATTTCTAGGGAGCCGTTTCATGCGCAAAGGAAAGGGAATTCTCCCCGGGTGTAGCCAGCCTATCTCTTATTACCCGTTGACCCATTTGAACTAGAACCTCTGTTCACATGGACACCTCCTCCATGTCGACTTGCCACACTTTGAAGGCTCGTGCTCCACTCTCGGGGCCAACCGTACGGCAACACGATTCGAGTGCAGGAGGTCGTTCCCAGACCCCCGCTGGACTTTTGGCAAGTCTTGTGGGGGTCAGGAGGCCCCCCCAAGCTGGCCAAAAGTCCCTGGGGGTCCAGCGGGGGTCCGGGAGCAATCTCCTACGCTCGTGACGTCGGGGAACAGGAACCAAAATGGCGCCGGCACCATTTTCTATCAACGCATCCGTGGCCCGACGCCCAAGAGTGGAAGATCACAACGGGACCCTCCCACTGGACCCCAGGTAATTTAAGACATTTTGGGGGGGTTCGGGAGGGTGGGGGATTTATTTTAAAGGGTCGGGTGGGTTTTAGGGATGTTTTAGTGTGCCGGTTTTCCCGCCCTCCCCCGATTTACACGATATTTAAGAAAACAAAACCGCGACGATCCGATTCCCTCCCCCCCAGCCGAAATCGATCGTTAAGACAATCAATCACACGATACACATCTCTAGTGGATACTAAGAGGAATTCATGACTTTTTAGATGGAAAGCCTTTACATTTCTGGAATTCCCATGTAATCTACAAAAAATCCACCAGCTCATGGTTACAAGTATTCATCTATCCTTGAAGTACCCATGAGTCTGAACTTTAAGATAGTGTAATTTCACCCAGAAATTAAACCCTAATGAAGTTGTAGTTTACAGCTTCTATAATTATCTCAAAACAGGGACTGAAATGCATTTACTTTCATAGTTTTCTGTAGATTGGACTTTGTAAATACTTCTCCTATAAATTAAATCAGACCTGTTTTGGAACCACAGCTACTGAAGTTGCACGGACAGATTCAACCATCTTAGCTCTCCAGTTTGGAGTATAAGAGGTAGTTTTCCTGAATCCATCTCTGTCAGCCTTACCCAGAAAATATTTCATTCCCTGGTTGACTACAACATCTGATCAACCATTGACATTACGTGATCTCATAACAACATTGCAACAGTACACATAATGGTTATTGGCAGGGTTACCAATTGGCTCCATGTCATCGACAATCAGCTAATCCAGTCTTGGCTTTCTCTCATGGATTTGTAGTTTCTTAGAAAAATCAATGAGTACAATCAGAACCGCAATTCCATGCATGCCATAGATTCAACCCCAGACTGGATTAGCCTATTGCTTATGACAGGGAGCCAGTTCATAACTTGATTTGGTTTTACAAGATGGCAGTGCATGAAATCCTGAAGTAAAGAAAAATTGTGTACTCACAGGTCAATGATCAATAAAGTGGCCAGCAGCAAAATTAGTTGAGCAAAGTTACCCGGATAACTGTAGCCAAATATTCAGCTGAATATACTCGGCCATGAATGAACAAGTGATTTGATCCCCTCAGTGTGGCCCCCTACTCCCAATCTCCTTGCCTCTTGTGTTGAATGTTTTTGGCAAGATAACATTTTTATTGCATTAGGATATTATACAATCCTTACAGAAATATCAGACATTATGATTACTGTAATTTATAGACTTTTCTCACCCCCACTACCAGCAGCAACATATTCTATAAGAGCTACCCGAGATATAGCCATGCCTTGGGGAAGTTATTTTATAAAAGCCCAGCTAAATTAGGCAGCAAAAATGGGCGTAAGTTGCACCAATTTTCAAAACGGATTTATGCACATAAGTCCGCTTTGAAAATTATTCCACCAAATTTATCTGCAATTATGGAGTAGATTTTCAAAAAATAAGCGCAAAGGAGCAGGAGCAAGTTGCGTGCGCTGGCACTGCAGCAAATGGCCGCAGTACCGAGCGCCTCTACCCTGCCCCACCCCACCCCCTGGACTGCCTGCCCCGCCCCCACCCCCTTTTAAGGCCCCAACACTTACATGCTTCTTGGGGTTTACGCACATGGCTGGGCCCATTTGAAAATTGGCCCAGTGTGCATAAACCCCGGGATTTACGCTCGCTGGGGTTTTAAAATCCGGCCTTATGTGCACAGACTTTTTTCTTGAAATTTCAAGTGCATACATTTGAAAATCCAAAAGTATGCACACTAGTGCAAAGCCCCCTTCCCCCCCCCCCCCCCAACCACACCCCCAGGAATGCCTCTGCTCAGACCAGGTAAAGTACATGCCAACAGGATATATGCAATTATATTTGCCTTCATAGTGAGTGGCCCTCTCTGTTTTCCCTGCCTTTGAAAATTGCTCTCCCTGTTGATTTTTTGGTAATGAAACTGCATTTTAAGAGCCCTTATCCTTTCCATGATATTATGAGGGCAACTTGCAAAACTATGTATGTGCAAAAATAGTGATTTATGTGCATAAACTGGCCATCTGAAAATTGCCTTCCCTCATTGCAGCTAAAAGTACACGAGGAAGCATTCCTGGAGGTGCCTTTAGGCTAGGGGAGGAAATAGATTGCATTTTCAAATCTATGCATGATAAATTTCCATTAAAAATAAAGTGCCTGCACAAAAAGCAGGGGCGAATGTCCATGGACACAATGGTCCGCGGACATTGTCCCCATGTGAACAATTTGAAAATTGTTCCAGGTAGTACCCCCCTGAAAGTCTGGCATGTTACACATGGATAGCAAGCCAGCAGTACCATCCGCTGAAACTCCTGTGCAAGTCACAAGAGAAACCGGAATTAAACGAGTGAAACTGAACACTCTTCAACTTCAGAACTCCCAAGGGATCATTTTGTTTTGGGTCCAACCGCATTTCTCCTTCCTGGTGAATTCAGTCCCCCAAACTCTGCTGACCCTGAAAATCAATAGGCATGCTTACCTTTTCAGTTTTTCTGCCTGCTCTTCCTTTACCTTCTGTCTGTTATATATTAGCCTGGTGACCTTTTGCTGATTGGCTTCAGTTAAGCCTACGGATTTCCTTTTCCTGAACCAAACTCAGGTTTCAGTGCAAGAATAATAAATGTTAAATGAACGTGTTGCAGTCTTCTAAGCATGGCCTTTGAATATCAACATTTCCAGGCAAACACTACTAAGGGCTCCCTGCTGTTGGGAGCCCTGATGATGTGATTTACTTCTAGGCTTTTGAAGTTTCCAGGAGCTTTCTCAAGACTTATGTTCCTCTTATTTTCTTATTATACATTTAATTGCACTTACCTTTGTTCAAAAAAAATTGATTACAATTCATTAAATTCCAATCTGAACAGAATGCTTCATATTACAGTGTTATCTATTGCACTTATTTTGAAACTTTTATTTTGGTCTTAGACCAGAAAACATCAATTAGTCCTGAGGGCTGTGCGTGTTTTAACTAAGCAGTATTGTTCCCAAAAACTTTGTTCAATTGTGATTTAGTGGGGTTTGCTTTTTATTTTTTATTTATTTCATATTCATTCAATGGCCATGTAATGGCGTTCCCTGAGCATCGCCCATTCGATTTATCATTGTCAACTTCCTGCACCATGATTGATGCCCTTTCATGCTAGTGTATATAGATAAAACTATACAGGCTGTGCACTCTTACATTGAGCTGCATACATTGAACACATCTTGAAGCTCTACTGGTTGTGCATATTAAGTAAGTGATGATCTCATGTTTTCAGTTCTGGATAAAACTTTTGCATTTGGAGGTCTGTGGGCTGCCTCCACAAACTGCTACATTCACACTCCTGGCTGGTCCTCCACAGATTCCCAATGTGGCCAAGCTCTTCCTGCCCTCTTCGGGGAGAAACACCACACTCCAACATGGTGACATGGAGCCAAGGACCTACATGGCAGGATGCTACCAACCCGAACTGACCGCACTGCTCCTTAGGTGCGCGCTCACACCCTACATCACTGGATTTAAAGGACCTGTGGTGAGAAAAGCCCTGTGGCGCCCTGAGATGACATCACACACTTAGGCCTATAAAAGGCCCTTGCTGGTATTCCACAGGTCCCACTACTCCTGAGCAGAGCGTGTTGCTTCCAGTACTCCTATCTTCAGTCTTTGTCCAGCCAGTCTTCAGTCATCATCCATCTTGACTTCAGTTTTCATCCAGCTTGTCTTCAGTCCTCATCCAGCTTGTCTTCTGTCCTCATCAGCTTGTCTCCAGCTTTCCACCTGCCTGTTCTTGTCCTTGCCTTCCTGCCTTGCCTATCTTTCCCTTGTCTCTTCCCTTGGATGGATATTTAGTTTTGACCTCAGCTTGGATCTTGGACAATTCTGACTGCCTCTGACCATTGCCTGGACCTCAGACACCACTGACCGCTGCCTGTCTCTAATCATTGCCTGGACCTGGCACATGCCTGCTTACTGCCTACCTGTGACCTAAGCTAACCACAGACTTTCATTTCAGCCAACAGAAGAGACCCCCACCTGTCCTGCTGGCTCCGGCACCCAAAGGCTCAACCCAAGGGGAATAAGGGCTGCTATAAGTGAAGGTCATGTCAGTTCTCTGCCTTGCCTGGGTCTGTCTGCCAAAAGTGGGAACCTGCAGGACTCCTCCCTGCATATACAGCCAATATCGCCTTGGTCCAAGGATGCACAGATGCAACAAAATCATCTGTAAATCTCTGAAGAAGCAACCATAATTTAAGATTCATTTGGCATGAGCAACAATGCATTTTCAGGTTTAGTACTGTATCACCTTTAATAGTGAATAAAGACATGGACTGGTCTGTTCATTGTCTACTAAGATCACCATAAGCTGTGTCTGTTGGCTGTTTATATACGCATTTTTTCTATACACATTAATTTTTTCATGCACACTGTAAATTTATTCATTTTTTTCAATGGACTACTTTGACAATAAATAATTAGCTCAATAGACTGTGTTCAGATTTCTGATTGGTTGATCTGTCTCCAGTCATGGTGCTGCCTGAGATGTTGAGACATATTCTTGGTTGTATGTCTCCTCAATGTTCTAATAAAATGTCAGGTCACTGTTGCTTGATCTTAATAGGGGTTAAGACTATAGTCCATCTTTATTGTCTACGATTTCCTGATGGCTAATACAATTATATATATATATATATATATATATATATATATATATATATATATATACACACACATTATATGATAATGTTTTTATTACAGTTATGTTACACACCTGAAACAGTCTTGGGAAGCTTCTGGACTGTTTCCTTATCTGTAATACAACTGCAAAACTAAATAGCCTTGCTGATGAGCTCTCTTGTGATACTTGTTTGATATCTACAGTTTGCTACTTGGGAGAATCCCTGATGTTGATCAAAGCTTTTCTTTGCAAAACTGAAAAAATGATAAAAAATATATTTTTGACTGGTAAATGATTAGAATTGGTGCACAATAAAAGGTGAACTTTAAAAGCCCATTGCATGCCAAAATTGGGAGATGTGCATGCAAGTAGGGCTTACATGTGCCCGGCGTATTTTAAAAGCCACCTACATTTGCAGATATCTCCCACTGCATGCACATATCACTCAGAATCAAAAATGGGCATGCTGTGGATGGGGCCAAGATATCTGCATGCAAATACTTATGCAACTAGTCACATGACAAGGTCTAGTGCCGCGTAACTTTACTTCTGTTATGGAAGTGGTGTAAGTGTTTTGATTCAGACAATGCAGTCTCTGCTAGCTGCATTTTACAGATCAACACTTATAAGGGCTAAAATTCTTTAATGATGTCAATTTTACAATGAATTCTTCTGAATGAGACTGTAACAATACCCCCACTAACCCCAACCCACCTCCCAAAAACTCACCCCGAATCAAAGTGCCCCCTTACAATGGTCCATATAGCTGAGCCATATAAAAAGTCTCTCTCTCTCTCTCTCTCTCCACTTGACCCTGAACTCTCATGCTGAAATCCTGAGATCTCCAGGACAGCAGTAAAGTTATGTGGATGACACACCTCATGGGCAGCTTTTCTAAAATTCAATTACATGCATAACTCTTGACCTCACCCCCTTGTTCTTGACACATGATGTTTTAAAATTCACGTTGCTTGCATGCAGCTCACATTCATGTGTATGGGGCTGTTTTTGTGCAAGCAACGCTTTTAAAATCTACCTTTAAGGTTTGAATCGTGAGAATTGAGTCAGCCATGGAACTCCACTAGCTCAGGTTCTGTGCCAGACCAAATGATTAATATATCATTTAAATACAATTTCCAAAAACAGTATGCAATAGCTATAAGCTGATTCTTAAAACCATGTTCCTCAAGTTACTAAAGTATAAATTATCTACATTGGGTACCATAGTGGCACCTATCATGATGCCTTTAATCTAAAGAAGAAAAGTCCCATCAAAATGTTAAAAGTTGTTAAGCAAGACAATCTGATCTAATATACAAACAGCGAGAATACATTTTGGCAGTCCCATCTGAATCATCTATAATTTCCATGGCAGATGTCTGGGAAGTATTGGTATAGAGTGCTTCTATGTTCATAGTGGCCAAAAAAAAATAAATGTTTGTTCCACTTTGAAATCTTGCAATATATTAATTATATGTATTGAATCACATGCATAAGAAGAACTTTTTAGCATGACTGGCTTTAGCAATTTATCCAAAAAATAGATATAGGTTCTAAGATTGAACCATTGGATGATACAATGGGCCAGTCACAGGCATCATGTAGCAATTTATGTATTTTTGGCAACATAAACAAAGCCGGAGTGGATATTTCACTTGTTAAAATTAGTATTCATAAACAGTAAGAATATACATTTTTTTTGTCCTTCTTCCTCTAATAAATCTTTTGCTGAATCTCTGAGGTGGTGTCTTTATCTAGTTTCTTATGGAATGTCTCTCCAGATAATTGTCTGTGTACCTCCTGGTCATAAATTTGGAGATATAAGGGCATCATTGCCCCCAATTTGTCTGCTAGTTTTACAACATAATCCGGCATTTGAACTAGCATCAATAAAGCTTCTGACTCTTCTCTAGATATATTATGATGAAATTTACACCTTGATGAAGATTCTAGAGATTCCAGATCCCATAAAAACAACTGACATGGGAAAACATGCTTTAAAATTATCCCAACTTTCCATCAGATATAGAGAAGGGAACCCCTTATTTGTCCAACTGATACGGATATATGATGCAGATATTATATCTGCCCTTGATTGATCCGTGTTTGTCATTTGCTTTATGAGGGAAAAATCATGTGACCATTGTATCCAATGAATGCAGTGGCTCCATTATTTTTGGACAAGCATTTTATGAATAGACTGGTCTTTTTAAATGTCTTCCTTTGAACAGCTTCAGAATGCATAGAAGATGGGTATGCTCAACCAAGTTAAATAAGCTTGGAACTTGGCTCCCCCAAGGCAGACACTGTGATGGGAAATTTTAAACAGGCGCGCAGGTGCACATTGTATACGTTCGTTGGCCTGCATCCAGGGACGCAGACATTTTATAACATACATGCGTATATGCACACCTGCTGTAATATAGCCCGAACACACACACGTGTACAATTTTAAGTGGACGCATGCCAATGCACGCAAATTTTTTAAGCGTGCATGTTATAAAATAGATTGAGCGTGCGCAAATGTTCCTGCAGTTTTAAGTGGGCGCGCACATGTGTGAGCAAATCCCGCTAAGACCGTGTAAGCGAGGGGATTTCAAAATGGTTGTGCGTTCAGGCCATTGCAAGTTTCACGTTTGTTCCCAGTTCGCCAAGGCAAGGGATAGGACTTCCAAGCTCCCCCTAGTTTAAAAGCCTCCCTTTTCAACTGTTAACCCAGACCCTTAAAATTCTGCTGACACGCCTATATATTTTTGGTTTCTCATCTATAGCAGAAGTAGTTACATGATAGGGGATCCAGCGCGTGCTTGTGCACGTAAGTATTTACGCGCTGGTTTCATTGAGAAATCCAGGAAAACCCAAGCCCCATCCAAACCATGCCCACCCGCCACCCCTTTCTTGGAACTTTCTATTTGTGCACGGAGCAGGAGATACATGTGTACACGGGCACCTTTTAAAATCTGCTCGTCGCACACTGGTCCAACTTGTGCATGTATTTCACAGTTTTGCTACTCACAGGGCTTTTAAAATTCGCCTTTAAGGTCCTACTGCAGAGCCTGCTTTTTTCAGCTCATGCCAAAGGGGTCATAACGTTCATGTTAAAAAATGACTGGAAAAGCCCCAAAGACAAAGACATTTTTACTGACTTGGTAGATAAGATATCACACATTATTGAGTACACATCTTCAGAAATGTAGTGTTGAGCATAATCTGAATGTTCCTGTTTTCAAAATTTAAGCAATGAATGCATTTGAATTTGGTTTGCATTGGGAAGCAAATACAGTAAGGAATCTAGTGAAAGCAGCAAGAGGTGCAAAAGAACAATCTCTGTTTTCTTTGGCTGCAAACTCTTTAGGAACATATTGCATTATAAGGAGTGGTGTTACAGCAAGCAGAGTGCCAACCAACTATGACTTACAGAGCTATAATTAAGGTCCTGTGGACATTCTGTACTAAAGCCAATGCCCAACAGAATGGGTAATATATGTAGCACAAAAAAATGAAACATCAGGAACAAAAGATTAATGAATGGTGAAGTATCCCAGAACAATCCTTCATTTCCTGTTCACCACCACAGCTACAAGTAAATATGCATTCATACATATTGCATAACTTTATGGTGAGCAATCCATCTATTGTCAAGACAAATGCCTCAAATTTTAGTCTATTAAATGAAAGTATTATGTAAAATCAGTCTGAACATACTTAGTATTTTACAACATGCTTATTCATCAAAACGAAACAGCTGTGTGTTCAAACTTCAAAAAATAATTATGCTTTAATACTAATGGACCAACATATTCCATACACTTATTTATTTATATCGCTCCCGAGTGATCTAAGGCTTGAAGTGAACTTCCAAACTTTTAAGAATAATTTGAAAATCAGGTTATTTAAACAGCCGTTTGGCATATAGGCATGGTCTTTAATCGATCAGATTTAACGAGATTTTATATTTAAGGACTGAAGAGCTAAGAGAAGCCTATTAGAATTTGATTCTGTTTCTTTTTTTCTATTTGATGTATTTTGTATTTTATTTTAATGCTAATGCTTTATATTTTTCTTTACAATCATTGTTTCATGTACTCTTTTATTGACTAATGTTATTTATGTATCTTTTATTGATATTGATCCCCCTCCTTGTTTTTCTATTGATCCCCCTGTTTTTTTATTGATCCCCATTCCCTGTTTTTTGTATTTTCCACCTTTTGTTCAGATGTAAACAGATATGATGTGCCCTC
Organism: Rhinatrema bivittatum; assembly: GCF_901001135.1. Taxonomy (NCBI): domain Eukaryota; kingdom Metazoa; phylum Chordata; class Amphibia; order Gymnophiona; family Rhinatrematidae; genus Rhinatrema; species Rhinatrema bivittatum. The sequence goes on from NC_042616.1 coordinate 760,110,958, forward strand.
TAATGTCGGTATACAAAAGCTGTTAAATAAATAAATAAATAAATTTTATGATGTTGTGAACCAGTATTATTGCATCAGAATATGGGTATATAAAATCAAATAAATAAAAGGTATTAACTGTCAGTGCAATGTTATAATCATTGATCCTGAATGACCATTTTTAACCTCTTTTTTTGTGCACATATTTTTTTTTTAGTGTTTTTAAAAAGTAGAGTAACACTAGAATGAACAAGTCCAGCTTCCCATAGGCATCGAAAACAGATAATAACTCTTTCCAAATCTCGATCTCCTTTATACTTCTATAAATCACATTCAACAGCAATATTTACACACACACTACCTTATGCTATAATGATTCCAGCCCAACACAGGACTGCGTTTCAGATGTAGACTTATCTTTGCATCAGGGACAGCTGAGTGTGGAAGTTCTTTTCTGAAAATGTCTGATGTGTTTTACTATTTTGTGCTGATATTTCTCATCAATGTAAATAGTTTGAATGGCTAGATATGAGTCTCTCCTTTCTGTATTTTTTTTATTTTAAAGAAGTCTTATATTTTTTCTCTGTGATGTAGAATACAATAGCTAGCTAGTTAGATTTTAAATGGTGTGTAGATGATTTATTACAAATTATTCCTTAAATTTAATGTGTGATGCCTAGTCTTTTTTTAATGACTAGTCTTAGGGGCAGATTTTTAAAAAGTACGCGAGCGCATACTTTTGTTCGCGCACCCGGCACAAACAAGAGTACGCTGGATTTTAATAGATACGCGCATAGCTGCGCATATCTTTTAAAATCCGGGATCGGCGCACGCAATGCTGTGCAAAATTGGCAGCCTGCGCACGCCGAGTCGCACAGCCTGCCTCTGCTCCCTCCGAAATCGGAGCGGCCTTGGAGGGAACTTTCTTTCCGGCGCCCCCCACCTTCCCTTTCCTTCCCCTAACTAACTCGCCCCCCCCCCCCCCCCCGGCCCTAACTAATTCCCCCCTACCTTTATTGCAAAAGTTATGCCTGCCCAAGGCAGGCATAACTTGCGTGCGCCGGGCCGGCTGCTGGCGCGCCATGTTCCGGTCTGGGGGCTGGTCTGGAAGCCGCGGCCCTGCCCCCGGAACGCTCCCAATGATGTGCCGGCCGTGACACGCCCCCGACACGCTCCCCAGGAAATCCCAGGGACTTACGCGCATCCTGGGGCTTTGCGTGCGCTGGCAGCCTATGCAGGGGGAGCTTGGAGCAGGTTTTCGGGGGGTATGCGCGTATCTTTGAAAATCTGCCCCTTAATGTGCACATACTTGTCAAATGTTTAATCCCATCCGGATCCCAGAAAAAAAAGAGAATATGTTGATGGCTACAAACACTTATATGTTGCGATCAGCTGTTCACGAGTTAATCCCATGAACCACTGTTCTCACCTTCCTGAACAAATCCCGGAAGAACTAACCCATGGCAGGATGCCACCCTCTGCTGCTTTGGCTCCTTTTTGTGGTGAAACACCACCAGCTTTCCTTGTGGCTGGACGCCGCCGTCAACCTGTCAACGTGGTACCCTTAAGCGCTCACGCGGCTGGCACTGATAAATTCAAAAGGTCCACAGTGGAAAAAGCCCTGTGGCGTGAGCTGATGACATCATCCTGCTAGCTCTATAAAAGACTCCAGATCCAGACTTCCTTGCCTTGGCAACAGGTCGCGCCACTTCATGGTAGTATGAGTTGCCTCAGCGCTTCTATCTTCTCTGTGTCTTTATTTCCTTGGCTTCTCCATGTCCTCAGTTCATGGTCTTCGGTCCCTGGTCTTCGTTTGGTCTTGTGGTCTTGTGGTCTTGATCTTATCAGCATTATGGTCATTCTTCAGTTCTTCATAAGAACATAAGAACATGCCATACCGGGTCAGACCAAGGGTCCATCAAGCCCAGCATCCTGTTTCCAACAGTGGCCAATCCAGGCCACAAGAACCTGGCAAGTACCCAAAAACTAAGTCTATTCCATGTTACCGTTGCTAGTAATAGCAGTGGCTATTTTCTAAGTCAACTTAATTAGTAATTAATAATTAATAATTCTCCTCCAAGATCTTATCCAATCCTTTTTTAAACACAGCTACACTAACTGCTCTAACCACATCCTCTGGCAACAAATTCCAGAGCTTAATTGTGCGTTGAGTGAAAAACAACTTTCTCCGATTAGTTTTAAATGTGCCACATGCTAACTTCATGGAGTGCCCCCTAGTCTTTCTATTATCCAAAAGAGTAAATAACCAATTCACATCTACCTGCTCTAGACCTCTCATGATTTTAAACACCTCTATCATATCCCCCCTCAGTCGTCTCTTCTCCAAGCTGAAAAGTCCTAACCTCTTTAGTCTTTCCTCATAGGGGAGCTGTTCCATTCCCCTTATCATTTTGGTCTTCCTTCTCTGTACCTTCTCCATTACAATTATATCTTTTTTGAGATGCGGCGACCAGAATTGTACACATTATTCAAGGTGCGGTCTCACCATGGAGCGATACAGAGGTATTATTACATTTTCCGTTTTATTCACCATTCCCTTTCTAATTATTCCCAACATTCTGTTTGCTTTTTTGACTGCCGCAGCACACTGAACCAACGATTTCAATGTGTTATCCACTGTGACGCCTAGATCTCTTTCTTGGGTGGTAGCTCCTATTATGGAACCTAACATTGTGTAACTATAGCATTGGTTATTTTTCCCTATATGCATCACCTTGCACTTAGCCACATTAAATTTCATCTGCCATTTGGATGCCTAATTTTCCATTCTCACAAGGTCTTCCTGCAATTTATCACAATCTGCTTGTGATTTAACTACTCTGAACAATTTTGTATCATCTGCAAATTTGATTACCTCACTCGTCATATTTCTTTCCAGATCATTTATAAATATATTGAAAAGTAAAGGTCCCAATACAGATCCCTGAGGCACCCCACTGCCCACTCACTTCCACTGAGAAAATTGTCCATTTAATCCTACTCTCTGTTTCCTGTTGCCTCTTGTGTTGTTCCTCGTCCTCCTGCCCTGCTCATCCATTCTGCTTTTCCTTGGATGGATCTTTGGCTTTGATCTTGGCTTGCTTCCTGGACTTCTCTTGAATGTCACCTGCCATTGACCACTGCCTAACTATTGGACTTCCTTGATTGCCACCTGCCCTAGCCCTGGTCTGCATTCGATATTGCCTACTCATCCTCACCTCACCTATGAATCTCCCTTTCTTCAGCAGAGGCCCCCACCTAAGACCTACTGGCCCCAGCACCTGAGAGCTCAACCTAATGGGATCGTGGGCAGTATAGGCAAAGCTCCAGCAGGGCCTCTGCCTCATCTGACTCAGCCAGCCAACACTGGAGACCTGTAAGGCTCCTCCCTGCATGTACCACTAATTCTACCTTAGTCCAAGGATCCACATCTTCAAAATTATTTATGTATATATTACTTTTTAAGTGGTCAAATGCTCCTTAGATCAAATAGCTCAAAAGGGACATGTGAACCATGAAAGATACTGTGCAATAATTTTAAGTCATAGCAGTATTTTAGGTGCAACTTCCAAATTATTCCATGGTTATCTTTATCCAAAACTGTAAAAGCAATGAAATTAATTTTTTATTTTTTATTTTACATTTTATTTTTAGGGGAGTGGTAGTATAAATAACTTCTGGTCATATGTCATTGATATACATCCCACCTGCTTCCTTGTAAGAACTTGACAAGTAGTACTTACAAAATACAAAAGTCAAACTAAGGATTTTTAACAACATCCTTACTGTGCTGCTATATATATATATATATATATATATATATATATATATATTTATTTATTTATTTATTAGGTTTTGTATACCGTCACTGAGACAGACCATCGTAACTGTTGACAACATAGTAAAAAATATACATCAATATAAAACCTAAGGGGCAGATTTTCAAAGGGTTACGCATGTAAGATACTTGTGTAACCCCCGAAAAGCTGCCCCTTCCACCCCCTGCACATGTCAAGCCTATCTTGCATAGGCTCGGTGGTGAGCACAAGCCCCGGGATGCGCGTAAGTCCCGGGACTTTCCTGGGAGGGGGGGGGGGGGGTGTTGGGAGCATGTCGCGGCCAGGGCACGTCATCAGGGGGCGTTCCGGGGGCAAGGCCACGGCCTCAGGACCAGCCCCCGGACCGGAACATGGCGTGCCGGCAGCCGTCCGACGTGCGCAAGTTACTCCTACCTCGGGCAGGTGTAACTTGTATAATAAAGGTAGGGGGAGGATTAGTTAGGGTTGGGAGGTGGGTTAGATAGGGGAAAGGAGGGGAAGGTGGGGGGGCCGGAAGGAAAGTTCCCTCTGAGGCCGCTCTGATTTCGGAGCGGCCTCGGAGGAAACAGAGGACGGCTGCGCGGCTCGGCGCACACAGGCTGCCGATTTTGCGCTGCCTTGCGAGCGCCGACTTTGTATTTTATAACATGCACGCGGCAGCGCGCGCATGTTATAAAATCGGGAATAGATTTGTTCGCACCGGGTTGCACGAACAAATCTACTTCCGCGCGCACCTTTTAAAATCTACCCCTAAATGTATTACTAAAAATCATATCTAATAAAGTACAAAACGGAAACCTAAAAATTCATTATCAAAAATGGGTGGGGAGTGGGCGGGGACATGGGTGGGGCCACGGTCCGGGGGCGCGACGGTGGTCCGGGGGCGTGGCCGAGTGCCCCGACTCAGCAGGGGGGGGATTTAGGTAAGGCTGGGGGTGGTGTTAGATAGGGGAAGGGAGGGAAAGGTGGGGTTGGAACAAAAAAAAAAGTTCCCTCCAAGGCCACTCCGATTTTGGAGTGGCCTTGGAGGGAACGAGGAAAGCCATCGGGCCTCCCCTAGGGCTCGGCACGCGCAAGGTGCACATGTGTGCACCCCCCTTGTGTGTGCCGACCCCGGATTTTATAACATGCGCGTGGCAGCGCACGCATGTTATAAAATTAAGTGTACATTTGTGCACACCGGGTATCGCGCACAAATGTACCTCCCCCCCCCCCCCCCCGAATAATTTTAAAAATCTGCCCCAAACTGTTTAAAATCTGTATCAAGTCTAAGAGTCATTGGAAGCATGTTCCAAATTTTGGGACCTGCGAGTGATAACGCCTGCTCTCACCTGGTTCAGATGGGCTGAATAAACCAAGGTTAACGTTAAAAGACATTTGTTGGCGGAGCGCAGGTTTCTTTGTGGGACATGCAATCTTATGGCTGAGAGGGCTGGAAATGTACAAGAATAGCTCACAAGCTAGAGAAATGTTCCAAAATAAGAGCCTGCAGAAAATCCTTGAAATTTTTTGCTAGAGCAGAATTTCAAAACTAAGAGCTGCATCAGAGGATAAATGCAAACTGTGTTGTTCAAACAAGGAAAGGAGAAAATGGAGATGGCATGGGTATGTGTGCCAAATGCCACTTGATGTACTGCCCAGGACAGCTCTACACTGAACAGCAGACAAAGTGGAGCAACATCAGAAAATACTATGGGGGTGTACTTAAACTTTTCTTAAATTTTTTTTTCATTTCATTTGTGATTTTTTATTTCACTTATTAGAAATGAAGGATAAAAAATGAATGCTTATGAATCAAAACTCAACCTCATCCCAGCATATCCTGATGATATATTGGTGGCTTACACTGGATTGGTGCCATTCTTTTAATCTCCATTTTTCTCCTCCTCCCATGAATGAATAAAGATCTATTCCTCTGGCTCAACTTTCGAGGGGTCACTGATACTCTCTGGGTGAGAGACTCCTCTGGAAAATTATTTTCCCAATGGTGGTAGCTAAATTGCCTTGGCTATGAGAACACAATAAACAAACAAAAGTAAAAAGTGGTTTTTAATCTCCAAACAAAAGAAGGAGGGGTGGATGAAAATTTCCTTCAACACAAATTCCAAAAAGAGAAAATTTGTTTATTTAAAAATGTATAAACCGCACCTTGAGCAAAATTATCAGGGTAGTTTACAATAAAAACATCCAAAAATTATAAAACAAACAACCAAAAATAAGCACCCTCTTCAATGCTAAACCCTATACTCCTGTAACCCTACCCACTCAAGCAGTAGGGAACGGAAAAGCCTTAACATGTTTCTGGAATTTCTGATAGTTCGGTTCTGACCACACTGCAGTTGGTAACATATTCCATAATTCTGGAACTTTGCTAGTATCAACTCTTTTAAGAAAATGCTGCAACCAAAATCCATATCCCATTGAAGTTGACAATTGGAAATCCTGCAAAGACCGCAGGGCCCATCCTGGAACGTACTATTCCAAATTATCATACAAGTACTTTGGACTAATGCCACAAACAGCGAAAAACCACTATTAATGATTTAAACATTATTCTCTCCATCACCAGTAACCAATGGAGATAAACTAACAATGGAGCAGGACTTTAATTTCTACTTTTACTACAAATTAACCTAACTGCACTATTTTGAATAAGTTGGAGCTTCTTGATCACAGCAATCGTCATCCATATGAACAAAACATTACAATAATCTAACAACCCAAGAATTAAAGCTTGGAGAAGAGATGGCTGAGGGGAGATATGATAGAGGTCTTTAAGATCATGAGAGATCTTGAACGAGTAGATGTGAATCGGTTATTTACACTTTCGAATAATAGAAGGACTAGGGGGCATTTCATGAAGTTAGCAAGTAGTACGTTTAAGACTAATTGAAGAAAATTCTTTTTCACTCAACCCACAATAAAGCTCTGGAATTTGTTGCCAGAGAATGTGGTTAGTGCAGTTAGTGTAGCTGGGTTCAAAAAAGGTTTGGATAAGTTCTTGGAGAAGAAGTCCATTAACTGCTATTAATCAAGTGTACTTAGGGAATAGCACTGCTATTAATTGCATCAGTAGCATGGGATCTTCTTAGTGTTTGGGTAATTGCCAGGTTCTTGTGGCCTGGTTTGGCCTCTGTTGGAAGCAGGATGCTGGGCTTGATGGACTCTTGGTCTGACCCAGCATGGCAATTTCTTATGTTCTTATGTTCTTATAAAGAGGAAATTACTGTCCAGAAAACCTAATCCTAAAAATGGGAAAAAGGCACCCTTTCTACTTTTCTAATCAGGACCTTAAACAATAAGGCCCAAAGGTCTTAAATAAGAGCAGGGACAGCACCATCCTGCCTCCTAAAATTCTAACTAAAAGTCCACATCCTAAGATGGTGTCTCTGGTTTTTATAGAACACGGACTTTACCAATATAGCAGCCCACATGGGGGAGCTGTAAATCATTAGCGATGCTTCTTTTCTACCTACACAGAGGGAATAGTCCTCTTCGTAGATCTCCATAAAGTTTCTACATAAATGTTTCTGTTCTAAAAGGAGATCAGACTAGAAATGAATTATTTTAAATGAATAAAAAAACGCTTATCCAAACAACCCAATAACCCAGTATTTAGTATGTTACAATTTGCGGCTCAGGATCTTGCATTGTATATTGTTACAAGCAATCAAAACATAGTTATAGAACATATTATTCCACTAAACTACTTGCAGGTTTCTTGCAAGAAATCATGAAATGAGCTTAAGCTAAGAATTGCGGCAACTACTAATGAGTAAACTACTCTGTAGTCAATATTCAATGGGATTGTCCGATAACTTTTGCAGTTAGCCAGACAAACCTCTCTTGTTCCCCAACTGAATTTTGTCTTCAGCAGCATTGCCTATGCAGTTTTATCCAGGTAACTCTGGTGGAAAAAAGCATTGTCCTAAACTTACCCAGATAAGTTTATCCAGCTAAAGTAATCTGGTTATACTGTACTCAGCAGCACTTTTACCCAGATAAAGCTATCCAAAACAAAGTTGTATGGTGAACTTCCCTGCCAGTGGGTCTTTAAATAATGACCTCTCTATGTTTAGTACCCAAAAACCTGTGTGAACCTAAGACAGGTCCACTGGACCATCAAACGGACCTGCTCAGACTTCTTAATGTTCTCTTAAAATTAATTGAGATTCACTTTTTCACTTCAGTGCTCTCCATATTTTCAAATTCTGTGAAGTACTATAAGTTAGCAGGCTAGAGGATGGGCATAAAGATCTCTAGAGAAGAAGGGGGAAAAGGAGCAAAAGCCTTTCAGACAGTGGTGTACTAAGGGAGGGGGCAAGGGGACGGTCCACTTTGTGTGTGCACCCATGCACAGCTTGTATCTATTCCATGCAGGAGCATCGGCGGCACAGAGATGGAGCTTATCCCTCCATAGCCCAAAGAAAACAAGAAATCTTCTAACCTCCAGGTGCTCTTTCTCCTTTCTGCCCGTGTGGTCCTGGATGAAAAAATGTAGCTGGAACCGCACGAGCAGGATGGAGGAGGAGCATCTGTGACAGTGCTGCCGCAGATCCCACCTCACAGTGGCCAAAGAAGAGAAGGCCTGGTAGCTGGGCCACTGCATATCCCATCTAACTGTGGCCGAGAAGATCAGGGCCACCATGAAGCCCATCCTGAAGTGACCCATGAAGAGGAGGCCCAGATGCAAGAAGGAGGCTGAGGTCCTGCAGAGTGCGTATGTGAGAGTGAGTTGAGAGATTGTGTGTATGTGTGTGTGAGAGAGAGAGAGTTGAGAGACTGTGTATGGGAGTGAGGGCTTGTATGTTGTGAAAGAGAGAGACAGCAGGTGAGAGCCTCTGTGTTTGTGTGAAAGAGGATGTGAGAGGGAGAGCCTGTATGTATGTGAGAGTGAGATAGCATGCGAAAGAGAGAGCCAGTGTGGTATGTAATAAAGAGACAGCATGTGAAAGTGAGAGCTGTGTGTGTGGGTATGTAAGAGAGACAGAGAGAGAAAGTGTGTGAGAATGAGAGCCTGAGTGTGTGTTTGAGGGAAAACAAGGAAGAAGACAGGTGGAAAGAGAAGAAACAGAAAAAAAGAGCCTCTGTAAAAGGAATTGGGAAAAGACCATGAAAGGGAACATGGGGGGAAAAAAGCCTAGGACCAACTGAATAGAAAACTAAGATCAGACAGCAAAGGTAAAAAAAAAAAAGTTTGAATTTTTAGTGTTTGGCATATGTTATCTTTGGGAATGTGCATTATGGGGAAGATTTTAAAGACCTACTCGTGTAAATCCAGGAGGATTTACATGCGTAGGGAGGTTACGCGCGCCGGGCCTATTTTCAAAAGGCCCAGCGGCGCGCATAAAACCCCGGGACACATGTAAGTTCCGGGGCTTGAAAAAAGGGGCAGGGCATTAGAGGTCCAGGGCAGTCCGGGGGCAGGGCGGGGGTGGGGTCAGCGGCTCCTGGCACAGCGGCTATTTTCCGCTGTGTCAGAGATCGTGTGCCGGCAATCGGCCGGCAGGTGCAAAAGGTAAAATAAAGATCAGGGGGATTAGAGTAGGGCTAGGGGAGGAAAGGTTAGGGAAGGGGTGGGAAGGTCAGGCTAGGGGAAAGGGACGTTCCCTCTCAGGCCACTCTGATTTCGGAGCGGCCTGGGAGAGAATGGGGGAAGCCAGCGCAGCTCAGAGCGCGCAAGGTGCACAATTGTGCACCCCCTTGCTCGCGCTGACCCCGGATGTTATAACACGCGCACGTCAGTGCACACCTGTTACAAAATCAGGCGTATATGTGCGCACGCCGGGTAGCGAAAGCACATATAGGCTGCGTGCGCTTCTTTTAAAATCTACCCCTTTATATTTGTATTTTGTTCTCTCTTTACTATTCCACTGTTCAGGGCGTTTCATTTTTTTTTTGTCTGCTGTTATTGTTTCTAATTTGTAGTCCCTTATTCCGTATTAGGTAAGGCACTGTCTGTCTTTTGCATGTGTAACTGCGGTGCAGTATTTCTATTAGTGTGCAGTTTTTCTGTAGGGTTTTGTAGTAGTACGGCTTGATCTGATAACCCCATTAGGTGGTATATGGGTGTTCCAGGGCATGGTATAATATTTGTATTGCTGCCTGTCATAGATAAGGCTGCTGCTATTTGAGTCCTGAGGTAGTGCTGATGTGGGTATAGTATGGCAAGATTCTAGGTGTCTTTATTTTTGTTTTGCAAGGGTTTGTGTTCTAAAAGTGTTTGGCGGTGAATTGCTTGTAGTTTCATTAAGCCCTGTGACGGTCATGTAGTCTGTGTGTCAGACATGTGAGAACCATCTGTCAGGTGTGACCTGACATAAAAAAGGTTGAGAACCACTGCTGTAAGCTGTGAGCGTGGCTGCCCCCCCCCCCCCCCCCCCCCCCATGCAGGGACTGGATCAGGAAGGGATAAGCCATCCCAGGCAGCAATTGTGTTTATTCAAACATCATCTCCTGCTGCCACGGGGCCCATGTTGCAGCTCTTACTATGAGATTGGCCCCGTGGAAGCAGAAGATGACATTAGGATAAGCATGAATCATGCTGCCACCCACCCCGAAACTGGGCAGGCCACCGAAAAGAGGAAGAGGAAGCGGAGGCCCCCAGAGGACCCCATCCCACTGGCAACCAATGAGAGGAGGACAACACAATAGCTGCCTGCAGACCCCATTCTGCTGGTGGCTGAAGACAAGGCTTAGGCCATGTGTGTGTGTGTGTGTGTGTGTGTGCGTGTGTGTGTGTGTGTGTGTGTGTGTGTGTGTGGCTGGGTGAGAGCCAAGGTGGTGGAGTGGTGACTGCCTTGTGTGTGTGTGTGCGTGTGTGCATGTGTGTGTGTGTGTGTGCGTGTGTTTGTGAGTGAATAAGTACCTCAGTGTGGGGGTGAGAGCCAGTCTGTGTGTGTGTGTGAGAGAGAGAGAAAGAGTGCCTGTATGATGGGTTGTGTGTGTGTAAGAAAGGGAGAAAGAGTGCCTATATGATGGGGTGTGTGTGTGTGTGTGTGTGTGTGTGTGTGTGTGTGTGAGAGAGAATAAAAGCCTGTATGATGGGTTGTGTGTGTGTGTGTGTGTGTGTGTGTGTGAGAGAGAATAAAAGCCTGTATGATGGGTTGTGTGTGTGTGTGTGTGTGTGTGTGTGTGTGTGTGTGTGCAAGAGAGAGAATAAAAGCCTGTATGATGGGTTGTGTGAGTGTACGTGAGAGAAAGGGGGAGCCTGTGTGAGGGAGAGGGAACTGGAGATCATGAGGGAGAGTAGAATGGAGGAGTGAACCTTGGGGAAAGGATGTGGGGGGTGCCAAAGGAAGTATCCACCGTGGGTGCCAAATACTTTAGGTATGCCACTGGTTGCAGAGGATGATAAATGTACTTTAGCAACCACACACAATCAATTATTTAAAGCAAAACATTTCTATGTTAACCAAGAAGGGTTTCTTCTTACTCCTGTGATACTGATACATCAAGAGCTGTTGATTTTCCAAAAACAATTGTGGTTTGGCAACTTGCCAAACTTCTAACTGTAAATGCTAGTTTAAACACAGACTATTTTTTTTATCAGAATGGCAAGCTGGTAATAGTTCATTTTCAGAAAACCTGTCTCAGAACACTCATCAATAATTTGTGCATGATCATACACTTTTCCTCATGCAGTTTTTAGATTTGCCAAACATTTTTTTAAATGGGTTAAAATTATATAGTATTGCTATTTTGCAATTGTACGGCAGATTGCTTAATATTTCCGGTTGTTTCAACTTGCTCGAAGTCTTTACTGTGATAAATAACATCTATGCCCTGATATAAGAAATAAAAGGATCATAATGCAAAATGTAGCACTGATAATATTTGTAGTACCTCTCATTGATAAGCAGCAGATGGATAAGGGGAATTCTCTGCTAATCTTTCTTTTTGAAGATACCACAAGATTCCCATAACCACAGCTGTAGTCAAACAATTTAGAACCCAGGCCTGGTCCAGTTTTATCTATTATATGCTTACCAGATTCAGCCCAAGTACATTATTACTTTTCATACTATCATATCCTCTCATGCATCATGGTACCTTAAGATTTCAGCCTTCTTATCAGAAAATTCCTGCATTACTTATATATTGTTCATTCTCGTTTTGATGGACATATTGGGATACCCTGCCCAGTAGTGGCTGCCCTACCTAAAATATGAGGTTTAGACTCAAAATGTGTTAGGAACGTGGACCCTTGAGTCGGCTAAGACGGATGGTGATACACTGTGGGAACCCACAGTGGACGTCACAGCCGGGAGGCAGCGCTGAAGAGATGGCCCTGGAAGGCTTCACCCTTGGAAGCCCGCAGTCCGTCCCCCCCCCCGGGAGGAGCCCATGAGGACCCAGACCGATGGGACTTAGGCGAGATCCTCTGCAACTGAGGACCAGAAGAGATAGGCCAGGGAAACAGTCACCACCAGGAGGTCGATGAAGACTTCACCCTTGGAAGCCTGCGGTCCCCCCGGGAGGAGCCCGTGAGGACCCGAGCCGCTGGGGCTTAGGTGAGACCCCCTGGTGGGCGAAGAACCGGATTCCTGTGGATGAAGAGAAGCCAGAAGCCGGAGTCCTGCCAGGAACGGAAGCTGAAGCCAGAGTCAGTGGACGAGCCAAGGTCGGAAGCCAGAAGCCGAAGACAAAGTCAAGGATGGAAGCAGAGTCGGAAGTCCAGGGACGGAAGCCGTAGTCAAAAAACAGAAGTCAGAAGCCAAAGTCAAGATCAGGGATCCGAAGCAGCAACTAGCAACTCTAACAGAGTGAACCTCGTTGCAAGGCGTTGGACAGGCCTAGCTGCAAGGTTAAAATACCCCTGCAGCATCTGACGTCATCGGAGGGCTGTCTTGACTTCTCCCGCGCTGGCCCCTTTAAATCTGGAGCTCCCCGCGCGCGCGCGCCTAGGGGGCAGGCCAGATGCGTCGGGCCAGCGGCGTCTCCCTCGAGGAGGGAGCACCGTGGCAGGGCCAGGATCGGGCCTTGCCGGCCGGCGAGGAAGATCAACGGCCGGGCCGGCCTCGAGGTGAGTGGGAGGACCAGGCTCGGCCCGGGACGGTAACAAAATGGGACTTGTTTACCACTATGCTATCGAGAAGATATTGTGCAGGACAGGGGAACCTTCTTGAAATAGCAGGAAACAAATTATTGAAGGCATCATAAATCGCTGTGTTGAGCTAGTGACCATTGTTGTATGTAAAGCAATCGAGTCTCTTAATGCTCTGTTTACAGGTACCTCACAACTGGCTTTCACATTCCCTCATGCACACACTTTTAAGAAAAACAATGTGGGAAATGTCAGTATTCACATATCCACAATGTAATTCAGCAAACCTCTTGAGTCTGCATACAAGTTACAGCTAACTGGAGGTTAGGCTTCAACTTATACTTCTGAAAAGTAAAACACAAAAAGGAAGCTTTCAGCCTCACTGTTCATGTCTTGATGGGGCATAAGGCTTGTTTGATAAGCCACTGAGCAATTTCTAAAGGAACCACCTATATGCTAAAAGGCTTGCACTGAAACAAAGAGAAACAACATGACTAAATTGCAGCCTTTGTCCAACAAAGGTTAAAATCATCAAGAACAATCTCTAAACAATAAGGCAGGTTTTAACTTGAATTGAACATGCTTTTGCCTTTTTGGGGGCTGGTGAATTTGGGGGAAGGGAAAATCTCATGTCTTATCCTTTTTTTTCTTGATTACATCTCAGACTTTTAAAAAGGACATTCACATTGACACACACACCGCTTTTCTCACCTCTCAGGTTCTCTCATCACTCCTTCCCCCTTCCCTTTCTTTCTCGCTCTCTTTCAGTATTGCAGCTGCGCAATTCCTTCTAGTATAACTTTATAACAGCCAAACAGGATCATTCATCAATTTGCGAAAAGCCGTTATCACATGCAATAACGCCGTAGCACACGTGATAAACGGCATATCACAAATTGCGCATGCAAATTTCACATTAATATTAAAGTGGTGGAGTGTGAAATAGGGCTGGTTAGCACTTCCTGTGCTCCCTTTCACACATTATCGCAGGTTTTTATCGTGGCAAATAACTACACCTTTTTTCTTGGCATTACGGGCACCCAGTATCACGCAGTGCGGTATTATCGCAGCTCATATTGTGCGTGGAAAAACTTCAAACATGACCTACACACCTACCATGCCTTCCTGGACCTATAAAAATGCCTGTTTTTACCAGGTCAACTCGACTAAAACCATTTTGCTTGTGGAAAGTGTACTTGTGTAGGCATACATGATGCCTCACCAGGCTCGCCACAGATGAGAACACGTGGAAGAAAAACAACGTGAACAACAGCCAAGGCCACTTCCAAGATGTTTCATGAAAGTGCCAGCACCACAGGCAGAGGCTGTGATACCGCCGGCTCAGGGCCTGCTTGAGCATCCAGCACGCAGGCGACCACAGCGCTGGAGATACAAGAAGCATATATTTCTACCACGCACTTCCTTGCTGGGCGTGCCAGAGGACTTTGCGGTTAGCAGGTATCACCTCCAATCTCGAGCAATCCAGGAATTATATGAAAACCTCCAAGGGGATCTGGTTCCGGTCACCTAAAGGTCCCACACTGTCCCTGGCCTCACCAATCACTTGGCCACCCTCCATTTCATAGCAAGTGGGCTCCTTCCAAACCACAGTAGGGGTGGTGGTGGGGGGGATGTCTCAAACCACTTTCTCACGCTGTCTCGACCAGGTCTTCGAAGCAGTCATTGACCGTGTTAATCGCTACATCAAATTTCCTCGCGACCGTCAGGAGTTGATGGACTTGAAGAGAGATTTGTAAGCTTTCGCACACTTTCCAAATGTTGTTAGCGCTATCAACTGCACTCACGTGGCCATCATTCCACCCCGTCAGAGGGAGGAGAAGTACCACAACAAAAAGCTCTTCCATTCCATCAATGTCCAAGTGGTCTGTGATGCTGGAATGTGCATCCTGGACCTGGTGGCCAGGTATCCAGGAGCCGCGCATGATTCCTTTATACTTAGGAAATCGGGCTTCTTTGACAATTTTGAGGCTAGCCTGTATGGTGATGGTTGGCTTGTAGGTAAGACACGTTTTTCTTTGTAAGTTATATATCTGCCTATGTGTATATGCATAATGGCACCAAAATGAGGGGTGGATGTGGGGCAGGACACAATCGATGACCTATCTTGTAGTAATGTATGGTGGCCATTCGCCCAGGCCATGCTTTTTTGTCCCCATGTTTCACAGGCTGACAAAATGAGTCAGGCCAAACAATGCATGTGACGTAAAGATTGCTGAGTGAGGAAGCACTATACACTTAGCATGTCGACATTATCCAAAAGGCCCCCTTCCTATCCTACCCTTGGAAGATTTTACAATGTCACCGGTTAATCTCTAGCTTTACCCATCCACACTGCCGGCATAGCACCATCACGTCTGGGCCATTACTGACACATCTGGAAGATTGTCGCACATTGTTTCTGTACAGGCTGACACACCGGTTCTACAACCATTATGTTGTACATGTTGGTGGGTTGCCATATTCCCTGTGAGTAGGCTTACTAATGGGTTTCTATAGAGGACAGAATGCACAGCTGCCACATTTGCATGCACAGCATGAGGTACAACTTTTGCTGCTTACACAGGTATGCAACATTGGCAGCAAGCAACATACCAGTAGACTTTGCTGGGTTGGGAGGCACATCAGATTTACTACTTATGAATTCATGAACTCCTTTAGCCCTCAGCTAGCCAGCACATATAGTGGCCAACAACATTATGAAAGGCATTTAGGGCATGCCAATCACCCTTTAAGGCTCAACAAAGGTACAGGCTATCTTATACAGTCTCACTGGCAGTCACATCTGCAAGTGACAATGCTATGATACTTGCGTTTGTTCTGACATTGGTGCAGGAGATTCAGGGTATGGTTGCAGGCCCGGCCAGCAGAGATGAGATACAATGAGGCTTTATGTACTACCCGCTGTGTCATAGAACGCACCCTTGGACTTCTGAAAAGTCGTTTTTGCTGTTTGGACAGGGCAACTGGAGCTTTAATATATGCCCCACCCAAAGTTGTAAGGATTGTGTTGCTCTGCTGTGTATTCCATAATCTGGCTGTACGCCATGATTACCAATGGCCGTACATCCCGATCTCCCCCCGGATCCCCCATGCCTCCTTGATGGAGCCCAGGAGAGCACGCTGAGTGGCAGCCAGAATCGGCAAAACCTTATTCAAAGTCACTTTGCCTGATAGGCCTCACCTACCACTTCCCTTTCCAGGGAAGGTGACCAGAGGCTGGTTACCTGCTGCTCTCCTTGCTATCCCATTTCTTCCTCTCAGTGGTTGGCTGTATAGGCCATCCTTTTGCCTAAACCACATATGGCTACTCAGCATTCATCTTTACAATGCACCAGTACACTGTACTTGAAGTACAGTGGTGAAAGTTAACATTACATGAAAGACAGCCACCATTTGTTCTGCCTGATAGTGACAGTAAAAGAGGCTTGTGTGGCATTAAGGTTTGTTGCCTGCCTAGCATGGTATTGCCTGAGAGCCATCACCAACGGACTGCATTCTACCGCTCACATGTGGATGGCATGGACTGCGACTCTGGAGAGCTGCACCTATACAAATGCTGTTAAGATCAAAGATCACTGAAGGGGAACCATGCATGGGAAAGTAACAGGTTCACAGTTTAATGTTTGAGTGACAGAAAAAAATGTTTACACCCTCATTCATAAGTGCTTAAAGGTGTGCAGGTTTAGTAATAGCTCTGTATTGATGTGTATACAGTCACATGGGCATTCCTAGACCAACAGTGCCTCAGCAATTATATACTCAATGTGCACTAGGACTTACAACCGCATACTTATTTACAGCATATGTACATGTTGTCTTCATCTTACTGCCATGGCTACAGGTATAGAGAGTGTTGGTTTTGGTTCAATAAAATGTTTGTAATTGTGCTGAAAAGGGAACATGTACATATTTAAATAGCTGAACAGGATTTTAGTGACCAAAAATTGGAGATATGTGGGATCTATAGTACACACCTCACACAGGTGTTGAATCACAACTTCCATTACACTGCTGCTGAAAGCAACTTTTCTACCCGGTGCAGTTTTCTGTATATGCACAGCTCTTTCAAAGGTAGCATTCCTCTTTGCCACTGCATGCACCCCTACATCCATGCACCATACTACACCAAGCTAGGCAATGTAGTAAAATTTTATTGGAAAAGGTGAGGGCCTTGCCTGTCGTGATGTCATGTAGGTCTCGTTGCCTTCTCCGAGACCCAATGGGAGGATGCATGTCCTGTTCTGTGAAGGCAGGATTGGGAATCTGATACCGTCTGGTCTTCACTTGCAATTTCCACAGACATATCACCGTGACAGCATAGTTTATATCACTATTACCGCTGTCACCTCAAACTTCGTCAAACATTTACATCATACAGGTCAAGGGTTATGTGTGTGTCAAACTCCTGCCTTAAACTGTCATGTCACACATAGTGGGAGCACTGAGAGGAGAGGATCACCTTGCAGGTGGTTCGAAAGAATCAGTAAGTACTGCTTGGAGAAATTTTTACAGCTTAAACGTATTGGGGAGAAGTAAACTATTGGGGTATATTATTTAGTGTATTCGTGTGTTTTCTTTTAAATAGGTAGTCAGAAAGTCAGGCAACAAACAGAAGTTTGTGTGTTTTATTTTAAATAGGTAGTCAGAAAGTCAGGCAACAAACAGAAGTTTGTGTTTTTTGTTTTAAATAAGTAGTCAGATAGACAACAAACTGGTTTGTGTGTTTTCTTTGGTTTGGTGTTAGCTGGCTAGAATTTAGCTGGATAAGTTAGGGACATTCTGGGGGTGTAACTGGGAGATGCTGAGTTAGTCAGATAAGTTATCTAGCTAACTCCAATATTCAGAGTTAGCCAGATAACGTATATGGCTAACTCTGGTTGACCCATAGATTTCTCCTAAAGTTAGCTGGATAAACTTATCCGACTAGCTTTAAGATAGCTGGATATATTCAGTGGTGCAGCTGAATATATGGGCTAGGTTAGCTGGATAAGTTTATCCGACTAACTTGTCAAGCTGCACAGCAGCTGAAAATGGACCTCTTCATGACTTAGCATGGCCATTTTGAATTTCTCCCTCCATTGTATGGGAAGCCAGTGGAATGAGTAGAAAACTGGTCTACAATTTCAATTTTCATTTTATTTTTTATTTGATTTATTTATTTGATTTTTATTCTGTTTTTCGGCACTGCAAAGTAAACCCTATTACATCTTCCAGGTTCACAGGTTCTGGAGTAGATATCTCCCCAACATACTCTTCACTAAACACCAAAGCATTTAGTCTTTCCATTATGGCCTTGTCTTCTCTAACGGCTAAATTTTAAAAGCCCGGCACATGGGAGATATGTGCATGGCTGGGCCATGCATGCACCGAGCACATTTTGAAAACGGCCTTGTACGTGCAGAAATGCCGGGCTTTTTAAAAGAGGCAGACCAGGGCAAGGTATGGGCAGGGTGAGGCCAGGGCGGGGGCCAGCCAGGACAACATCTAACTTGCCAGTGTTTATGCTTTTTCCTAATTTCTTCATTTGGATCCTCTTTCCATTTTTTTTTTAATTGGCAATAGCAACAAAGTCATGGCAACAGTGAACAGAATAATATTCTACGAAAACAGTCATCAATAAACCTTACACAAAATACAGTATTGCCTAACTCTTTCCATTTTTTTTAAAGTTCTTTTTTTGGCTATAATAGCCTCTTTAAGCTCAGCTTTTAACCATGCAAAAAGTAATTTGGTCTTCTTGCCACCTTTTTTTAATACATCTGATCTAGGCTTCCAAGATAGGGGGATTTTTTAATTGAGGTTTTCCCAAATTACAAACATTTAAGAGGAGCAAGCAATCCAGAATAAACGGTCATTAACAAAGATCGTTAACATAGATATAACTTAGCTCTACCATTGTCCATAGGTAGTGAGAGACGATAAGCCGTGTAAACAAAAATCATAGTTTACATGCTCAAAACCATAAACAAGAATATACACATTAATATCATAAATAATGTAGGGAGCAAGAGAACATTGATAGCTACGGATTGCAAGCAACTACTGTAAAAGTAAATTACTGTAAAAGTAAATTGCCCTCCCCCCCTTTGGCTTAAGAAATATTAGCTCTTGGGTCGGGCTTTCTAAGAACAAAAATACTAGAATAGACGTCAGATTATAATATGGAAGAGCTTGTAAAAAATTCTAAAAGGATCTAAAAGATTATATCTCTGCCTCTTGGGCTATGTTGATAGAGTAGGAAATAGATGTGTAGGTTTAATTTATGTGGTTCCTATTGGACTTCCGTGTTCCCTGGCTTTAGTAGAGTGTACTGAGGTTGGTGCAATATATTTGAGGAATTTACCCCATGTATTTAACTATTTGGTTAAGCTTTTATGTGAGTCTTCTTTGGCTGAGAGGTACTCAAATGTTAGGAGCTGCACTATCTGCTAAAACTATTGTGATTGTAGTGGGGCATTAGGGTCTATCCAGTTCAGTAGTATAACTTTTTTCCCTATTAGTCCTGCTTTTTTCAAGAAGAGATCAGAGGCTGATGCATTATTAGTGTATTGTGAGAGGTTGATGCCAAACAGCCAGAAGAGAAGGTCAAGAGGTAGTGAAGCCTGCAGTATCTCATTGCAGCTCTGCCTAACTTGGGACCAGAAAGAAAGAATTTCAGGACAGGCCCAGAAAACATGGAGATAGTCTCCTACTTCAGTGGTATATTTAACATAAGTGGGAGAATTAGTTAGCATGGCTAGAAAAGCTTAAGTTGGAGGTTGATAGAAAAGCCATAAAAATTTGAGTTGACTTTCTCTAAGAGTTATGTTACCCTGTGATGCAGGAGAGGTTGGTGAACAGCTCGTAAAAGCAGATAGGGACAAACCTGGAAGTGATCTAGAACTCTATTTGTCATATAAAGGATTCAGACATTTTTTAAACCGAGTGATGTTTAAATGCTTAATAAAAAAAAGGCAATGGAAGGGCGATTCTTCGCATTGTTGAAGAATATATCCTTCAAGGATTGAAAAGGCAGAGCGTTTTGAAATACATTTCTAGAGATTTGATAAAATGTCTTATTTGTAGGTACGCAAAGAAATCAGTGCGAGGGAGGGTAAATTGTTCTTGCAGTTCTTGGAAAGACAAAATTGTTCCATTTTGAAAGGATTGCAGTTGAAAGATAAAGGTGAGTCCTCGTTCTCTCCATCTATAGAAAGAACCCCTCTGCATCCCAGGGTAGAATAGTGAATTGTCAGTTATCATTAATAAGGATGTCAGGGGGGCCGATGAACTGATAGGAAAACCTTCGTCACATGGTAGGAGCAATGGACAGCGGGCACCATCTTAAAAAAACTGTGCAGGACATCCATTGCTCCTACCATGTGACGGGGCCAACCAATGGCACCGGTAGCCCCTGTCACATGGTAAGGGCAAAGAGCCACCGGCGCCATTTTGATTAGTGGCACCCAATGACCTGAGAGGGGGAGATCTCTCCCGGGACCCCTGCTAGACCACCAGGTATTTTTGGCAAGTTTTGAGGGGGTCGGGAGGGTGGGGGGATTGTAGGTAATTGAATTTGAAGGGTTAGGATGGTTTGGGGGTTTTTTCGGGGCAGCCGAAAAAAAATCGGCCTGAACTGCGGGCAAACAAAATTTCCTGTGGCGGGCCGATAACAAAGGCTGAATCAAAAGGTTCGGCCAAAGCACATCTCTAAGTTAAATCACCTTCTATTTTCCTTGATTTATACGGAGCCCTGCAAAAAACCATATGCCTGTTGGAGATTATTAACGGATCTAGAGAGCATGTCGAGTTGGTGTGAAATATTAAATGGTGCTGGTGGCCCTTTGCCCTTAACATCATTAAAATATATAGAAAAAAAGAGAGTGGGCATCCATGCCTCACTCCTCTTCATATTTAAACATTATCAGATTTCTGGTGGTTAACAAGGATTATAGATACTGGGTTATGATACAGTAACAAAATACAGGATACCACGGTTCCCTGAAAGCCGAATTTATTAAGCACCAAGAAAAGATAGGGCCATGAAGCCCTATTGAATGCTTTTTCGGAATTGAATCCTATGGCCAAAGCGGGAGTATTATATTGTTGACAGAAAGTGATGGTAGACAGTAATTTGATAATATGGTGCTAGCTGCTCTCCCTTTCACAAAACTGATGTGATGTTCAGAAATGAGCTAAGGCAAGACTGCTCCCATTCTGTCCGCTAGTATTTTTGCCAGGATTTTTAGGTCACAGTTGAGAAGTTAGATGGGCTGGAGGAAGCAGGGAGTGTGGGATCTTTCCCTGGTTTGGGGAGGACAATAATGTGAGTGGTATTGAAATCTCTAGGAAAAGATTTGGTTCTCAAGGATTCTGCATAGAAAGAAGCAATTGACTCGGCTACAAGGGATTTTAGCAGTTTATAGAAATCATAAGCGAAGCCTTCTGGCCCGGGGTCTTTCCAAACTTGCTATTAGTGATGACCCGGATGATTTTGCTGCTTTGTATAGGCTTGTTTAAGAAGGAGAGTTGGAGTTCGGATGATTACAGTAAGGCCAGGTTTTAGAAGAAGACTGCTTCATCAGAGGAACCACCTGGGGTGTCATCAGTGTAAAGGATATCATAAAAATTCCTGAATGCTTTACACACATTTTCTTTTTTGGTAACCATCTGACCTCTGGCTATTTTCATATAAGTAATGAGTGCTTTTTGATAGTGGAAACACACTAGGTTAGCTAAGTGTTTCCCCGCTTTATTACCAAAGCGGAAAAAGTTGAGCTCTGAGGCCTGCTTGGCCTTATAGGCTCTTTGATTTATTTATTTATTTTATTTATTTATTTAGTACTTTTATATACAACATTCATTGGGAGTATCACATCGGTTTACATTCAACATGAATATAGCTTAACCAACTTTACAGAGAACTTTATAAATACAATAAAGAGAACTTTAGAAATATGACGAAATGAAAACTGGTAAGTAGATAGCTATGTACAGGGTTATCTGATTTAATAGATTAAGACAGCAGGTTAATAACTGGATATCTGGGTAATTATATACAATATACGAAGCTATTAGGTTGATCTGACTATATAAGGAGGTCTTTGCAGGAGATGTGCAGGGTAAACTGGGAGAATGGATACACTGGGAATGGTGTAAAAGGAACTCATAGGGGGTTGAATCAAAGAGAGGAGTTGACAGAGGAGGGGGGGGCGGCAGGGATTAGGTATATGCCTTTTTTGAACAGCCAGATCTTTAGTTTCTGCTTAAATTTCTTTGGGCAGAGTTCTAGACGCAGATCAACTGGCATAGTGTTCCATAGATTAGGACCGGGCTTTTGTAGTTGCAAGGTTGATGAGTTTGGGAGAGGGGGTACATAGGGTGGCCAGGTATTGATTTCTGGTCAGTCTTGAAGTGTGGAATATTAAGGAATCATTGAACCATTTCATGTCGGGGTTGTGCAGTGCTTTGTGGATGATGGAGAGGGTCTAGTATTGGATACAGGAAGCAATAGGGAGCCAGTGTAGTTCTTTGAGGATGGGTGACATGTGTTCATTTCTCCGAGTGTTAGAGAGGATATGGGATGCAGCATTTTGAAGGATTTGTGGAGACCAAGGAGGAGGGCATTACAGTAGTCAATTTTCACAAAGATGGTAGCTTGTAGTACAGTACAAAAGTCAGTAAGGTGCAGAAGGGGCTATAGTTTTTTTAGGGTATGTAATTTGAAAAAGCATTTCTTAAGGGTAGAGTTGATGAATTTTTTTAAGTTAAGTTGGTTGTCTAGAGTAACGCCTAAGTCTCTTACATGCCGTGAGAAGGAAATTGAGGTGGGACGCGAATGGTGTAGGGGGGAGATGTTAGTGGTATTTTGTGGTGAGATGAGCATAAGTTCTGTTTTGGCGGTATTGAGGGCAAGATGGATATTGGATAGAAGCTTATTAATAGAGAGCAGAGTGGATTCCCAGGTGTTGATGGCCTTGGGTAGGGAGTCAGTCACTGGTATGAGTATTTGAATATCATCTGCATAGATGAAGTGTGGAAGACCCAGATCAGAGAGGAGGTGGCAGAGGGGCAGTAGATAAATATTGAATAGGGTAGAGGAAAGGGAGGAGCCTTGTGGGACACCCTGATTGAGGGGGCTTTGGATTTGTTGTTTCCAATTTTGATTTTGTATTGCCTGTTACTAAGATAGGATTTAAACCAGCTGAGTGCAACTCCAGCTATTCCGATTTCACTGAGGGGTTGAATGAGAATGTGATGGTTGATCATGTCTAAGGCTGAGGATATGTCTAGGAGGGCCAAGATGTATGAATGGCCTTTGTCTAGGCCTTTAATGATGTGATCTGCTATGGATAGCAAGAGGGTTTCGGTGCTATGGCATTTACGGAACCCATATTGTGAAGGAGAGAGGAGTAGATGGTTGTCGAGATATTCTGTGAGTTGTCGATTGACTGTTTTTTCAAGGATTTTGGATATGAAGGGTAGGTTGGAGATCGGGCAGTAGTTGGACAAGTCAGAAGGGTCAAGCTTAGGTTTTTTTAATATAAGCTTGATGATTGCTTGTTTAAGGGGGTTTGGGACTGAGCCTAGAGTGATGGAGATATTTATGATGTTGGCTATAGGTTGGGCAATTATATTAGGGATGGAGAGGAGATATTTTGTAGGGATGGTGTCTGACGGATGAGAGAATGGTCTAGTTTTTTTTAGAATAGTTTCAATTTCTTATGCGGTGGTAGTTTTGAATGAGTTAAGTTCTGTGGGGAGGATTTTTGGGGGAGTACACCTGGTTTGGGGGGGGGGGGGAAATGAGGAAAAGCATGTCAACAATTTTGATGTAGATAGACAAAAGAACATAAGAAATTGCAATGCTGGGTCAGACCAAGGGTCCATCAAGCCCAGCATCCTGTTTCCAACAGAGGCCAAACCAAGCCACAAGAACCTGGTAATTACCCAAACACTAAGAAGATCCCACATGCTCTGATGCAATTAATAGCAGTGGCTATTCCCTAAGTAAACTATATTAATAGCAGTTAATGGACTTCTCCTCCAAGAACCTTTTTGAATCCAGCTACATTATCTGCACTAACCATATCCTCTGGCAACAAATTCCAGAGCTTTATTGTGTGTTGAGTGAAAAAGAATTTTCTCTGATTAGTCTTAAATGTGCTACTTGCTAACTTCTTGGAATGCCCCCTAGTCCTTCTATTATTCGAAAGTGTAAATAACCGATTTACATCTACTTGTTCAAGACCTCTCATGATCTTAAAGAGTTGTATCATATTCCCCCCTCAGCCATCTCTTCTCCAAGCTGAACAGCACTAACCTCTTCAGCCTTTCCTCATAGGGGAGCTGTTCCATCCCCTTTATCATTTTGGTTGCCCTTCTCTGTACTTTCTCCATCACAACTATATCTTTTTTTAGATGCGGCGATATATGTAGCAATATAGAGACATTCAGTTCTTGTAATATGTTGAAATAAATTTTGCTGTTCTCCTTGGTAGGGGTGGTGACCATAGTTCTCTTGGCCAATTTAAGTAAGTCTTCCAAATCTAAAATGGCTTTGTTTATTTTTTTATTACAGCTGGTGACGTACGCAATGATGTCCCCTCGGAGTACCACCTTCCCTGCCTCCCAGAAGAGAATAGGAGAATCAATATGTTGTGCATTAAAGGTAGGATAATTTTCCCATCTCTTCTGAAGGTAGGCTTGAAAGTCTAAATCTTTTTTTAGGTAAGTGGGAAATTTCCATATATATTCTCCCAGATTCCCAGTCCCTAGCCTAACATCTATCCAAATTATTGAGTGGTCTGAGATCGCTTGAGGGCCGATTTCAGCTTGAGTAACCGATGGGAAGGCGGCATGATTAATGAGTAAATAGTCTATCTGGGAAAGAACATAAGAAATTGCCATGTTGGGTCCATCAAGCCCAGCATCTTGTTTCCAACAGAGGCCAAACCAGGTCACAAGAACCTGGCAAGACCCCAAACACCAAGAAGATCCCATGCTACTAATGCAATTAATAGCAGTGGCTATTCCCTAAGTAAACTTGATTAATAGCAGTTAATGGACTTCTCCTGCAAGAACTTATCCAAACCTTTTTTGAACCCAGCTACACTAACTGCACTAACCACATCCTCTAGCAACATATTCCAGAGCTTAATTGTGCGTTGAGTGAAAGGGTTGTGTGAGCGCGGGAAATATGTGTAAAATCTTTTTTCCACAGGGTGCAGTGCTTGCCAAGGGTCATGGAGATTGTCTTCTTTACACAGAAAGGCCACTCCTTTCTCTTGCTCCTGAGAGACTTTTATCTAGGGATGGGTCAAGGACATTATTGAAGTCACTGGCCACAAACACTAAACCTTTAGTATGTAGTATTAATTGGTTAAGAATTTATTTGAAAAAGGTATGAGAATAGGTATTTGGAGCATAAAGAGTATAGATTGAAATTAGATTTCCCCTGAGAGAACCAGTGATTAGCACAAATCGACCATCAGTGTCTCAGTATATGTTGTGGAGCTGAAACTAAAGGGTTCTGTGAATAAGAATGGCTATCCCTCCTTTCTTACCCTTTGCTTCAGAATGATGACAGGACCCGACCCAGTCCCTCTGTAGCTTTTTAGATTCAGTGTCAGATAAGTTAGTTTCTTGAATGCAAGCTATAAGAGCTTTAGACCTCTTTAGATGTTGTAAGACTTTCTTTCTTTTTATTGGTGAGCCCAAGCCATTAACATTCCAGGAGGAAATTCTAATAGTGTCACTCTGCATAAGAGTAGGGTATGGAGCTCACACAAGGAAAAGAAGAATAAGGTGTAATCTTTGGATAGAGGGCTCCCAGCCATCCCTCCATCCCATACTGGAAAAGGATAAGAAAGAGGAAAGACATCCATAGCATAATTGTGTATTACCCATCCCAATGGAATACTGAATGAAACCAGCAGCCCAATATCAAAAAGCCTTTTGTCAACAATGTTGCTACAGCAAGCCCGTGACCAGGCCCTCTTACCCTCTTTTGCCTGCTCCAGCATCTGGCTCCACTTCCCTCGCGGCTGTGGGCCGCCATCTCTGACCTCGGGCCGTCCCCGGCACTCCTGCCTCCATGGCAGACTCCTGTGCTCCGCGGCGGGCCTCTCCGGGTGGTCCACAGAGAGATACCACTGCCCCGCGCTGTGCTCCTCCCTAGGCGCGTGCATGCGCGAATCTCTGTTTCTTTTAAAGGGACCGCGGTGGGAATCCAACCCTGGGCTCCGGTATATAAGGCCGGGCTCAGCTCCAATTAGTCGCCTTTGCAACAGGTCTCCACGCTGGACGTGTCCTTCGGTGCCTCCTTGGTGATTTCCTCATGTTCCTGGTTCCTGTTCCTTCCGCGTTCCTGATCCGGGTATCGTCTTCTCCTGGTTCCTGTGCTTCGCTCTACTCGACTAGATTTACGGACTGATCTCCTAAACCAAATGGAACTGGTAATAAACATTCATAAAACCGAATTCTAACACCTAGAAAGAAAAAATATACACCCTACACAACCTACAATCGCAATCAAAAATAATCAAACCGTAGAGTTAGCGATAAAAGTACGGAATCTAGGGGTAATAATTGACCCTGAGCTTAACATGAAACAACAAATTTCACAGAAATTAAAAGAAGGTTACGCCAAACTAATGGTCCTTAGAAGACTGAAACCCCTGCTAACACTGAATAATT
The DNA here is from genome assembly GCF_901001135.1 of Rhinatrema bivittatum. NCBI lineage: Eukaryota > Metazoa > Chordata > Amphibia > Gymnophiona > Rhinatrematidae > Rhinatrema > Rhinatrema bivittatum. The sequence continues at coordinate 760,137,499 of NC_042616.1, forward strand.
TTCGCACAGTCCTACAGGCAATGATATTCGCGAGAACAGACTACTGTAACTCTCTGCTATTAGGGCTATCTCAAGTTACTATTAGACCACTCCAAATATTGCAAAATTCTGCTGCTAGAATTTTGACTGGCAAAAAGAAAAGAGACCACATCACAGGTACACTTGCTGAACTACACTGGCTTCCAATTGAACAAAGAATACAATATAAAGCATTGTGTATAATTCATAAACTAATCCATGATGAAAAGGGCGACTGGCTTAACACAGCACTGTGCGTACACTGTGCGTATTTTTTAAACTGTTACATGTAAAGCCTGTTGCTAATTTATTGTTTCACTGTAAACTGAGGTGATGTATGTCTATACGTACCGCGGTATAAAAGAATCTATAAATAAATAAATAAATAAATAAATAAATAAATAAATGTACCACACAGAAACCTTGGATCTGCCAATAAAGCTCTACTAACTATTCCTTCTGTTAAATCAGCATGCCTCACTGAGGTAAGGGAGAGAGCACTGTTGCTGGCTGGACCTGTTCTATGGAACTCCCTGCCACTCGAAATAAGGTTGCAGAGAAATTTGAAGCTATTTAAAACTAGTGTGAAAACCTGGCTTTTTAAACAAACTTTTTATAAAGACAAAGAGAAGGAGGAAAACAGTTGAAAGATAATGACGCACCAAGTAATCAGTTTTTTCCTCTAATATCTCCAATTGCATATTAACACTAGATTTGAACCGCTTGACAGTTTTTCAACAGACATATAAGCCTTAATTAATACATAGTCTTTTCTTATTAAAATATGTTACTGTACTATGTTGGCACATGAATAGTTTGTAATCTATACCAATTATAGTTTTTTGATTTTTTTTTTCTTATTGTGCCTTTCTGTAAACCGTTGTGATGGTGAATTAACTTAACGATGGTATAGAAGAGTTTTAAAATAAATAAATAAATAAATAAATCTCTTCTGATCCTGACCTCTGCTTTGCCTGACCACGCCATTGATCTTCTCCTGGACCCGACCTCTGCTTTGCCTGACCACGCCATTGATCTTCTCCTGGACCCAACCTCTGCTTTGCCTGACCACGCCATTGATCTTCTCCTGGACCCAACCTCTGCTTTGCCTGACTTCGTCATTGATCTTCTCCTGGACCCAACCTCTGCTTTGCCTGACTTCGTCATTGATCTTCTCCTGGACCCAACCTCTGCTTTGCCTGACCACGCCATTGATCTTCTCCTGGACCCAACCTCTGCTTTGCCTGACTTCGTCATTGATCTTCTCCTGGACCCAACCTCTGCTTTGCCTGACCACGCCATTGATCTTCTCCTGGACCCAACCTCTGCTTTGCCTGACTTCGTCATTGATCTTCTCCTGGACCCAACCTCTGCTTTGCCTGACCACGCCATTGATCTTCTCCTGGACCCAACCTCTGCTTTGCCTGACTTCGTCATTGATCTTCTCCTGGACCCAACCTCTGCTTTGCCTGACTACACCATTGATCTTCTCCTGGACCCGATGTCTGTTTTGCCTAACTACTCTATTGTTCATCTCCTAATCCTGACCTTTGTCTTGCCCGACCACGTTACTGATCATCTCCTGGACCTGACTTCTGCCTTGCCTTGCCACTGCTCCTTGGATGCCGCCTGCCCTGACTTCAGCCTCTCCTGACGTCTCTACAATCTTAATCCTGGACTTGGCCTTTCAAGCTTCGGCCTGCTTTTACTCAGGCACACCCTGTCTGACTTTTGTTCCTTTTGGCAAGATGCTCTGATTATTTCAAAAGGTCTGAAAAGTATCCATATAAAATAATATAGAAAATAAAAATAGAAAATGTAATAATGGTTACTACCTCACAATATAAATGTTAAAAACTGAATAGTGTTGAACGTAAAAACTACTTAAAATAATACAGATAAAATAAAAAACTAAAAATAGGGAATGCCATAATAGTAACTAATAATGTAAAAAATTATGTATAAAACATAATCTGCTTTAATTATTTATTTATGACCCATATACTAAGCAGTTTTATACTCAGCACTATTTAATGTTTTATACATTATTTTTTACATTATTAGTTACTAACTATTATGGCATTCCCTATTTTTAGTTTTTTATTTTATTTGTATTATTTTCTGTCGTTTTTACGCTCAACACTATTCAATTTTTAACGTTTATATTATGAGGTAATAACCATTCTTGCATTTCCTATTTTTATTTTCTATATAATTTATATGCATTCTTTTCAGACCTTTTGAAATATTCAGAGCATCTCACCTAATGAGACTACTTCTTTAGATTCAATACGTTTGACTGCACACAGGTAAAAACTGGTATCACTTTTTCAGTAAAATGATTTGACCTTTTTGTAATCAACTTTTCAGAGCTGCTCATTTTCATATGTATACAACTATCATCCTATGGTTTGATATATTTACACACAACTTTATATGTTGCCATTTTATATGTCATGTCAAATGCCATGTTTTTATTATGATTTTGATTATTATTTTATTTGTCTATTTTTACTGAGTTATTTATGTTGTTTGTATATTTTAGCCCCTGAGGCAGCCCCAAATATAAGGGGTGAAACTCGGCCAGAGTCAGGCTTGTTTTAATATCACGTCTCCATAAAATAAAGATTCTGATCAGACATCTGGCTTCTATTCCATGTTGTTTCCTTCACGGCCATCATAGATGGCCTTCCTTGTTGATTTCTTGGTCCATCACTATTAGACTCAGACCAGGTACTGATATATCAAGTAGGCCCTTCTGATTATAAGGTTATTTCACAGTCACATTTGAACAGCCATGCTGACAGTCTACCAATTGCCTTTAATCTCTATTTAAGATTAATATATGCCCCCCTTATCAAATCCTTATGTTGCCATCATCTGTTTTGAGCCCATGTTTAGTCTACTTTCCTACTGGGCTTCTAACATTTAACATTCACCTTTTTTTGAGTGCTTATTAAACAAAAGTTGCTGCTTGATTCTATGATTGTTTTATTATATTTTAATACTAGCCGTTAAGCCCGTAATAACGGGCTACATTAACATTTTTTTTGGTCATTTCCTTCCCCCTCATTCTCCCTCCCACCTCCCCCCACTCTCTCCTCTCTCCCCTCAGTCACTCCTCTCTCTCCCCCCCTCCCTCCTCCCCTCAGTCACTCCTCCTCCCCTCAGTCACTCCTCTCTCCCCCTCCCCCTAGTCACTCCTCTCTCCCCCAGTCACTCCTCCCTCCCCTCTCCCTCCTCCCCTCAGTCACTCCTCTCTCCCTCCTCCCCTGTCACTCCTCTCTCCCCTCAGTCACTCCTCTCTCCCCCTCCCCTGTCACTCCTCTCTCCCCTCTCCCTCCTCCCCTGTCACTCCGCTCTCCCCCCTCTCCCATCCCTCCCCTCAGTCCCTCCTCTCTCTCTCCCCCCTCCCCCCCCCCCCCTCCTCAGTCCACTCCTCTCCTCTCTCTCCCTCCCTCCCCAGTCATCTCTTCCCTCCCCTCAGTCACTCCTCTCTCCCTCCTCCCCTCAGTCACTCCTCTCTCCTCCCCCTCCCTCCTCCCCTGTCACTCCTCTCTCTCTCCCCCCTCCCCCCTCCCTCCTCCCCGTCCGTCCCTCCTCTCTCCACCCCTCCTCCCTCCCCCTCAGCACTCCTCTCTCTCCCCTCTCCCTCCTCCCCTGTCACTCCACTCTCCCCCTCCCTCCTCCCCTCAGTCACTCCTCTCTCCCCCCTCCCTCCTCCCCTCAGTCACTCCTCCCTCCCCTAAGTCACTCCTCTCTCCCCCCCTCGGAAGATCTCCGGGGGGGTCCTTCCGTCCATCCCTCTCTCCCTTGCGCGCATGCCGCCGCCGCTCCTGCCGCTCCTGCTCTTCGGGCCACCGCCGCTCCTGCTCTTCGGGCCGCCACCGCCGCTCCTGCTCTTCGGGCCACCGCCGCCGCTCCTGCCGCTCCTGCTCTTCGGGCCGCCGCCGCTCCTGCTCTTCGGGCCGCTGCCGCCGCTCCTACCACTCCTGCTCTTCGGGCTGCCGCCGCTCCTGCTCTTCGGGCTGCCGCCGCCGCTCCTGCTCTTCAGGCCGCCGCCGCTCCTGCCGCTCCAGCTCTTCAGGCCGGGGCCGCCGCCGCTCCTGCTCTTCAGGTTGCCGCCGCTCCTGCTCTTCAGGTCGCCGCCGCTCCTGCTCTTCGGGCCGCCGCCGCTCCTGCCGCTCCAGCTCTTCGGGCCGGGGCCACCGCCGCTCCTGCTCTTCGGGCCGCCGCCGCCACTCCTGCTCTTCGGGCCACCGCCGCTCCTGCAGCGCCATTTTTAACAGGCACGCTCTGACCGACGTGCTCGCATGCTCGGTAGAGCTGCTCTCTACTGCGCATTTGCGGCAATGCGGTCCCATCCCATTTATATGGTAGATGTGCATTGATGTAATTCCACTCTCTATCACCTGTGAGGACTTTTTGGAAGCCATGACGGTTATTGGTTTGGAAAAAATGATTCATGGCCCTACTCATTGTGGCCACACTCTTGATTAAAGTTTTATGAATCATGTTTTCTATTCAAATGGATATTTTGTCTGTGTATCCTAGCTCTGTTCCCTTGTCCATAAATCAGTGACTGAGCAACCATCTTGCATGATAAGAACTTATATTGACCCAGAGCATTTCTGGACTTTTTTAATTCAATAGAACACAAGTGCAGGAAATATTTCATAGTCCGTTCATTTTCCAAATGTGTTTTTATTTGTTATTTACATCCAAGCGGCAACTCCACTGCTTTAACAATTTTAGTTTTAATGGGTCCCCTGACACGGACCCATGTTTCACCGAGGCTGCGTTGGGAGGGACATGGAATTTAGAGCAAATCTGTAAACAAACACATTAAACATGGACTATGTGAGAAATAGGCATGCAAACCAAAATATAACATAAGTTAAAGTTTAAAGAGTACAGACATACCATAATGCTTCAAGGTCAAGCTTGACAGGGAGCGCATAAAGAATTACTATATTGGGGTTTTAAACACAGCAACTGAAAAAAGGCGCGAAACAGTTGCACCAATCAGATCACAACCCTGAGAAGCAATCATATTGCAACCATAGGAGGCCATTCAGAATTAGATAAACAGATTCCATTCCAGTTCTTTGTTAAGACCCTTAGGTGAAACTGTGTGCAGAGAAAATTTCCACCTCTGTTCTTTGCGTATCTGTTCTTTGCGGACCCATTAAAACTAAAATTGTTAAAGCAGTGGAGTAGCCGTTTGGATGTAAATAACAAAAACACATTTGGAAATTGAACGGACTATGAAACATTTCTTGCACTTGTGTTCTATATAATTGTTGCTGAGTGCAGCATATGCTAGTGTGTTCTCTGGAATTGCCCTTTTATAATTCCAGCCATATCTACTTTGGATAGTACTGAATTTGGATAGTATTGGATACAGTACTGCTGTTTCTGGCTGGAATGATATGCTTCTACAAATTACAGATGAACTGGGCCCAATGAAATTAATTACCCAAAGATAAGCCAGAAATGCTTCTTGGTACACAATTCTCAGTAAGGCTAGGTATACTTTGTGCAAAGTGGAACATCACTGGCACTGAACTCATTCTGATTCAGATTTTCCAGAATTTAGAGCACAAATTGATAATTATAGAGGATTGACCAATGTGGCTAAGAAGGAATACTATACATCTCATTTTCAATAAGACAGTAACAGCCCAAGAGAATTATTTGCCTTGGTTGAAAGTTTAATTTGCAATTCAAATAATAAACCATTGAATAAAAAATCATTGCTGATACCATCTCAATACAATAGTTTGACCAATTATTTTGAAAAAAAAGTTGAAGCTATTTGTTCTAAGTTTCTGAATAATATTGATTGGGCTGTGTCCTGTAGAATAAATGGAATGAGACAGGACCAGTTTACTCTGGTATAGGGCTTTGGTATCAGTGAATTCCTCATCACACCCATTAAATTCCTGCTCTACTGTACTAATAAAATTCTTCATGATGAGGTCAGTTTTTTTCAAGCAGATCTTACAAACATATCACTTTCTGAGGGTAGGCTACCAGTTAATGTGAAGCAAGCCTCTACTCAGCCCCTCTTGAAAAAGCCATCTTTGGATGCTACTGATTTTTTTTTAGTTTTTGCCCTATTTCTTTATTGCCATTTTTAGCAAAAATATTGGAAACAGAAATGTTGAAACAGTTATCTGATTTTGTAAACACGTTTTCTATCTTAGATCAATTTCAATTTATTTTTCATAAGTCATTGAATACCAAAATCTTGTTAGTATCCAGCATCGACATGATTAGGCGATGTTGCGCACCCCGTCTGCATCCGGCCTGCACCCGGGCCTGCTCACCTCTCTGGTTCCATGGCGGGTCCCGGGTCGGCCTCCCTAGTGGCAGCTGTGAGCTCTTCCAGGCCTTGGCGTGCCATGGCGGCAGTCGCTGGGCCTTCCACTGTGCACCAGGCCTCACGTCGGAGTTTGGCGCCTTCTATGGCGTTGGCCACGTGGCCTCGCCCCTATGCATGCGCGCACGGACCACCCGGCCTCTTGTAGGGCCAGAGGCGGGTCTTAGCTCTGCAGCACACCCTGATTGATTGCCTGATATAAGGAAGTCCCTGCCTGCACTTCCTTGCCTTGGCAATCGGGTTAGCATTATGCTAGATTGTCACTGCGTTCTGAGCCTTTTTCCAGTCTTGTTCCAGTCTTGTTCCAGTCTCGTTCCAGGATCCTTCTGTTCCAGTCTTGTTCCAGTCTTGTTCCAGTCTCATTCCAGGATCCTTCTGTTCCAGCCTTGTTCTTGCATCCTTCCGTTCCAGTATCCTTCTGTTCCTGTGTTCGTCTGTCGTCTCCCCAGGTAGTTCCTCCAGACTGTCTTACTGGTACTGACTTCGGCTTGTTCCTTGACCCTCCTGCCTGCTACCTGTCTTCTGACCTCAGCTTGATCCTTGACTACTCTGCCTGCTACCTGCCTTCTGCCTGTGACTTCATCTGACCTCCAGAACCTGACCTCTGCTTTGTTGACCACTCCTCGGACTGACTCCTGGATTCTGACCTCTGCCTGATTGACTATGTCTCCTGATTCTAGCTCTGTCCCCAGCCTTGTCATCGCCTACGCTGTTCTGGTCCTTGCTCCATCTGACCTCCAGTCTCGAACCTGATCGCTTTCCTCTCCTGTCTGTGGGCATGCCTGTCTATCTTCTCTCCAGGAGACCCTGCGAGGCCCACCTAAGTCCAAGTGGCCCGGGTCCTACGGGCTCCACCCAGGGGGACCGCGGGCTTCCAGTGGTGAAGCTCATCCTAGCCTCTGTCTCCTCCAGCGCTCCGCTCCCTGGGGGCAGGTGCTTCCTGGTCCCTACCAGGGAGCCGTTCTCCACTGCTACAGGACAAGAGTCCACCCCCGAGCGCAACAGGCGAGGCTTTGATGGGGGGGGCAAAACTACATGGTGCTGTATTGTTGGATAAGAGATATGCTTTTGATACCGTTAATCATCTAATCTTGATTTAAAGATTAAAACAATGTGAGATTTCAAGAACAGTTCTTATTTAACTGATTGTTCACAGCAAATAAAAATTAGCACAGCTGATTCTGAGTGGCATACAATCAATACAGGAATAACCTAGGTATCTGCCTTATCGTCCACATTATTTAACATCTACATTGTCACAATTTGTTAATTACTAGCTGGCCTATGCAGTTGGTATATACATTTTTGTCCCAGTGATGTCCACTTGAGTAGTTATAGCTGAGCTGATAGTTGTTTGCTTGTCTACTGTTAAGCAATGGTTATTCCATAAAACGTTGTTATTACATCTACAGAACACAGAAATTATCATTTTGCAGCATCTTCCATCCCTTAAGAATATAACTTCCTTGCATTTTGAGGGCTCATGTATTCTAATCATTTATCAAGTGAAAAGTCTGGGTATTATTTTGGATCAAAGGCTTTCCATGCATACACATATATAAGCCATGACTAAAACTGCTTTTTATAAACTACAGATGGTACAGAGATTAAAGCAATTGTTGAGTCATTCAGATTTTCACATTGTATTGCTATCCTTAGTGTTTTCTAATCTTGGTTATTATAATTCTATCCTTATTAGCATGCCTGTAATTGCTTTGAGAGCACTTCAGCTTGTCCAGAATGCTGCAGCATGAGTTCTAATTGACTCTAAAATGATAGATCATATTACACCTGTGCTGTTCAGTCTTCATTGGCTGCCTATTGTATGGAGGATTCAGTGTAAGATAATTATGTTGACACACAAATTATTGAGCAGTAAGTCACTCCCTAGAATCAATTCTATGTTGTGAATTTATAATCCTACTAGCATGCTTATATCAGCTCATGGTGCATTGTTAGGTATTCCATCCATGAGGGCAGCTCGGATCACAAAGACTAGAAAATGACCCTTCTCAGTTGCTTTCTCCATAATATGGAATTCTCTTCCTGAACAAGTGCATCATATCATATGTATGCAGACATCTCACAAATTTTGAAAACATGCTTATTCTCACAAGCATTGGGGGTGACTTAAGCAGTTCATCTTAGAGCAAAAGTAAAAGCAGCATATGTGTTTTTGAGCTTAGGCTCTAATGATGGCTGTAAGGTCTCTGGGGGTAATATTCAGAAAGTCAGTTAGTGGACAAGCTATCCGACTAAAGTTAGCTGGATAACTTGTTCCATATATTCAGCAAGATAAACATTCTGCTGAATATACCAGCCTAAAGTTATCCGGTTACATAACTTAAAAACCTGTTACACTCCGCGGCCGCAGACGGCTGCAACCTCTGCTGCTCATCTTTTTTTTACTGCTTTGGTTCCATTGGGTGAACTTGTGGCCTCTGACAGCTACCACTGACCTTCCCGCCTCCGTTCCCGGGCCCACCTGAGCAGCAGGGCTGGTGCAAGGGTATTTGGCACCCTAGGCAAACCTTACAGTCTGGCGCCCCCTCCCCATACACAATTTTAAATTATGCATTTATAACATATTTTACATGAAAAATGACTTTCTGAGGTAAAATTAATATACAAGTTGTTGTGATAATTTCATGCACTGTTGTGATGCCAACAAGAAAACTTTGCATCTTGGAATTCATATGGCATCATACCTATTATGATATATTTCGGCATGGTCCTCCCGTATCAGCACAATACTATCTGCCAACACTCAAAGAATAACAACCCTACCTATGAAAAAGAATACCAAAATATTACACCAGAATCTAAAATATCAATACACCTCCTATCAGGAAAACAGAACAGGCTAAGCTACTAGAGATCCCTGCAGAGAAACCACATGCTAAAAGAATGCTTCATCTCAGTCTTTGCATGCAGAACACAAACCCTCACCAAATACAGAATAAAGCCACATAAAGTATAAATAGAAATGTACAGACAAAAACTGAACTGTAAAACGCATCACGCCAGACTCTATACAGTGTAACAATGGAAAAACAAAAATTTCACCATTCCTCGTGAAACAAATCAATAAAATAAAGATATATAAATCATTAATCATAATTATAAAATAAAATATAATTATAAAAATATAATTATAAAAAATCATAATTATAAAAAAAATCATAATTATAAAATAAAATAATTTCAAAACAGCTGAAGAATAGAATATCCAATAATTAAAGACTCATGCAAATTTTGAAAGTTTTACCAAACACCAATAAAATATTTCAAACAGCAGACACATCACATACTACCCAATAATTAAATGATAGTCAATCAAGAAAAATGAACTTTAAAAGCCACCTTTACTTACCCTCTCCAGCAGTTCTCTTACTCCTTTCCCTTGCAGGCCATACGAGAAGCAGCAGTAGCTGCTGAAGCTGTCCTCACAGACCTCTTCCTTAGGGACCACAACCAGTCTCTTCTCTCACACACATATCAGTCACACCCTCAGGACCAGTTTCTGTCTCTCACACACCAATCTCTCCCCAACCAGTCTCTTTCTCTCTCACACACACACACACACACACACCAGTCATCTCCCTGATCAGCCTTTCTCACACATACACACGTCACCTCTCTGGCCAGTCTCTCTCAATCACACATGCTCTCGCTCTCTTTTACTTACACACAGGCTGTCAATCACACACATGCTCTATTTCACTTACACACAAGCTCTCAATCACACACATGTTCTATCTCACTTACAAACAGGCTCAATCACACACATGCCCTCTCTCACAGCCACAAGCCAGCCAAAGACATGCTCCATCTCTCTCGCGCACACCCATTGATGCACAGAAGCACCCTCCCTGACTCACATATACACCACACACATACAGAAGCACCCTCCCTGTCTCACATACATGAAGCACCCTCCCTGTCTCACATACATATTACATTCTCACAGAAGCACCTTGCTTTCAGACTTGCAGCATTTTTCACTTTTACTATCATGTGACAGGGGTCAACCAATGGCACCTGTAGCCCCTGTCACATGATAGGGGCTGAAGGCCACCGGCGCCATTTTGCTTAGTGGCACCCGAGGCCCCGGGAGCGGCAGATCACTCCCGGGACCTCCTCTGGACCACTAGGGGGGTGTCGGGAGGGTGACACTCGGGGGGAGGCAGGGCGAGTCGGGAGCTGGCTGCCTGCCACGGCGCCCCCTAAATCTTGGTGCTTGGTCTCCATCTAGGCGAGTCGAAGGCTGGCAGAATTTTGAAAGGGCACTTTTTGCCCTTTCAAAATTCTGCTGCCTGCCATGGTGCCCCCTAAGTCTCGGCGCCCTAGGCACAGGCCTAGCTCGCCTAGTGGTTCCGCCGGCCCTGCTGAGCAGCATGGACGCTGCCGACCGCCATCTTACCCTTGGGGGTTCCCTAGGCACACGTGCTCCCTGACCTGCTTTAACCACGTCATGGCGGGAATCTCAGGGGCGTCCCCATCAGATGACGTCACTCATCTTCGATATTTAAGCTCGCCAGCCCAGACAGCCGACGACTTGGCAACAAGTTCATCTTGCTGAATCTACCTACTCTCACTTCAGCGTTTGTTCTGGTTCCTGTGTCCGTGGTGCAAGACTATTGGGTACCCGCTCCTCGGGGGCCCTTCCTTGTCTCTTGGCTATCCACTCCTCAGAGAGCCTTTCACCCAGACTCCTGTCTGCCTCACCTCCCTAGGCTTTCTATGGAACTACTCCTTGTCTTCAGTCACTGTGAGTAACTACGCTGTGGACCTCTGCTGTGATATCTATGTTGGAATCCTCTCCGGTGTACCCCACTCTGCGGACCATTGCCATGGTATCATTAGAAGAACCCTCTCCGGGTCTACCCCACTCTGTGGACCCATGCCGTGATATCGCTAGAGGAACCCTCGCCGGTGTACCCCACTCTGCGGACCACTACCGTGACCTCCCACCGAGGAACCCTCTTGTGTTCCATCTCTATGGACCCCATGTAACTTTAGTGATTGTAACTATTGCCTGACTCCAGTCATCTGAACTGAGTCTGACGTCAGCATCTGTGCTGTCACTCTGTGGACCCCACCGGACTGGGTAAGTGGAAGCCGGGCAGGATCCTGGCCCTAGCATTTTATCAGGTCGGAGGTTTGGGAAGACAGATTGTTTAAAAATTTGTTTTAAACCTCTGTAAATGAAATGAAAAATGAAACCGTTCACTCACATTTATAAACATGCTCACTCATACACACACATACACACACACACACACACACACACATACATATGCTCTATTTTACGTATGTAATGCTCTTGACCTTTACTTCGCAGGGCATTCCTGTGTCCGGGGCCAACCTGGCGGGAGCAGCCCCTAGGGCAGACTTCCTTGATCCTCACATTCTTGGTGCCTGGTGCCTCCACCTGGGGAAGAAGGTGCTAGTGGGTGGGATTTCCCTCCTTTCAGCCCAGGAAACAAATGGGACTGTGAACAAGGCTGGCAGTATATACAAATATATATAGGTTTATTAGACTATATAAGTATATACATTTCTACATGACTATGTACAATGCTAATAGGATGTCAAACATCATACTTATCTACTCATGGTTAATAGTTTCAGGCCACTCAACTATATGCATTTTTACAAGGTAGTAAGAACATTTAATATTTGTCAATTTGGGGTTGTTGGCCCTCATAATATACCACCATATAGAAGGGACCTCTTGTATTCCTGCTTAATCAAGTATTATTATTATCCTCCCCCTTTTATCCCAAGTCTCACCCATGTAAAAAAAAAATGCAACTGAGCTGGAGAGCAGTGTTGGCCTTGGGGACCCATTGCATCTAAACTGCTGCCATCTCCTCTGTGCTGCTTCCACGCCACTGAAAGATCCATGCCAAGTCCCTCCTAGGGACCTGACGCCACTTTCTGGAATGCTGATGGGGTCCATGCCCTCCTGGGGAATACAACTGCACCTTTGGACCTGCTGCTAGGGTCATATTCTTCCTAGGGGACCACTCGATCTGCCACTGGGATCACCTTGCTAAAGAGGGTCTCAGGATCACTTCCTAATCTGCCACTGGGGTCACCTTCCTCCTGGGGGACTGCACAATCTGCCACTGGGGTCTATACCCTCCTAGGAGTCCACTCAATCTGCTGCTTGGGTCCCCTTGCTTAAAGGGGACCCAGGTATACCTCCTGATCTGCCAATGGGGGTCCCCTTCCTCCTGATGGACTGCTCCATCTCCGGATCTGCCAATGTCTTTTGGTTCTTCTCCCTTGGTAGGAGGGATTTTCCTGGCTTGGGTTTACAGCTCCGCTAGGCACATAGCTTGTTTAGCGTTCAGTGATTCAGGTCTTCTGCAGTCTCAACGTTTAGTGATTTTATCTTCACTAAGCTCATGGCCAGTCATCCATTGTTTCCCAGCCTAGATGAGTCACCTTTTCTCAGCCAAAAGGCCAAGACCCAGGCAGGACCATGGAAACAGAATATGTGTACATCCTTCTATCCTGCCTGGCTTTTTTTTTCTGTTGTCTGAGAACTGGGTACCCAAGGATCTGACTCCCCTTGTTAGTCAGGGTGAGAATCTGTTTGCTTTCTAGGACTTTTTTTCAGTACATTTCTCTCATAAATCCATTTCTCATTCAGAATTCTCCAAGGTATGACTTTTCCAGTAATAGTTCTGTAATTTAGGAATTTTGTTATCCTTTGATTTAAAGTGATATTTCACTGCAAGTTACCAACAGTAGTCCAGGGGGCTGTGACATGCAAATACCTACCTGAGTCTCTGACTCATCTATTCAATGGTCATTTAAGCACCTTTACAGTAAGGGGTCTGGTAACTTTTTCTAATTTAATTCTGGGTTTCCTGCACTGGCATTTCATGTTACATAGCTGCATTTTCCTCTTTTTTTCTCTCTGCTGCAGTTTACTTAAATGGTAGCATGCTCCTTACCCTCTCTCCTTTGGGAGGGGGGATTTCACATACATTCTTAATAACACTCACATATACACATATGCTCAATCACATACATACATGCATTCTTTCTTATAAACATGCTAAATCACACTCAAATACACACACACATTCGCTCTTACACACTTGCTCAATCAAACCCTCATACTGTATATATGCTATCTTTTACACATGCTCAATCACATTCATACACACAGATGTTCTCTCTCTTACACATATGCTCACACACACAAACACATATATTCTCTCTCACTCACTTCCCTCCCTCCACCCCAAAGCACAAGTAGCAGCAGTAGCCTCCTCCTCCATCCAGGCCCCTGTGGCAATGGTACTCTTCCTGTTTCTTATGCCTATTTTTGACCATCAATTGCTCTTCTTCCTACTCTTGGCTGATGCAGCTCCTCCTACTGCCTAATCAGACACCATGCAGACCCAATGCCAGTGCTACTCCTCTCTCTTCTAGTTCTATTGATGGCATTGCCTTTCTTTCCTACATACATGGGCCCATGCCACACCACTTCTGAGCCATGCAGTTGGGAAGATGAAGAGGCCATGTGGCTGCCCTCTAGTGCTTCAGAAGAACAAAAGAACATCATACTGGGTCAGACCAAAGGTCCATCAAGCTCTTTATCCTGTGTCCAACAGTGCCCAATCCAAGTCACAAGTATCTGGCAAGTATGCAAAAATTAAATAGAACCCAAGCTACTATTCCTTATTGATTAATAGCAGTTTAAGGACTTCTCCTTTGGGAAATTATCCACATCTTTTTAAATCTAGTTACACTAAACACCATAACCATATCCTCTGGCAATGCATTCCAGAGCTTACCTATGCATTGAGTGAAAAATAATTTTCTCCAATTTGTTTTAAATGAACAACTTGCTAACTTCATGGAGAGCTCCCTAGTCCTTTGATTGTCTGAGAGAGTAAAACTGATTTACATTTATCTTTTCAAGTCCTTTCATGATTTTGTAGACCTCTATCATATCCCCCATCAGCCATCTCTTCTCCAAGCTGAACAGTCCTAACTTCTTTAGCCTTTCCTCATAGGGGAGCCATTCCAAGCCCCTTATAATTTTCGTCACCTTTCTCTGCACTTTCTCCAGTGCAACTATATCTTTTTTGAGATGCGGATTGCACACAATATCCATGGTGAGTGATACAGAGGCATTATGTCATCTACCATTTTATTTGCCATTCCCTTTCTAATAATTCCTAACATTTGGTTTGCTTTTTTGATCGCCACAGCACAATGAGCCAACAATTTCACTTTGACACATAAATCTCTTTCCTGGGTGGTAACTCCTAAGATAGAACCTAACATCGTGTAACTATTGCAAGCCCAATCTTCAGTCTCACAAGGTCCACCTGCAATTTATCACAATCCACTTGAGATTTAGCTACTCTGAATAATTTTGTGTCATTCACAAATTTGATCACCTCACTAATCATACCCCTTTCCAGATCATTTATAAATTTATTAAAAAGCACTGGGCCAAGTACAGATCCCTGAGGCAATTCACTGTTTACCTTTTCCATTGCAAAAACAGACCATTTAATCCTACTCTCTGTTTCCTGTCTTTTAACCAGTTTGCAATCCACAAAAGGTCAATGCCTCCTACCCCATGACTTTTTAGGTTTCTTAGAAGCCTCTCATGAGGACTTTATTGAACACCTTCTGAAAATCCAAATATACCATATCGACTGGTTCACCTTTCTCCCCATGTTTATTCACTCCTTCAAAAAAATGTAGGAGATTTGTGAGGCAAGCCTTGTCCTGGGTAAATGCATGCAGGTTGTGTCCCATTAAACAATGTCTATATATTCTTTATAACATTTTCTACAATTTTTCCCAACACTAAACTCAGGCTCACTGGTTTATAGTTTCCTGGATCACCTCTGGAGCCCTTTTTAAATATTAGGGTTACATTGGCCTTCTTCCAGTCTTCAGATACAACAGATGATTTTAATGATAGCTTACAAATTATTTGTAATAGGTCTGGAATTTCATTTTTTAGTTCTTTCAGAACCCCAGGGTGCATACCATCTGACCCAGATGATTGACCACACTTCAATTTGTTAATCTGGCCTTCTACACCATGATTTGGTTTAGTTCATCTGAATCATCATCCTTGAAAACTGTCTCTAGAATGGGTATCTCCCCAACATTCTCTTCAGCAAACACCAAGCAAAGAATTTGTTTAGTCTTTCCATTATGGCCTTATCTTCCCTAAGTGCCCTTTAATCCATCAATCCACTGGGGAACACAATTTTCGTTGAGTTAGATCTGACACTTGTTTTTGACTAACTTTTGACATCTGAATCCAAAACTGACCAGTTTTTCTCTATCACCTCAACTTTTTAAGCTACAGGATGCCCTCCCTTTGTCCCAAAAATCATACAAAATGTACATACAAAGGAAATAAAAGAAAGAAATTATCTGAATATACTGTTTATTTAGAGTTATTTTATTCATACAAAGGCTATATATTGTTACTGTAAGTCAAATTGTGTACAAGTAGTAAAGTTCTGCTAGCAAACAATCATATTAAGGTAAAAATGTATGCTTATAGCTTTTCCGGCAGTGTTCAATCTGTGGACAATCTCTCCTGATGCTCCAACAATAGTCAGCCATCATATGTACATCCCATGTACCCTGATACCATGCCTCCATGACCTGCAAATCTTGGTGGAATCGTTCCTTGCTCATCACTGACTGCACCAAGGTTTTTCGGGAAGTCAGCAAGATGGCTATACAGAAAATGGACCTTGATGCTCATGTTGCAACGAAGCATTTTGACGCTCTCCAAGAGTTTCTGGACAATTTTGGTGTAATTCTGTGCTCGTGTATTTCCAAGAAAGCCCTTGACAAGGTTTTGGAATGACAATCAAGCATTCTTATGGAGTTCTGACATTTTATCTGAGTTCCGATAAAATGTTCATCTTTAATGAGCTGTCGAATCTGTGGACCATCAAACACACCAGCCTTTATCTTTTCAAATGACAGGCTAGGAAATGCCAAAATGAGATTCTTGAAACAGTCTCCTTCAGTTGGAAAAGCTTTAACAAATTGCTTCATGAGACCCAGTTTTATGTGCAGAGGTGAGAATATAATGTTCTTTCTGTCAACAAGTCACTCATGTAGAATGTTTGGATCAACAGGTTTGAGGTCAGATCTTGGAGGCCAATTCGACTTGCGATAAACAGTCTATTACCATAAAACATGCCCCTTTTCCTATCACATGCGATATTTAGTGCATTTTGATAAATCTAGGCCTAAGATAGGCTGTAGAGAAAAAACTTGATGTGATAGAAGAAAACTAACTGCAGTTTTGAAATCAACATGCCCATTTAAGTCTAAAACAGCTGAAAAATTGATCTCAACAAGAATTATGTTAAAAATTGTTTTCCAGTGTCATCTAACTCTCCAACTCTCCGATCTTACTTTTTAGACTTTTTGCATTAGCATACAAACATTTCAAAGTGGGTCTTTTGTTTGTATTTACATTCTGCTTTTCAGTTGATAAGGATAATTGGAATCTTTTAACTCAGGTGAATTTTTAATTATAGGCATTTGGACTACTTTTCTTATTATTAGAACCTCTCTGTTGGAATGCCCTAATTCCAATGCTTCATTAGTATCTTTCAAAGATATCTCTCTCCAAACCATGTTGGCTTTCCCCTTTGATGTAGTTTAAAAGCAGTGTTCTACCCAGGCTTGAAAATGCTGCCAGCCCAGACAGAGGAGGAGAAGGTGGGTGGAGAAGGGGGAGGGTGTGAGGAAAGTGGTAGTCTGCTGGTGGAGGATGGTGACAAACCTGCCTTTGCTTTATGATATGCTGCTGTGTTGTTGCTCCCAGGTTGAGGATCAGTGCATAAACCTTAGACACCTCCTACTGAAAAACCACCACTCCACCTCTGACATCATGCCTGTGTGTCTGTGGAATAGTAGCTAACTAGTAAGGGACAATTTTAGTAACCCTTTACAAGCATGTTCAGAATAGAATCCCAAATTACTTCATATGGTGTGGGACTTAATTGGTCCATGCAGTGCATCATGTATATTGTGATATTATAGCTAACAATGACCAAACAGATCCATTGATAGTGAAGTATTCTGTGACTCTTTTGTTAATATAGGGGTTTTTTTGGATTGGATTTAATTATTTGCCTTTTCAAGGCAAGTAACATTCAGGAAAGTAGATAGTTAACATACTTGCAATGTACATTTATACCTGAGGCAATGTGATTTGCCCAAGGTCACAGGTAGCATCATTGGGAGAATCTAGATTTGAACTTTGGCTTCCCTGGTTATCAGTCCAGTTTTCAAGCCATTAGGCCACTTCTTTGTTTTTAGATGCTCAGCTGCCTAAGGAGTTAACAGATTTAGCATTATCATTTGGAATTAATACTTTTGACATGCTGCACCAGTCAACTTTTTTTGTAGTGTTGTTTCTGGGATACCTGCAGTGCTTCACAAATGCTTCACAAGATGCAAAATAAATTCTTCCCTAGATAATGGGCCCCTTTAACTTAAAAGACCTGGTGAAAACTTCCTGGAAAAAAGCCACCGTTACCAGAATATTTTTTCAGACTGATTGATTTCCACCAAAACAAAGACTACATAAGACAATATAATTAATGTGGGCATGGAAATCCCTGTCCAGACAGCTTTGTGAACAAAAACTAAAGAAACCTTCTCTATATCTTTTGGGATAAGGGGAATGCGATTAAGGATCTTCTCTATTTTATTTGATTACTCCATCCAATATATTCCATCTGTCCTGCCCATGTGAAGCATGTCTAAGAAAAAGGGCCTATAAATGGTGCATTGAGAATTAAAAAAACATAGCCTCATTCTGCCCGGAAGTTTGGAAATAAATGTTAGAAGTTCTCCAGGTTGCAAGAAGACTGGATTTTGTTTTATGCACCCTGGGAATGAACAAAGGAGAAGTTATTGATGTCCTAGGGCTTCTGGCCAGAAACCCCAGCTCACTTCAATGGGTAGGTTCTCCTTCCTTTCCTTTAGGGACTTCACTATCACTGTTGAAAAATGGCATTCCCTTACCTTAAGGGGAATGTTTGTGCTGCACAGCTCAGATTACAACATTACTTTGTCCAACAATTTGAGGACAAGTGGGAAGAGGCACTCTGTTGCTTCTTCGAAAGCAAACTCTAGCGTGGCTGAGGTCTGGCTTCAGACAATGGATGGAAACAGAGTGATCTCCTCTGCCTCGTGCTTTCTCCCCCTAGGGGAGAATTTGACCTGCCTTGGATTATTACTATTTATTCCTGCCTCAGGCCCTTTCCCAGCCATCACCTATCCCTGTGTTCTTTACTTGGATACTGTTAAAAGGTGTAAAGAAAATGAGGGCTTCTTCATTAAACTTCTCAGTTCCAAAATCAGGCCTTGGAAATGAGAACCTGCATATTTAAGAGAGGGGAGGATTTTTGGGCTCAGAGAATTTTGTCGGAGGGGCTGTGTGAATGTTACATTTCAAGCTCCATCCCTGAGGAGGGGCAATTTGATCTCAAATGCAAGTTCACATCTCCTCTTTGCGGTAGACAGCACTGGGCAAACTGGCTGGCCCCATCACTTGCTATATAATAGCGGATGGTATTTCTGTCCTCATGCTGCGGGAAGTTAATGTGACACCGTAAAGAGTGTTGAACAGATTCTCAAATTCAGTGAATTTATTTATTTATGATGTATTAACCAGCTTTTTTGAAAAAAATATTAAGATTCACACAAGGTGGTGTAATGTAAAACAGCTGAACATGCAACTAAGTGCTGGTTGATGGACACCTTAATGTAACGTGAAATTCTTTTGTATTAGCTGAAGGCATCCTGCTGTCTTCTTAACCAGCGCACAATCACCAGTGCACAAACTAAGCAGTGCAGCCTTTGGTTAGCATTTTTTCTGGCTCTGTTGGATGATCCGCTTTCTGATGCTTGTTTTACGACATCATGATTTCAATTTGGATGTTGTCTGTGGCTCCTGAGGGTTATTGTGCTTGATTTGATTGTACTATATTTTAATGATTCAACTGAAATCCACTCAGAGCTGTTATGAACAGGCAGAAAATAAATGTAATAAATAAATATCTAGCCTTTGAAAATGTACCTCCTTATACTGTGGGGATAAGAGGTGCTAGCAAATATGTTCCTGTGTCCTGTAGGCACTGTATCAGTAAGATTTGGAACATCAGCCCCCCTCTCTTCTATATGGGCCTCATATTCTGGAAAACTTAAGCCACGAAAGATCGAGCTTATATATCTGATTGGTTACTTCTCACTCCAGGTATCTACACAAAATGTAAGAGGCGCACTATTGCGCCATTGGAAGGAAGATTGAAAAACCAGGTTGAGTTTGTTTCTTGCTGCTGGCTTCAATCTTTAAACATTAAGGGGTGGATTTTAAAAGGGGTTACGCGCGTAATATACGCCCGTAACCCCTTTTTAAACCCGCTCCTGCGCATCGCCGGGCCCATTTTGCATAGGCCCGGCGACGCGCGCAAGCCCCGGGACGTGCGTCTGTCCCAGGGCTTGAAAAAAGGGGTGGGGAGTAGGCGGGGCAGTCCAGGGGCGGGATGGGGCGGGACCAATGCCTCCGGCACAGCGGCCATGCCGGGGAATCGCGCGCCGGCACTTGGCCATCACTCCCGACCTACGCCTGCCCAGAGGCAGGCGTAAATAAAAAAATAAAGATGGGGGGGGATTTAGGTAGGGCTGGGGGCGGGGGAAGGTGGGGGGCGGAGGGAACGGGGAAAGCCATCGGGGCTCCCCTAGGGCTCGGTGTGTGCAAGGTGCACAAGTGTGCACCCCCTTGCGCGCGCCGACCCCGGATTTTATAACATGCGCGCGGTTGTATTTGCATGTTATGAAATCGGGCGTGGATTTGTGCGCGCCGGGTTGCGCGCCCAAATCTACACCCGCGAGTAGGTACGAAAATCTGGCCTACAGGTTTCCCTTCAGGAGCTTTACATGGGGGTGATGTCTTGTAATAAATTAAGTGATGCGCTGTCTTATGATCTGTATGGAGATAGGGTTCATTTGCCAGAATGTTTAGTATGGAAGCAGATCTTTTTCACATCATTTTGTGGTCTTTCTGAGCAGTGAATAACATCGGAAAATGAGCAAAATGACATGATTTATGATACTACTATTGCTACTACTTAACGCTTCTGTAGTGCTACTCAACGTACACAGTGCTGTACAAAACAACATATAAGAAACAATCACCTGCTGTATAGAGCTTACAATCTAATCAAGACAAATATACAAGGCAAACGAAACATGGTGAATTTCATGTATTAAAACACGTGGGACAATTAGGTATTAAGATTTAAAAAACAGCCTCAAAAAGGTGATACCTCACAGTCACATGGAAGTGTTGTTCGTTTATCTCAAATCTACTATGCTGACATATTAAAAGGGTCAACAAAGGTTGATCTGGTGATGAAAACTAAATTAATGGCATTGGACATTCAGAACTGAGCAGCTGCAAAAGAGTTCTGCTACGTTTCTATTTTATGTAGCCAGTTAAATTGTTCATAGTGCAGTCTGCCAATGTTTGCATCCCCACACCTAATTTAACAAATGAAAATAATTCTTTTTTTGACTCACTTTTTGGAGTCAAAGAAAAAGCAAGTCTGAAATTGCACACCGAATATACATTTTATATGTAAGCATTTGTTGGGGACTTCTACTTCCAAGGACACACAAACTAATTTTTTTTTTCTGGGGCTGCTGCGGCTAGTGCTTTTCCCTTCTCTCTTTGTCCCATGAAAGGACATTGCCTCCTAACCCTTAGGGGTACATTTTAAAAAACAGCATGCGCGCGTACTTTTGTTCGCGCACCAGGTGCAAACAAAAGTACGTGGGATTTTATAAGATACGCACATAGCCGCACATATCTTATAAATCCTGGGTCAGCGCGCGCAAGGGGGTGCACATTTGTGCAACCTGCGCGCGCCGAGCCCTGCGTGCGCTGCCCGTTCCCTCTGAGGCCGCTCCGAAATCAGAGCGGCATCGGAGGGAACTTTCCTTCCACCCCCCCGCACCTTCCCCTCCCCTCCCTTCCCCTCCCTTCCCCTACCTAACCCACCCCCTCGGCCCTATCTAAACCCCCCCCCTTACCATTATTGTAAAAGTTACGCCTGCTTCTGGCAGGCGTAACTCGCACATGCCAGCGGGCTGCTGGCGTGCCATCTCCCGACCCGGTGGCTGTTCCGGAGGCCTCGGCCGCGCCCCCGAAATGTTTCCGGGCCAGCACCACACCCCCGACCTGCCCCCCGGAACACCCCGGATGTCGCACCGCCCCCCCCCCCCCCCCCCCCCCCGACACGCCCCCTAGCGAAGCCCCGGGACTTACGCGCATCCCGGGGCTTGCGCGTGCCGCCAAGCCTATGCAAAAAATGCACGTCCAACCGCTCCCCCGAGACTAATAGCACCCGCAACATGTAAATGCATGTTGATGGCCCTATTAGTCATTCCCACGCGATACAGAAAGTAAAATGTGCAGCCAAGCCAAAGGTAGGCACTAATTTCTGCCGGCCAGTGCAGTGCCAGTGGGAAAGTGCACAGAAAAGCAGTAAAAAACTGCTTTTCTGTGCACCCTCCGACTTAATATCATGGTGATATTAAGTCGGAAGGCCCGAAAGTTAAAAAAAGTTTTAAAAAAAAAATTGAAATCGGCCCACGGCTCGCGGTTTGAAAACTGGATGCTCAATTTTGCCGGCGTCCAGTTTCCGAACCCGTGGCTGTCAGCGGGCTCGAGAGCCGACGCTGGCAAAATTGAGTGTCAGCTGTCAAACCTGCTGACAGCCGCCGCTTCTGTCCGAAAAGAGGCGCTAGGGATGCGCTAGTGTCCCTAGCGCTTCTTTTTACCGCCGGCCCTAATTTAAATATTTTAGTTTAGTTTAATGTACTGAGACTCTCTGTGGCACTGGCCTGTGTACGCGCCGGGAGAGCGGGCGCTCGCCCACTCTCCCGCGAACCTTTCTGTATTGGTCTGTTTGACAGGAGTAAACCTCACTCAGAAGTCAGGATCTGTTCATTATGATCTCAATCTCTCAAATTCACTGCTTTCTTAATACTTGCATTGTGCCAAAGACAGCTTTCTATCCCACTTTCCTATGAAGTACCCCATGTCTCCATCCAGGCACTGTTACCTTTTAATATGTACTCGGCATCACTAGCAACTGTGATACAAGAAGGTTACTGTTGCTTCTTATTCACGAATCATCTTCAGGTTGTGAAGATGATTGGACTTCTGTAGAGCAAATGAATTTGGCAAGTTTAATAAATGTTTAGATCAAATCAATACCTAGCTCTTTGATCACAAGTTCAAAGTAAATCCACAGAAATCTGAATCATTATGGATTAGCAGGAAAAGTAATCCAATTAGGAAAACTCCCCAAATAGCAGATACTAGTATTCCTCTTAAAGACTGTATTATTTTATTTATTATTTATTTTAAAGAACTTATATCCCACATTATCATAACATCTGAGAGGATTACAGATAGACAACCTGTTATGAACATCGGCCTTAGTCGGTCGCGACCTCTATTACTCACTTCGTGCCTCACTGCCCTCTCTCCTCTGGGAAGACTCGCGGCTGCGGCAACCTGCCTCTGATCCTCATTTCTCCATTTCAGGCCTCCTCTGTGCGGCAAGGACGCCACTGACCGCTATGTTTCTCTCGGACCTCCCTAGGCATGCGCATGCGTTCCAAGGCCCTTCCTTATGAGGCAGGAACCTCAGGGGTGTCTCCCCTTGATGACATCACTAGCCCTGGACTCATAAGCATCTTCAGGGCCTGCTTCTAATCGACTTGGCAACAAGTTCCCTCTTTGCTGAATCCTGCTACGCTCTCTACGGACGTTGGTTCCTGCTCCTGCTTCCCATGGCGTGAGACACTCTCAGGTACCCGCTCCTCGGGGGCCCTGCTCCTGTCTCTGGCTATCCGCTCCTCGGAGGGCCCTGCGCCTCGGATGCTTCTACCTTTTCCCTTCCTTGGGGATCACATCAGGAACTACTTGCTCGTGAGTCTCCACTTTGGTGTACCCCGCTCTGCGAACCATTGCCATACTACTCTGCCTCGTGGAGAACTAGCGCTGGTGTATCCCGCTCTGCGGATCACTGCCATCGCTAGGGACCAGCCGCGCCTCCTGCTCCTCGGGCCTGCACTTGTGAATTGTGACTGTTTGGCGCTCTCCCGCTCCTCGGGCCAACACCTTACTATTGCTACTGCATCTTGCTCACCGCTCCTCGGAGAAGTATTCCTCCAACTCTGTAAGACATGGCCACACCTCCTCGTTCCTTGGGGTAGTGTTCCTGCATTACCAGAGACCCCTGGTTCCCCGTGTCTCTGCTCTCCTATGTCATTCCTAATGTACTGAGACTCTCTGTGGCTCCGCCCCCGGGGTTGCCCTCTTTCTGCATTCCCCAATCCTATTGGGGCCTATTCAGTACTCCACCACCAGGGGGATCCAGTCTGGCTCATCTCCTCCACAGCCCAGCCTTCCACTCTTCTCCTACTCGCTGGCCTGTGCTTCACATAGTTCTGACGTCGCCTCCCGACAGTGAGGCTCACCAGGGCTCCTCCCCGTGGGCAGTTCCATCTCTCACCTCGGGCCAAGGGCCCACTAACCCATGAATCCTAACACAACCATAATACTTTAAACAAAACAATGAACAAAACAAGTCAATCATATAAAACAATCATATAAATCAGCACTAGGTGTTAGATTGGATTCTGATCTTACCATGTCATTCCAAGTAGCAGCATCAATTCAGAACACTTTTTATTATTTGCAATATATTTGTCATTTGCAACTATTTTAAGAAAAATAGGATCTCAAACACCAGTCCATTCCCTTATTATGAGTGGTACAGGGTTATGATCTTAAGCAGTTTGACCATGCTTGTCGCAATTTTCCTTGTATGTCTAGCATTGTTCCTCTGACCAAGATCAAAAGATGTTTATATGAGAATCTTAAGGTGCACAAAGAGGTAATACCACCGGTTAAACAGGCAAATTATTTACCATCTGCTAGATGTGTAGAGGGACAAAGGGAGACCAGTTGAAAAGGCCTATCATTTAATAGTCTGGACCTCTCTCGTTTTCTGAAGTCCTCACAAAAAGAGACAACTAGATATACTATCCTAATTGTGTCATTTGTTTTTGAGTCAGACAAGAAGGGATCCTTAGATATTTCTGAAGGATATTACTATTTTGTTAGTCCTAAGATTTGTATATATTGTATGTATTGTATATATTTCCAGATATTCAGAAGGCCTATTGAAAAAGAAATGTCTCTCTCTCCACCAGGAGGTTATGTCTCTTGGCACAGAGTATTGTATTGTAAAATATCCTTCAAATTATCAAATCAAATATCCAGGGAAAAGCATGAGTTTCTAGAACATGAACATTCAGGAGATAATTTTCTCACTGTCTACCCTGACACAAAGTCCATGGGTATGTTTTCCCTGCAGAATGAGCAACAATTTTAAAAGCAAATATATACACCTACATTTGCTTTGAAAATTAGCCCTGGAAAAATATGCACATAATTTTGAAAGTTGAAAAACATGCATGTACGTGCAGGCAGCTCCCTAAAACCAACCCTGGGAATGCCTCATCTCATAACAGGTAAATTTTCAAAGAGTTACAAGTGCGCAAATGCAACATACTTATCATTGCAATTTTCAAAAGCCATTTATTTGAATAAAGTGCACTTTCACGAGTTAATCTTATGGATAATTCAATGAATCCTAGACAATTCAATGGCATATATTGTAGCAATTTTCAAAAGTCCACTTCATGAGTAAAGTGCATTTACACATGTAAAACCCTTACTTACGTAGTGGCACTGTGTATGAACACAAGTTTACCAGCACACAGAGAGGGTCATTCTCTAAAAGCCCATTTCCACTGGTAAAGTACTAGTTACCTGCCGATATAGCTTAGAAAACTGCCTTAACACTCTTCCAGCAGGATAAGGTTCCTCGGACCCTCATTCACTTTCTTGGCTTCTGATTTTGCCTGTTTTTCTAAGTTGATATATGACTGCACTGTTTGACAGCTTGATTTCATATTAAATATATGTTGCTCGTTTGGATATCATGCAATTTCCTGTTTTTGTTTTTCTTCTTATTTTTGTGACCAATGCTCCCCTCTTCCTCCCCCTCTTCCCCTCCCCCTCCCCACATTGAGAACTAATGTTTGCCTTCTATAATTAATTTTATGAATATGGTTAGGGAATCATTTTAACTCTGGTTTTCTATTATTTCCACTGCAGTTTTGCTTTTGTTCAATGTAGCTGCTTTCTTTTCCGTATGAGAGATTTTCATCTCCTAGCGTTGTATATACAATTGAGAAGAAGCAAACTTCCGTGGGCAATCTATATGTGACTTCCTATAAAGTAATGGAGTTGTCCAAAGGCGTTTGACAACTTTACCACAAAAATATTCATTGGAATCTTCTTAGAGGTTTGCATTGTACCATATGAAAAAAGTGATCCCACAGAAGACATAGGAAGGGTAATTTTCAAAGGGATTTAGGAAGTTATTGTAGTGCTTAACCCATAGAAATGTCTCTTTGTAAAATTGTGTGACCACCATCTGTGGAAAATTGCACCCATAGGGGGAGGGGCATTCCAGGAAGTGGACTCTGGGCGGGTTTGCAACTTCCACACTTTATTTTAAAAAGTATGGGCATATATTCTTTCAGCAGAACTACACATACCAGATAGCAGGTGTAATCCATTGTGCACATAGTTTTGCCAAGATAATTTTCAAAGTGGATTTCTGTACTTATCTCCACTTCGATAATTATAATTGGTGGAAATTAAGAGCCTACTTGCCAGGTAACTGATGCACAATGTTGCAAAATTCTCCCCCTGAGAATTTCATTTTCAAAGGCAATTCCACTGGTAAAACTGCTTTACCAGTGGACATGGTTTGTTATAAAATTGCCACCTGCTATGTATGTGAATTTACCCAGGCTGAGCGGAAGTGTTCCCAGGAGTGAGGACTTTCAAAAGAATGCATGTACATTTTCATGAACATGTTCTGCATACAAATTAGCAGGTGAAATTGTTTTGATGGGAACATTTTCAACACAAATGTAAACACATAAGTTCACTTTAAAAGTTGAAGTGACTTATGCATGCATTTGCCAACTTTCTTATGAGGGCTGTTACAAAATTACCTCCATAAGAGAGAGACAGAAAGAAAACAGAGAGGATAGGTAAGATCAAAAGAGAAAATAGGATTTGCAAAAATGAGGACCAGTGTTAAAGATCTTCAATGGTTGCCAGTACATCTTCAAATTCATTTTAAATTAATTTCTATCACCTAGATTGATCACAATGCCATATTGCATGGATAATGCCCATGGTAAGAGAAAGGGGGTGAGTTTAGGGTAATTTTTGGAATTACCACACTGGTAGTATCACATGGTGCAGTAAAGTTTTCACACTCAGCATGTAAAACTGGCCCCTAAACCCTAAACCACCACCAATACCTCACCTCGAGCTATTAGCTGACCCTCCTATAGTCATATGAATAGTTAAGCACTGTGGCTCTCCCTCTCTCTCTCTCCTTCCCTCCCTCCTTCCCTCTCTCTCTCTAGAAATGCTGTTTCAGGCATATTGTACAGCTTAACGCCAGGAATAAAGGTGTAGTTATTTCCAGCATTAAACGCATGTGATATTGCCCCTCAGTTTACGTAATCCTACCCAAACCCACCCCTTCAAAAAATTTGCATTCCCGATGTGTGATAATCATGTTATCGCATTAATGCATTATCATGTGCATTGACACCATATCGCATTTAATGCATGACCCTGTATGATTGATAAAATAATTCATAGAAATAGCCCTTGCTATTTAAGGAAGGTTTTGGTGCCCTATGTGACTGCCATTCCCTTACATTCTGCTGGAAAGGCCCTGCCAGCAGTTTCACCATTTCATAAGATTTGGCTTCAGGAAACCCGCACTAGGGCCATTTTAGCTGAGGCTGTATTATGGAACTCCCTTCTGTGTGAACTCTAAGAAGTTGACTGCATATGTTTCAAGAAAAAGAAGAAAGGCTTATTTTCTCCAGCTAATGAAACTTGCCCTTGTTTTTGTAGCGGTTTACATTACTTTTATAAAGCCCCCTACTTCGACATTATGCCAAATTAGTACAGGGAACATACTCAGTCCCAAGTCTAAATCCAAGTTCTCTTGCACCTTGGGATATGGATTCTCTCGATGGAAGGATGCAGGGGAACGGGGGACTCACTTTCAGTTCAGTCACACTTCCTCTTTCTGCTTTGAACTCATGGTCCATTGGCTCACAGAGATGGTAGCTTCCTGCAGGGAAAAAAAACAGATAGGACACTAGATGTCATGCTCAAATAAAATTTACTATAACAAAAAATAACTGCAAACTCCAAACAAAAGATAAAGTTCAGAAATCTTCACAAAAACGCAAAAAACTTCACAGTACCTGGTTTTACCTGATGCTCTCTGAGCCAGTATCCTTATGAGGTAGAGTTTCCCATATTGCCCACATTCCTAGGTGACCGAAAGTGGGTTCTTGGCAAAAGCCAAGTCTCAGCCTCTCTGAAAATCTTCAATTCAAGATGTTAGATGGAAAAGTTCCCAAACTTCCAAACCCCAGACTCTTTTCCTCAGGTGGGGGAGGGTTTTCTTCCTCAAGCTGGGGATCAAGTTCAAAAACCCCAGAAAAACTTCTCTTTACCAAAATCAGTCTCTCAAGAACCTCCTTTCCTTTCTTCTTCAGGCCAGAGGGGCCTAGCTAAGGACTTCCAACAAAACATTCTCACTACTCAATTCCAACACATGCTCAGCCCCAATATATACAGAGCCAAGCTGACCAACCCAGCTTTGTGAGAAGGAAAATGTTAGGGATGGACTAAAACATCAGGTTCCTTAGGGTTGGACATAAGTATAAAACTTACTAGTAAGAGTTTGGCATTACCCTTCCATTTACAATATCTCACACATTTTAGGTTTCTGTGTATGTTCGTTTGTCATTATATTGCCTTACATTTATATATGTATTGATTGTGATCCACTTTGAACATTGTATGGATTATGCATAATATACATTTTTTAAATAAACAAATAAAAGCCAGTCTTTAAATGTTATTTTGCTCAATATTTACAGAAGGTAATGGCACTGAATTTATAATTATTTCTTATTTGTCAATCATAGAATAAAAGATACTTGAAGTATTATACTAAGAACAGTGGATAGGGTCATTGGACTTGACCTAATGGAGAAGCACCAGCTTATTAAAAGAGCTCAAGAATCTATAGACAATACACTTTACAACTGTTCAACTCATCCTTGAAGACAAGGGATGCTCTGAAGACCTGGAAGAGAATGAATGTGGACCCAGTTCACAAAAATAAGAACAAGGAAGAGGCCAGCAGCTACAGATCCACTAATCTAAATTCAGTAGTATGGAAACAATACTAAAGAAAAAATAATAATGCAGAGCCTTGAAGCAAGTAGCCTATAGGATACCAGTTACGCAGATAACACATGATGTCACAAAGGGATGATTCTGTCAAACTTAATTTACTTCTTAATGTCAAACTTAATTTACTTCCCTCCTCTCCTCCCCCTCAGCCTCTCCCTCAATTCCTCATCACCTGGCCGACTCTCTACCCTTAGCATTCCCCCTCCCCGCCACTCCTCCTTTGTACCCTTGAAAAATTTATTTCCCAGTGATTCCCCAGTGTTTACCGCCTTTCATCCTTTCCGTAATTCTACGTAGTTAAGAGCTCCTTGTATATAAACCACCTATACATAGCTTCCTCTTCTCAATTTTAATTTCTTCTTTTACTTCCCTTGAACTATGCCGCTCTCCCTTCTACACCTCACCCCCCCCCCCTTTTTCTCCACCCCCCTCCTACCCCTACCCCTACCTCCATCTCCCCTCGCCCTGCACCCACCTTCCTTCCCCTCCTCTCCCTCCCCTACTCTCCCTTGACTCTCTGCTCCCATGGTTCATTGCTTTATAGTTTTCTTTTTATAGATTTTATAGTCTTGTTCCTTTTATACCTTGTTGTGTTAGTATTATTATATTGTGTTAATGTTATTTGGTTTTACTGTATCTCCCACCTGAGTTCATTGTAAACCGGCATGATGTGCTTCACGAATGTCGGTAAATAAAAGTTAATAAATAAATAAATAAAAATAATGAGGTGACAAAAGTCATGGATCAGAGCTGTGCAGTAGACTTTGCTTATATGGACTTCATTAAAGCCTTTGACACTGTGCCACAAAGAAGGCTGATAAGCAAGCTAGACAATAAGGGATGAAGACAGGATTGATAGAAATTGGGTGATGTACTGACTGAATAGCAGAACACAGAGAGTGGTGACAATGGAGTCCATTCTAATGAAGTTAAAGTGATCAGTGGGGCAACACTGGGCTGGAGCTTAGTATTAGGAAAGTTTCTTTTTGATATCTTCATTTGCCAATTGGTCGAGTAAAAAAAAATGTGCTTGTCTGCTGATAATATAAAAATCTGTGACCAAGTAGATGCATAGGAAGGGATGTGAAAATGAAAGGGAACATGAAAAAAAAAATTGGAAGACTATGCAAGGATTTGGAAAATGAGCTTCAAAGTGTAAAAGTATGCATTTTGGTGCAAAAAGCCACTAGCAACATATTGATTGGAAGGAGAAGAACAAGAAACCATTAAACAATAAAATGATCTATGGTCAATAATTTCAAATGTTCTCAAGGTAGCCAGTAAATCAATATAGTAACTGAGAGACCTTATAGTATGATCAGTATCTATCATAGGCAGGGAAAAAGGAGGTATAATGCATATGTATTGGTCACTAGTGAGACCCTACCTTGGATATTATGTTCACATCTACAGACTATACCTTTCTAAGGATAGAAGCAATTCAGAAAAAATTTACTAAAAATGATACAAGGCCAGCAACAGAAATCCTATAAAGGGAAACTTGAGACACTCAAAATGTACTCATTGGAGTTAAAAAGGGAAAGGGAAGATATGATAGCAACATTCCAATATATTATAGGCTTCAGTAAAGTATGGGAAGGTGAACTTTCCCATAGAAAACAATTCAGGAATAACGGGCCATGAAAGGAGAAAGGTTCAGAGAAAACATGTGAAGACACTTCTTTACTGAGAGGTCGACAGATGCATAGGATGGCATGCTAATAGAGATAGTAGTAACCAAGCCCATGACAGAATTTAAACCTGCTTGGGGCAAGTACAGAGTGGAAAGGGCAGATGGAAGTAGCAGAAGAAATGAGGGCATGGGCTTGAATGTTTAGTCAGAAGAAACCTTAGAGGGCCTACGTTGGGAGAACACATGCTGATGTGCATAGAGTAAATACAAAAAATTAAAAATTTCAAAATGCAATAGATCCAGCACAAGCAAAAGGAAAAGGAAAATGTTTGTTGAAACTCTGGAGAAACCTCATATAGTACCACAAGGGGCTAATGGCTAGAAGGCACTAGGGCTTTTTAATCATTGGTAACCCAGAGAGATGATTCTTCCATAAGAAGCTATCAATTGCTTAGGAGAAGAGTGTCCACTTTAGGACATTAAATGTTACATTACCAGTCTATAGTTCACAATCTGGTGAAGCCGGGCTTCGTGCTTAGAATATCTTATGCTGTCCATGTGCCCCTAGTGGCACTTTATGAGGTTTCTCCAGAGTTTCAACAAACATTTTCCTTTTGTTTGTGCTTGTGCCGGATCTATTGCATTTTGATGTGCATAGAGTGGCAGTATTAGCTGCATGAGGCTTCCAAGAAGGCTGAGAGTAACCTGCGTGGAGCAGTCAAGATTGCAACCCTAATATCAACAAGCACAGAATGTCTAGTTTATGAAAGGGGCCTGGGAGTTAGATTAAGTAAGGAACATGTAAGAACCAAAGAGGAAGGTGGCAATGCCTGGAATTGCCTTCCAGCAGAGGTGGTAGAGGCCAGTATTCTAACTGTTTTTAAACATGTTTGGGAGAGATGGAGAAGGGAGTGGGGATAATGGGGTTGAGTCACGTGTGTGATAACCAGACCATTTTACCATACTTTAGTAGACAGGCCTTTAATTGTTATGCTAATGAGAAAACAGGTAACCTTTAAGATGTGTGCAGCGGATGAAGCACACTTTACAAATGAAATCTATCTAAATTCCATATGGATACCACCAACAAGTATTATGGTCTACTTGTGGCAAGAATCAACAGCTCAAGCCAGGTCCAACGTCTTACATTTTAAAATGGCCTCTAATAATCTTTTCCTTTGTTTGTCTTGTTGGAATTTGCATGCATTTCAGCTGAAACAAAACATGATCTCTTGCATGTACATGTGATGCCACATGGCTCTACCAGAAAACAGTTTATGCTTTGGTACCCTTTTTGACCTAGTATGAACTTTCTTACAGTTTCAATCTTACTGCTAAGTGATAGGAATAACATTACAGTAGCTAAAGATCATCTGTGTTCTATTTTAAAAAATTATACATGGATATTCCTTACTGTTTCATAAAAGAGGGTTCAGGTTTCATGCATTTGGGGTTGGAAAGGATTCTTGTGTTAGGAAAAGCACAAATGATTCTGAATGGTGGGGAAGTGAAGGTAAAACAGGAGATCTACTAAAGTCTATTCTATGTAACCCCTGTGATAGCTGAACCCGGATAGTAGTAGGCCATATATCAATTCACATTTTTAAGCTGAACATTTCCAGAATGTTTACAGATATTATTTCAGGGTTTCCTGAGCAGGGAAAAAGATCACTTTCAAGGCCCTTCACATCGCTGCTCTTAATTCCCAGTTCCAAATTCTTGTATTCTGCAGTGATGACAACCGCACTAATAAGCGTCAAAGTCACTAAGCAAGGAAAAGCTCTGGAAGCTTTATGGTTTCCATCAATACTCCCCTCGCATGGGTGTAAGGCAAGTTGATTCCCTCCCAAAATAGGTGAAGGATCAAAGATGGAATTCATTGTATACAGTCATTTATCTCCTACCTTCTCCATGCTGTCTCCTCCCACTCTTTAGTTTCCTCACAGTACCAGAATGGCACCAGTCCTCCCCTCCTCTCAGGATAATACTTCTCTAGCTCCTCTTCTCCAAATCTCCAGCACATGTCCCTGTGCCCTGTGATAGATCCACTACAACACTTTTCTCCCCTCTCTCTTTCTCCTCACCAGGATGGCTGAAAGTCATCCTTTTCCATAGATTCTGATGATGTCAGATCCCTCCCACATAAAGGGGACCGTTCCCATTTGATGTTGGAGCAGTAAGAAAATGAACTTAATTGAATCTCTGGTTAATGCGTACTCAAACGCAAATAGTTAATTGAAAATAGAAAAAGAGGATAGGGTGGGTGGAAAGAAACTCCCATCCAACTAAAAAGCACCATGGATGCAATGCCTCAATATAAAGAATGAGAGGACAGGCAAGACCTGTTGCCTCTCCAACAGAAACTAAGGAATTCACACCCTAATGTGGAGGTCTGGCTTTACATACCAGAGGAAACTTGCCATTTACCAACTTCCACCTGGGGGAGCTATACAGCTACAAGAGTACTACTATGTCTCCTCCCCACACTAATGGTTACTTCTGATTAAATCCAAGTAGGGAGCTGCCAGGATCCCACCATGTTTATTGCAGAACGAAGGGAGAATGAGTGTTTGTGGTTATCACCTGCTGTCATGTTCTATGTTTCACTGTATGAGTTACGGAGGGCTCTTTTGCTGTCAGATGGTTGCTTTGAAGTCAAACACACATACATTGCATCATCTGAAGAAGTAAAACGGCACAGGTGTTATATTTCATATTTATACCCTACTCTATTCCAACAAGACTAAGAAGGCAACTTTAAAACAAGTACGCATGCACATATATACATATATGGGCGCTGAAATTTTATATCTCGTGTGCCTTGCGTGGGTATGTGTGCTCCAAATTTTAAGCATGGACACTAATAGCTGGGAACAGTTGCCATTTACCCACACAAATGAGTACATTTTAAAACATACATACATGAAGGAAATGACCACCAGTGTAACCAGTTCATCCACCAGTTTGCCCAGTCTATATCTAGATCATCAAGACCCCCTGATTCTTTAGCCTCAACTCCTTCTAGTTTATCCAAATCCCTCAAGCACTTCATATGTGGCTAAAAATAGATTTATTCAGACTTACACCTGATCAATAGCAGAAGTACATTTGCCCAGAAATGCACTGGATACACGGCACATTCACTGTGCTACATACATTTTATTTATTTATTTATTTATTTATTTACTTAAAGCTTTTCTATACCGGCATTCATGATACAATCATATCATGCCGGTTTACAGGTAACAGGGGGGTGCGATAACTTTGTACATTTAACAAGTGCAGAAGAAAACAAAAAATTACAATATAACAGGGTTAATGTTACAATATACATACACATCTTTTGGCCTTGCCCTGAAACACCCGAACCCTGCCTCCATTGCGCCCCTTTTATACTTGATGTGAGATATTTGTGTATTGGTACTTGCACTCCTATTTGGCAGGTTTATAAAATCAGACAGACACACGCATGTGCTAGATGCACGCATATTTGTGCTTTTTGGCAAGTGCAAAGCAGTTTACAACATAATTATAGCATACAATTAAGAAACAACAATTCAATAAAATATTGCAATTCAGTGTAGCATCGTCCCCAACACATGAAAGCTGTAGTGGAAGTGAATGACAAAAATGTTTTACCAGTTAGTTCATGCCCCCTGGCATTTTCAAATGCCTATTTACATGCATAAACTGAGGTGAATGCATTTAACTTCTTTAGAAAATTATCCTGTTACAATTTGCAGTAGTTTTTCATACAAAAATATTTAACTAGTTGTGGTGCAAAGTTCTTTTACTTTGTGCTCCTGGTCCTCAGATTCCCCCCTAACAGACATGGTTCAATGTAGAGACATAGAAATGTGATGACAGAATAGGCCATATGGTCTATCTAGTCTGGAAATCAACATCAACTTTTCAGCTCTACAATCCCCACCATACCCTTATAAATCCCGTGTCTAAACCATGTTTTCCTGAATTCAGATACTGTCCATTGTCTCTGCCACCTCCACTGGAAGGCTGTCCCATGCACTGACCACTCTCTCCATAAAAATGATTTCCTTAGATTACTTATCAGTCTATCCCCTTTCACCCTCCATCCATGTCCTCTCGTTCCAGAGCCTCCTTTCTGTTGAAATATACCCACCTCCTGTGCATTGATATCTTAGAGGTATGTAAATCTCTCTATCATATCTCCCACT
This sequence comes from Rhinatrema bivittatum, assembly GCF_901001135.1. Taxonomy (NCBI): domain Eukaryota; kingdom Metazoa; phylum Chordata; class Amphibia; order Gymnophiona; family Rhinatrematidae; genus Rhinatrema; species Rhinatrema bivittatum. Next base: position 760,172,229 of record NC_042616.1, read on the forward strand.
TCCTGCCTTTCCTCTAGGGTAATAGAAACATGCATTTCCTAAACATATCCAGACTCTTATTATTGGAATGTTATCAGAGTTCATTACTAATATTCTGATCAGAATAATTATGTAATACTGTGTGTTATGTAAATGTTCATGAAACACTTGAGCTCATGATTACCTTTTGTTGGGGCCCTTTAGCAGGCGGTCTCCCTGTCCTTCAAAGGTTCATCCCAATGAGGTGAACTGGTTCCACGGGGCAAGCTTTCTCGGCCCCTTTTGATCACATCACTTATGCTTCTCTCAGTCACGCCTACTCTCCCCTATGCTTAAAAAATTCAAAAAGAGAAACCATCTCGCTTGCACTATTTCATTTTTTACAATCTGGTGTATGTGTTGCTCATGGATCAAGATATATGACTAAGAATCTTTCTATTAGAAAATACCAATTAAATCATGTGTCCCTGTGCCGAATGCTTGCTGCAGCAGGTTTCATTGCTAAGCCCTGCACTAGCTCTTTCACTCACCGGTAAACAAAACTCTGTAACTTTGGAATTTGTTATCACATGCATAATAATGATCCATATACAATTTCCAGTCCTTAAGGTAAGTCTGTTTTTTCCACTCGGTAGCCAAATACTTTAATTGGGGTACTTAGACAGACATATTGCAATTTTTCTTAAAAGTCTCATACAAACATTTAGGGGTAGATTTTAAAAGGGTGTGCGCGCGCATACATGACTGCGCGCTACCCGGCACGCACACATTGGACATGCGATTTTATAACATGCGTGCGCAGGGGGTACACAATTCTGCACCTTGCGTGTGCCGAGCCCACGCTGCCTTCCCCTGTTCCCTCCCAGGCCGCTCCGAAATCGGAGCGGCCTGGGAGGGAACTTCCCTTCTCCCCCACTCCACATTCCCTTCCCTTCCCCTAACTCTCCCGCCCCTCAGCCCTAAGCTAAACCCCCCCCCCCCAAAAAAAATTTGTCTTACCCAATTATGCCTCCCTTGGGCAGGTGCAAATTGCGCGCGCCGGCCAACTGCCGGCGCGCGATCCTGGGCACAGCGGCAAATGGGGAGATACACGCGTTATTGCAGGCCTTTTCAAATCTACGCAGTATGCGAGCGTCCAAGACACGCGAGTAGTATCTCCTGGTTTGGGCATGCCCAAGACTTTTAAAATCGACCAGATAATCATTAGAATGTAATCCACTTTGATGTACACTTTGAAGTGCCGAAAAGTGGAATATAAAAAAATAAAATAAAATAAAAAAAATACTTTATCACCAGGCTTTGAATATGAGCCTATTAATGGTAACTCACTTCCCATAATGCATTACACTTTTGGATTTCTGCACCCTGAAGATTACTTTTTTTGTATCAAATCTTAGGTGCCTTTCTGTTTGACTACTCCTCAAGATTTCTTAGATCACTCCTTATTTTTTCTACTCCTTCTGGAGTGACCACCTTGTTACAGATCTTTGAATCATCTGCAAAAAGACACATTTTTCATACCAACCCCTTTACAAATATCATTCCTAAAATATTGAACAGAACTGTACCCAGGACTGATTCCTGAGGCATTCCACTGAGTGATAACTCCCCTTTTCCTTAGCGTGAGCTACATTTTGCACCGTTCTTGGTTGCCTATCATTCAATCATTTTCTAACCAAGTTTTTCATCTTGGGACCACCCCTTAGTTTTTTCAGCTTATTTTTGCATCTAAGTATAATCACAACCTGTGCTCACTACTAAGGCATTAGTCACCCAGTCAAAGAATTTGACCGGATTTGTTTGATGTCATCTTTTTCTGGTAAAACCATGCTGCCTTGGATCCTGAAACCTGCTTGATCAAGATATTCCAATATCTTTTTCTTTAGCAGAGACTCCATTAATTTACCCACCGTAGAGGTTAGACTGTTAGTCTGTAGTTGCAGTCCACCTCCTTATTTCCACTTTTATAAAGTAGGCATGACATTTGTACATCTCCAGTCCTCTACAACCACTCCTGAATGCTACTATAATCTCTCTAAGTTCCTTTAATATCCTAGAATGTATTCCAACCAGACCCATTGCCTTGTCCACTTTCAGTGCTGCTAGCTGCATGCAGATCTTCTCCTATGTACACCTGATATATTTTTCCAATCCCTTCTTCAAAAATATTTATTCTGTAGTTCTGCTTTTTACCTTTGCTCTACGAGCACTTTTCCTGTTCTGCTTCCTCCGATTTCTGTAGCCTTTCCAGATTATTTTCCCTGTCCTCTTTCTGCAATCCCTTAGACCTTTGAAATGCTAAAAATGTTGCCCTTACTGTTTCTTTTACCTCTTCCTTTTATTTGCTTAATATAAAGATGTACTGCCCTTACAATGGCCCCATTTATTTTAGCCCCCTAGATCTTCTCACCCTGCCATTTCCTCTTTAAGGTATTCCCTATACATGCAGCTCACTCTGGAGAGGAGTAATTGACCTTAGGGTTGACATCTTACAAAGAAGTGGTGGCAAGGAACAATGGTATAGCTATGAATGCAATGGTGCACTCATTACCAGGACTTAGTCCATGCATAGTTCCATTAAATCCTGGTATGGATTCTCTGAATGTGAGGGAGGATAGATCTCAAAGGCCCAAGGCATAGTGCATGTCTCTTTTATTTTGTGAGTGTTAGCTCAGTCTCTGGTTCCCGCTTTACATATGCTCCGCCCCAACTCCGCCCCCTGAATACCAAATTACTAATTTGCGAATTTATCGCACGCGGTAAAGTGCTTGGAAAATGAGGCCCTATGTCTCAGTAAGTTCTTGGTGCAAATAATTAAGCTGGACACATAGGTAAAGTTCCAAAAACTAAAAATGTACTATTCAGCTTGTTCAATGGAAAATAATTGTCGCTAAATACATTTGCTTCTTGTCACATCTATAACCACAGCAATAGATCAGATCCCAACTAATCTGTTTCTTTGGCTCCTTAATCTTTTCCCAGGATTCCCTGTCTTCCCTTGGATGGAACATAGACTGCCTGAAAAGGGTTCTCTTCTCCCTTAAAGATTTCTCTTGCACAATACTTGGGGTTCATTGCTTGATCCATCCTTCTTCAAAACTATATTTTCCTGGTGTAACCCCTGTTTTACAGGATTGTTACTGCTAAAGGCACACAACTCATTTATCTCTTCTAGGTCTGCATGTTACATCCCACGCTTTCTCTCAGTCCCTGGGGGAAATTCTTTTTACGGGGGGGGGGCAGCCAAGGGAGCTCTCACTTATGGTCCAGACAGTGAAAAAAGGTTGCCAGTGTGTGTTTGTACTGTAGTGGTGCTTTTTATGTGGTAAGAGGCTATAATATGCAGACAGGACCAGGTCTGCATGTTAAAATACAAGTTTACTGATTAATAATGATTAATTAAAATCTATTATCCGGAAATGTGAATTTACATCTGATTGATGGTTCATTGGAGTTTTTTCCTTTGTAGGTAGGTGTCCTTAATCCAGACCTCTGGGTAGAACCCATGGTGAATTTAAATGCACATAACTCTCCCAGCAGCTGTGTGGGAATCCTAGGGGAGGCATCCCCAGATTTACTGCAAAAACTCTACCTTTAGAAATCTTGTTCTCCTTGGACACCCAGCCTGTCCTGGTCCCTTTGGGAGGAAATCTGGATGGGATCTCCTGATTCTTTTTCTTCCTTCCTTTAATTTAGTTGTTCCTTTCATCCTTACTTGTTCTTTTTCCTGGGGATTTCTCCTAGGGAAAAGTCATGGTCTCCATTCTGAAATCCCAGTGGGGAAGGGGGGATCGAAAAACCTCCCCACTTAACTCAAAGTCTAAAAAGACACTTTAAATCTTAAACTGGATATCTTCTCTAGGCTGGCATTCATGTTGTCACAGGTGCTTCCCACATTCAGGTTGTGAATGGGCTCATTGGTCTTCATCCCTTGTCCTCCAAGTACAGCCAGAGAGGATGACTTTCCCCAAAGAAACAGGGTGAAATACAGTCCCTTCCAAAAACAGGACTCTCCTAGCCCTCACTGTCTCTCACGGCAGGATCCATCACTGGTGCTTGCCTAGCTAAGGTTTAGAGTGGGCTCACAGGACTTTGGTCCCCTGGTGAGAACTCTTTTGCCCCAAAGGGTTTCAGGCTTAAACAATCTACCACTCTGTAACTTATAGTGAGAAGGAACCTCTGGCAGGAAGTGAACGATGAGGTAGCTCTTCTAAAAGGCTCTATCAGAGTGTGGAAAAAATATATCCTTAATCTCTGACTGCCTCCTCAAACTGAACCCATGGGGTCTTAAATTGGCTGGGCTAAATAGCAGTGAAACATCCAATCCCAGGCCTCCAGGTAGGAGGGACTGAGGGGAATGGATGGCTTCTTACAAAGTGGGTTCTAATGCAGAGACAGTGACATCTGGTGGCCAAACCCAGTAGGTGTGCCACACTGGTATGGGATTCCAGCTTCCGTCTCTCTCTTCCCAGCTCTGGATCTCAGTTCATCACTCTCTTAGATGACACAGGGATCTTTCGGTCTGAAGGATCCAAAAATACTGGAAAGAGGAGAAAATCTTACGTCTTCCCCATCTCTCTCTTGGGAAGGAAGTATGGACAAAATCTTCCTCTTAAACAAAATCACACTTAGACAAAACACTCAAAAATCAAAGAGCTCCACTTCACCATCCACAAGGTGCAATCAGCAAAATGATCTCTTTACCTCCTAAATTAATCATCAAAGGTGGTTGAGCAAATACTGATTAAGAAAAGAGGAAATATAAAAATCATATTCTTTTCCTTCAACTTTCAAACTAAATATCTGCATTTAAACTAGGGGTAACCTGCTAATATGCAGGCAGGAATTAGCCATTGCAGTAGCCTTCAGCGGGGTGCTGTGGCAATTTGGTACATTCCTCTATTCTACACTGTTCAGTCCTAACCACTAGATCTCAATGGGGCTCCTCATAAGTGAAGAAACTGAAATGAAATAGTTTGCCCAGATTATATAGACAGTGACGTAATCCTAATTATTTGTTTTAATCTTTACTGTACAATCACCTCTCTTTTCTAATTGCACTGTTTAAGTGAGAAAAATATTCAAATATAAATGCAGAGTCTCTCCCAAGGAAGAAACCCATGCGCATCATCAATCAATTTGACTTTACAAGGCATCAATAAAAATAACTACTGTATATATTAAACTTTTCAGATTTCTCCATTTGACAGCCTTCCCTGTTCCTACCTAGCTTATCCCCACTCCCCCAACACCTACACACATGTACAATCATTTCTATCCAAAAGTAAACATTAGTTAAACTGAAAAACTATCACATACATAAATTTAATATTCAGTTTCTAGGATATAAACAAACAATCTGGTAATTACCTTCCCCTGTTGCTTAATTTACTTTGAGTTCATTTCAGAACAGTGAACACCAACAGAATCTGGTTGTGATTTTCTTCTTGTCTGTGGTTTAAATAAAGAGACGGAAAATGGGAGCCACAAATGAATTCACTGAGAAAAACCATTGGTTTCCAAGATGAACTTTCATGAGCTCCTTAAGTCATCATCTCCTGCTGAAAATATCAGAGCAGTTAAAAGTGACACCACTGAAATATATCAGTTAAGACTACCACTGATCCAGCTATTTCTGGTCTTTCCGGATAGAAAATCCTAAAACAGAGATATCAAATACTAAAGCCCTTTCTAAACCAGTGGCTTTACAGCATCCTTTTGATGTGTTCCCCTATAACTCATCGTCCATAAAAGTTAAGGCAGAGGGGTACCAGGGAGCACATAACAAGGGAATAGAGTAGGTAGTATTTTTATTTTTTTGAGAGTTAGTGCCGGTTTTTTCTTCCTTCAAGCCAAATGTCGGCAAACTACTGATTATTCTGATTATTCTGTATACAGCCCTTGTATACAGAATAATCAGTCTCTCAGCATTCTATGGCAATCTCGTACAAAGGCTCCTACCCATATCATTCAACTCTATGAACCTCAATCGTAACATACTCAAATATCAGAATTACTGTACTTCATTATAACTACAGACAATAAAAAAAAACAGGCATTCATGATTCATCAGGAACAGAGATATAAATAGCTTGTATTTTTACAGAGTTTTGAATATGTGTAGAGAAGGAGAGAGTGAAGCCAAAGATATTTCCTAGGTTAGAGGCAGAGGGGACTGGGAGGATTACCATGTTATCCAATGAAATAGAGAAAGAAGGAAGAAGTAAGATGGGCTTGGGGGAAAGATAAGGGCTCAGTCTTAGCCATGTTGAGTTTAAGGTGGTGGTGGGACATCCAGGCAGCAAAATCAGACAAGCAGGCTGGGGGTGGGCCTGGATTTCTGATTAAATTTCTAGTGTAGAGAAGTAAATTTGAAAGTTATCAGCATAAAAATGGTATAAAAAGCATGAGAGGAAATCAGAGTACCAAAGGCATTAGTATACAAGGAGAAGACAAGGCCAGTACAGAACTCTGAGGCACTCCAATTGATAGCAGGATGGAGCTAGAGGAGGATCCACCAGAGGAAACACTAAAAGTGCAATGGGAGAGATAAGAAGAGAATCAAGACAAGACAGAGTCTTGAAATCCAGAACAGAATATGAAGGTGTAGGTGGTGATCAACAGTGTCAAAAGTCGCATATAGGTCAAGGAGGATAAAAACTGAGTAAAGGCTTTAGCCATGAACAGGTCATTTGACACATTGGCAAGGGCTGTTTCAGTTGAATGAAGAGGGTGAAAACCAGACTGGAGTAGATCAAGTATGGCTTGAGATGCAAGAAAGTCAAGGCAGTGGCAGTGAACAGTACATTCAGGTAATTTGAAGGCAAAAGGGAAGAGGAAGATAGGACAGGTAGGGTCCAAGAAACATATTTTTAAGGAGAGGTATGATCACAGCATGTTTGAATGCAGCAGAAACAGTAGCAATGGAGAGTGATAGATTGAGGATGTGACAGATGAAAGTGATGATTGTATTGAAGATATATCTGAGAAACTGGGTGGGATTATGGTCAGAGAAACAAGTAGTGAGTTTGGAGAAAGAGAGAAGTTGGGCAGTTTCCTGCACTGTGACATCAGGAAAATAGGAAAGAGTGGTGGAGGCTAGGGGAAGGGTAGAGGAGAAAAGGGAGGGAAATGTGACCTGGTTAATAATGTAAGACTAAATTTGTGAATCTTGTCATGGAAGTAGTCAGCCATAGCCTAGGCAAAGAGTGAAGGGAGGAAGGGAGAAAAAGGAAGTTTGAGGAGGGAATTGAGTGTGGCAAAGAGACAGTGAGGGTTGGATTTAAGAGAATTTATCAGATGGCTGTAGTAGTCTTGTTTGGCAAGTGCAAAAGGAGACTGGAAGGTAATCAGCAGGGATGTGAATCGTTTTTGAACGATTAAAATTATCGTCAGATAATTTTAAAATCGTTCTAAATCGTTAGAGTGCACGATACAATACAAATGCCCCCGATTTATCGTCAGGGGCATTTGTATTGTATCATTAAATAGGGCACGGGAATTATTTGGGGGAGGGCGGGAAAACCGGCACACCAAAACAACCCCTAAACCCACCCCAACCCTTTAAAACCAATTCCTTACCCTCCCCCACCCTCCCGAACCCCCCCAAAATGTTAAGTTATCTGGTGGTCCAGTGGGGGGGGGGTCCCGGTGCAATCTCCCGCTGTTGGGCCATCGGCGCCATTTTGGCTACCACTGATAAAAATGGCGCCGATGGCCCGATAAAAAAAAAACCCACCCCGACCCTTTACAAATTACCCCTTTGCTTCTCCCACCCTCCCGACCCCCCCAAAAACCTTTTACATGTACCTGGTGGTCAAGCGGGGGGTCTGGGAGCCATCCCTTCAATCATACCCTCGGTGCCGGTGCTGGAGGTTTCAAAATGGTGCCGATCGCCTTTGCCCTCACTATGTCACAGGGAGCGACCGTCGCTCCCTGTGACAAAGTGAGGGCAAAGGCGATCGACTGCCAGTATGGCGCCGATCGCTTTTGCCCTCACTATGTTCCCTCCGAGGCCGCTCCGAAATCGGAGCGGCCTCGGAGGGAACTTTCTTTTGCCCTCCCCTCACCTTCCCCTACCTAACCCACCCGCCCGGCCCTGTCTAAACCCCCCCCCCTTACCTTTGTCGGGGGATTTACGACTTTGATGGTCAAGTATTTGAGCTATGATTGATCTACAGACATTGGTAACACTAGAAAAGCAGAGTATGAGACTGAAGAAGGGGAGCAAATTACCATGCAGTCACATGAGAAGTGAAGCAGTGAAATGAAGGGAAGAGCAAAGGAAGTGGCAAACAAAAAGACAGAGGAAAGCAGGGAAGATGGAGAAGACGCTGCTTGAGAAAGGTCATAAGAAAGAAAAGGAGAAACAATCTCTAAGTAGTGCATTAAATAGGAGCTATACCAAGAGTAAAAGACTGGAGATCCTAAGAAAGAAGAAAAGGTGGAAGAAAAAAAAAAGGGGTAGATTTTAAAAGTTTGCTCGCAGGCGTACATGTGCGTGAGCTACCCAGTGCACGTCAAGGGGGTGCACAATTGAGTACTTTGCGTGCGCCGAGCCGCGCTGCCTTCCCCCGTTCCCTCCCAGGCTGCTCCAAAATTGGAACGGCATGGAAGGGAACTTCCCTTCCCCCTAACCTGACCTTCCCACCCCTTCCCCTAACCTTTCCCCCCCCCCCCCCAGCCCTACTCTAACCCCCCCAAAACTTTTATTTTACTTTTTGTGCCTGCCTCTGGGCCTCTGGCCCCGTTCCCGCCCAGCCCCCCGGACCGCCCCCGCTCTCTCCCCGCCCCTTTTTGCAAGCCCCCGGGACTTAGACGCATCCCAGGGATTTACGCGCGTCGCCGGGCCTTTATAAAATAGGCCCGGCGACGCGCATAAATCCTCTGGATTTACACGCGTAACCTTTTTAAAATCCTGCCCAAAGTGAATATGAGACTATCAAGGGTGAAATTCAAATCATGCAAAATGCAAACCAACAGAAAAACAGGAAAATTAAAAGGGGAAATAATTATCTGAAAACAATTCAAGGGAATAATGAATGCAGGTAAAATTTATTTATGAAAACAAATAAGCAGAAATAACTCAAACAAGAAACAGATCAGAAAGAAGACAGTGATAGTTAAAAGACCTGGGAAAGATAACTTTTTGAAATATCTCAGCTAAGTTAGCCAGATATGTTTATCCAGCTAACTTTCTCAGCCAGATAGTGGCTGAATATCTATTTCTTAATGTCCACCAAATGAGATCCAGCACTGGTTAGGGCAGATTACTCTTTAACTGGCTCTTATGTCTCTCCTTGAGTTGATCCCCTTGTGCAAAGGTTAGAGCTTTTCAGCTTAGAAAAGAGATGGCTGAGAAGGCACATGATAGAAGTTTATAACATCATGGCTGGGCAGAAAAAATAAATAGGGAATGGTTATTTACCCTTTCAAAAAATACTAAAACAACAAATCATTCCATGAAACTAACAATCAGCAGAGTTTAAAAAAAAAAACCAAGCAAATACTTTTTCACTCAACACACAATCAAGCTGTTGAATCTGTTTTCAAAGGATGTGGTCAAGACGATTAGCACAGCAGGGTTTAAAAGAGGTTTGGACAAATTCCTGGAGGAAAAGTCCATAAAACATTATTAGCCAAGAAGTCAAGCAAAAACCATTGCTATCCCTGTGAGTGAGTAGCACAACGGAAAAGATCTAGTTTTTGGGCTCTGCTGGGTACTTGCGACCCAGACTGGGCACTGCCGGAAGTCAGGATGGCGAGTTTGATTGACCTTTGATTGAACTAGCATGGTAAAACTTTTGTTCTTAAACACGTTTGCATTAGTTCAGATAGTATTTCATTTTTTAGAGCTGTTGTTTTTGCTGAGGGAAATGTACTTTATAAAAAAGATTTTAAAAGATAGGTTCTTAAATGAAATATAGCAACATAGAAACATAGAATATGATGGTAGATAAAAAGTGTAAGATCCATCTTGTCTGCCCAATTTTATTCATGGTGCAATGCCATAGATTCCAGTTGATCTCTGATTTTAGCCTCACTTCCCCAACATTCGCATACAGGTAATGAGGTAAGCCACAGGTACAAAACTTAGATTGTAAGCCCTCTGGGGATAGGGAAATACCTCCAGTACCTGAATGTAAACCGGTGTGATATCTCAATTGAGATCGAATGTCGGTATATAAAAATTATAAATAAATAAATAATAAATAAAATACACTGTGCTTATCCCATGCTTTCTTGAATTCTGTTACTGTTCGTGTCTCTACCACCTCTGCTGGGAGGCCATTCCATAGTAACAGTCACCTAAATGTCAACAGAAAAAGACCCAAGTGGTCCATCCAGCCAGCTCAGCAATCTTTAGTGTTCTTTTCTTTTTCTGTTAATTGGGTAGTTGTTGCTCTGTGCAGGTTACCCCAGCCAAAACAGTTTACCCTTTTCATTGTCTCCATCATTTAGCCACTAGGTATTCTTTGTTTTTAACCCATGCCCTTCCGAATTCTGTTACCAACCTTGTCCTCACTATCCTCTTCTGGGAAGGCATTCCATGCATCCAACACCCTTTCCACGAAAAAATACGTTGTGACATTGGTCCTGACCTGACCCCTTTGGAGCTTCTTATTATGATCCTTTGTTTTACAGTTTTCTTTCCATCGAAAAAGGTTTGATTCTTGTGCATTATTAATACTTTTCAGTTATTTAAAATCTATATCATATCACCCCTGTCTCTCCTCTCCTCCAGACATATTTATGTCTTTCCAGTCTCATCTCATAATTGTTTAGGTGCAGACCCCATAGTATTTTGGTTGCCTTCTCTGGACCTCTTCCATCCTGTCTCTCTTTTTTGAGATACCATCTCACAGCCTCACCAATAACCTGTACAAGGACATTATCCCATCCTTTTTCCTCCTGGTTGTCTATCGCTCTGTCATTTTGCTTCACTATTTCAGATCATCAGGTACTATCACCCCAAGGTCTCTCTACCATCCCATGCACATCAGACTTTCGCCCCCTATCACATAAAACTCCAAATGCATGACTCTGCACTTCTTGGATTTTAATCATTATTGTCAAATCTTTGATCACTCCTCAAACTTTCTTAGATCCATGTATCTGTAACCCTTTGTTAAATGTTCACTGTCTCCTAGGGTCCATAAAAACATTTATCTCTTGGGGCTTATCCATTAACTTCTTTTCCCTCTCTCTGCTTGTACCAAGGTGTGGGTCCTTTCTATAAGTGGAAAGCTGGCTTTCTAGGCCCAGGTAATGATGTGATTTTTATTCTAATGTATGTGTGGCTGAAAAATGTCTCTCATTTTCATTCACTCTGTGACCAGACAGGACACAGAATTAGGGGTTCAAAATTAACTTTTACTGTGATTCTTCAGAAAATAAACAAATGTCCAATCAAGCAAATATTGTCCTTGTTACATCTGTGCTCACACTGAGGTAGTACAGTGTGAACTCTGTTTCTTTTCCTCTATATATGTGTCCTCAGTATGTAACACTTGTGGGAATAGTGGGTCTTGGTGCTGAGGTGTGATTGACACCATCTGGTGAGTGAGCCCACTAGGCCCACACCAACAGCTGGTGGAGAAGCCCTTGGACAGGACTGGCTGGAGTTTTTCCTATACTGCCACATCTTCCGCAGGCTGAGCACTTGGATTCCGATGGCCAGCAGGTCTTATATGGATCCCTAGGGCTATCCAGAAGTGAGAATCCAAGTCTGAGCAAACTTCGGGGCAGGCAGCAGCCAGCAGATACCAATACCATGCCAAAGGTCAGAGTAGGCAGCAGACATGGTAGAGTCCAAAGCAGAGAGTTAGGTCTGGGCAGCCATCAGGGATCATTAAAGTCCAAGCCAGGGTCAGAATTCATGAAGTCAAGCTGAGAGGAAAAGGGCAGGACAAGGACAAGGCACAGAGGAGACAAAAACAAGGCGAGGACAAGGCATGGACTAGACAAGTAAGAGCAAGGCACAGAAAAGACAAGACTAAGCAAAGGCAAGGCAACAAGAAAAGCAACACACACTGGGACATGAAGGCACACCAAAGACCCGTTGCTGAGGCACTGATGCAGCTTTCTAAGAGGCTTTCTATATGGAAGGCCTATGATGTCATCAGAGGGTGCTACGGGGGGCTTTTCCCATTTGGCTCCTTTAGGAGGGTGAGAGTAGAACACCAACATACTTAGGAAGAACTTGGAGAAAGGTTGAAGGCAGCGGCGAGCTGACAGCATCCGAGCCATGTCGGGAGAGGGTGACCTGAAGCTTGACAGCAAGGTTGAGTCAGATGGCTCATGAGGTTGACCCACAGCACCATATCTTGGGATAGATATTACTCTTGCAGTGAGTTAGAGAATAAGTTATCCCAATTGGGCAAGGAAATCCCTATGTATTTGGAGTATTCCCTGAATCTCAAAATCATACCTGAGGACCTAAGGTCTACATGCGTCCTGTTCCATTGCAGCCTGTGTCCTGTGTCCCAAGGGTGGAGATCCAGTTGTGGGTCTCTAACGATCTCATCTCTCTTTGATCTCCAGACTCCTCTTTAGGTGACCTCTTATCTTACCGGAAAAGGTATTTTACTATAAACAGTCTATTATAGCCCAATTTCCACACAAGGAGGGTGTGACACTAAACCTCCTCACAAACCAAAAGACAAAAAACACTAAGTCCCAAAAATCTTCCTTGAAGGTGATGTGTCCCCACACTTATGGTTCCTCTCACCCCTGTTCTCAAGATCTGGGGCATGATTCCTCACTAGACTGCCAGAGTTTCACCTACAGGTGCGACAACAAATCTACCAACCTCACTAACAAAACTTTTAACAGAACTGGGGACAGTCCCATATAGGCAAGAGGTACACTGCAGAAGCTTCTCCTCACAAAAAGGAAAATTAAGCAAGCAGGGCCTAACTCAAATTAAGAGCATTACAAAAACCTTTCTTTCACTCTCAGGAGCCAATTCAAAAATGACCACACACCCTAACCTATCCCCCCCCCCCTTTTTATGGACTTGGGCACTAACTATTTCAGACAGCCTCTGGGGTTCCTCTAAATCTGCCCAACCCAAAGGCAGGGATCTAGGGTCCTCTAGTGGAGACCTAAGAAGTCTCTACACGTCCATCACCTTTTCATTGAAGAAATATGTTCTGATGTTGCTCCTGCACTCTACCCCCTTGGAGCCTCATACTGCAGCCTTCTTGTTCTACCCCATTCTTTCCTCTGAAAAAGATTTGTGTTTTGTGCATTCTTTGTACATTTGAGGTATTTTAACACCACTATCATATCCCCATTGTCTCCCCTCTCATCTAGGATATATAAACTTAAGTCTTTATGTAACTAACCCTGAACTCAGAGAATACATACACATACACAGTCACAAACCACTCTCTTCAAGCCCCGTTCAGTGGAATCTTCATAAGAAAGGATGTTTCCTCCAGGGCCCAAGATGTTAAGTGTTTCAATCACCAAGTGCATTTAAAAAAAACAAAGAGTTACTTGATTGCTGTTGCAACATAAAGTCTTTACTGAAGCAATTGGGAAACAACAGGAATCTGATACAGAATACACTTTTTCATTGGTAATCCATAATCCAGAAATAAATACTTAAATCAGCAAATTTGTGATCTTTCTGTTACTGGAACCCACTTATTCCTTTCTGAAATTTAAGACCTCCATCAGGTATTGTAACTGGAATTTAGGGACTATCAGGACTCTGTACAATGAATATTCCCTCCAATTTAGAGTTCCTTGTAACTGGTACCTGAGTAATGCTATAGCTCCGGTTTGATTATTGGTGGTAACCTGCATGGAGCGGCTAATACCGTAAAAAATAAACTTGCTGAGAAGACTGGATGGATGGCTTGGTCTTTTTCTGCTGTCATATCCTATATTTCTATGTTATGTTACTTCCCAAGAATATAAGATATGCCATATTGGGTCAGACCAAGGGTCCATGAAGCCCTGTATCCTGTTTCAACAGTGGTCAGTCCAAGTCACAAGTACCTGGCAAGTACCCAAACATTAAATAAATCTCAAACTACTATTGCTTATTAATAAATGCAGTTTATGGAATTTTCCTGTAGGAACTTATCCAAAGTGTTTTTTAAACCCAGTTACACTCACTGCTGTAACCACATTCTCTGGCAATGTGCTGAGTGAAAAATAATTTTCTTGGATTTATTTTAAATGAGCTAATTGATATTTTCCTGGAGTGCTCCCTAGTCCATCAATTTTCTGAGAGAGATAACTGAAGGCACGCACAACTTACTTCAGCCCCAGGGCCGAAGTATTTTTTTTTTTTATCTCGAAACCCAAGAAAGAGATCTAGGCATCATAGAGGATAACACATTGAAATTGTCAGTTCAGTGTGCTGCGTCAGTCAAAAAAGCAAACAGAATGTTGGGAATTATTAGAAAGGAAATGGTGAATAAAACGTAAAATGTCATAATGCCTCTGTATCGCTCCATGGTGAGACCGCACCTTGAATACTGTGTACAATTCTGGTCGCCACATCTCAAAAAAGATATAATTGCGATGGAGAAGGTACAGAGAAGGGCTACCAAAATGATAAGGGGAATGGAACAACTCCCCTATTAGGAAAGACTAAAGAGGTTAGGGCTTTTCAGCTTGGAGAAGAGACGGCTCTGGGGGGATATGATAGAGGTCTTTAAGGTCATGAGAGGTCTTGAACAAGTAGATGTGACTCGGTTATTTATACTTTCGAATAATAGAAGGACTAGGGGGCATTCCATGAAGTTAGCAAGTAGCACATTTAAGACTAATCGGAGAAAATTATTTTTCACTCGATGCACAATAAAGCTCTGGAATTTGTTGCCAGAGGATGTGGTTAGTCCAGTTAGTGTAGCTGGGTTTAGAAAAGGTTTGGATAAGTTCTTGGAGAAGTCCATTAACGGCTATTAATCAAGTTTACTTAGGGAATAGCCACTGCTATTAATTGCATCAGTAGCATGGGATCTTCTTAGTGTTTGGATAATTGCCAGGTTCTTGTAGCCTGGTTTGGCCTCTGTTGGAAACAGGATGCTGGGCTTGATGGACCCTTGGTCTGACCCAGCATGGCAATTTCTTATGTTCTTATGTTCTTAAAATCTGCAGGTAAATATACGCACATACTTTAGCTCATGCAGGCTGTTTTAAAATTACCCCTCCCTTTATTATTCTTTACATAAAGTGTTACTATTCCCTTTTTTCTACCTTCCCAGTGCTTACAGACTAGATTATAACCTAGTCCGACTCCATACTTGTCATGGTATGCACTACACCACATCTCTAATAGAACAATATCTAAACTCAGTTCTGTCTTTAGAGCCTCCGCATCTTGAATTTTATTACCTATACTATAGCATCTTTTTTCTGTATATCTTTGTACCTACCCTCTTTATCTATCTAGTTCTAAATAGTTGCACCTGTTTATTTCCGCACTTGTTTCATTTATTGGTCTGGGGCAGCAGACTGATTTAATGAACTTCTATCCACCACTCTTTCATTTAATTTAAACTCCTGTCAGGGTATCATTGAATCTCTTTACCTAGGATCACGTTACCTATCACAGAGAGATGCAAATCAACAGGTAGGGATACGCATGTTTCCTATCTGGCTTGAAATAAAGATACTTTTCTTTCTGCCTTGTTTGAGTTTTTTGGTGAAGTTTGCTAGAATTGAGATCTGCCTGACTGAGGAACATGATTAGAAGCAAATATTGCCCTCTGTGACCCCCACCCACCCCCACGCCCCCGCACACAGAATCACTGCACCCACGTTATACATCAAATGAAGACACTTTTGCGTAGAAAATAATGAAAATATATGCTTCAAATTCCAAAAAGACTATTCTAAATCAACTGTTCTGAGTTGACCTGGATAGGTTGATAAAACATTTTTTGTAAAATTCCTAAATAAAATTAACTGAATTCTTGAAGAATAGTACTTAAAGAAAAGAAAAAATTCAGAAGCTTGTACCCTTGTTAATAACAAATCATATTTTATCACCTTCATAAATTCTTCTATGACATTTCAGAAGACAATGTTATCTACATAGATTTCAGTAATTTCTTTTAGACTTAGCTTTCATTTGCAGGATAGGTGTCCATTGTGTATTTTTCATTACTAACATTTGAGCACCTTTATTTAACATAGTACAAAAACTTCTAGTTTGATTTAAATAGGCTGATATAGGGATTCGGCAGGTTGAGTAAAGAGAGGCTTGTACTACAGAAGTTCTGTCTACAAATCACTTAATCATTCCATGAACAAGGAAAGAGATTACGTAAGTCTGTTTATGTTAATCCTTCCCAATATCATGGAAACATATGTATGAAACCCCTTGACGGGGCACATAAAATATGAGAGGTGTCAGATGCCTATTTCTGAGCTAAGCACAGTCTCTTGTGGGTTCACAAAAAAAATATCAAAATGGTCAAGCAGATGGTGTGGTGGACCTGGCACCGAGGCAAAGGCAGTATTCATCAAACTGGACAGGGAACCAAACCAAAATACCTCTCTCCCGTCTGTGAAGCCCCCTGCCTGCTCACCAATCTTCTCTCTCATAGATGCCGCCTGATGAATCCACGCCTTGAGATTAGTAAAACAATAAAACTTTTATTTCAAAAAATGTCGGACTTCCAGCAGTCACATTAGAATAATTTGAAAATGCATGGAGTTAATCAGGTTCACAAGTTCTTACAGCATTTATATTACAGTAGCTCAGCAACAGCAAAAACAAGAACAAAACTTTCTTCCTCTAAATCAGTATTGATGTGCTTTATATAGAAATACTATAATTCCATCCTCTCTTTTCACTTCTGCAGGGTGGTTTTTTTTTCACCCTCCCCTTCTAATTCTCCATTTTAGTAAAATAAATTACTCATATTCTCATTGGAGCTTTTCTTCAACCATAGTCTCATCATCATGGATCTCTCAGCAGTTTTATGACTCTTTTCTCCCCCTAGGTAAATACAGCATCCACCCCAGACAACTCCTGAACATTCCTTGGGGATGCACAGTAGAACATATACTACATACTCCAAACACAACCCTTCCTTTAGTTAACTTACACGTAAAGGTTACGTAACACTCCAAACACCAAGTCTTGATTTCACATGATATTTAATTGATTGTTCCATTAGCAAATCTAGTCAGCGGTTTGCAAGATTCATCCACTTTTGATTCACATTGTTATTGTTCTAATGTTTCTACACTATATTCACCATGTGATGCAGCCATTTTTTATCCTGGCTGAATATTTTTACCTAGCAGTTCAACAGAAGATGAGTTCTTATTGTTACAAGCGCGCGCGGGCACGGTCGTCGTAAGTGGGTGGTGAGCCCTTGGGCCACGGCAGGACCCCAGGAGGAGCCCAAAGCCACACCGTGGGAGGTGAGCTGGGCAGGCATGGTGAGCCAGGCGGGTACAGAAGCAGGGAGTCCAACCCTCAGCCGGACCTGCACACCCATGGTAGCCAACACGGGGAAGTTGACTGATGAACGGTCCTCCGACTGTTCCCGGCCCTTTCGGACCTGCCGCAGGGAACGGCAATGGGCAGCAGGCCGGACAGAGGCGAGGGCAGACAGAGTCCTTTACACTGAGACGTCAGACGGGGCTAAAGCAGACATCCAAAACAGGCTGAAGCAAGACGTTGAAGACATCAGGACGAGGGCAAAGGCTGAAGCAGACATCGTAGACAGGCTGAAGCAGACATCGTAGACAGGCTGAAGCAAGACATTGTAGAAGAGGGCAGGAAAGAAGACACGGGCACTGTCCATTAGGGCGCCCTACTCAGCCAGCACAGCTGGACTGGTCACGGACCACCCCGTCCCATACGCGCCCTACTCAGCCCAGGAAGGCTGGTCGCGGACCACGCTGGGAACAGGAGAGTGCTGGGAAGATCCAGGCGAACAGGAACTCCGATGCTGGGATACTGACATCCGAAGCCCCTTCGGCTGGCAGGAACAGAAGCTCAAGAGCCCGGGGGACGAATCCCTCCTGTTGGCCACTCCAGGGCCCAACAGGACAGAAGGCTCAGGAACCAGACGAGGACATAGGGCAGAACAACCGGAACTGGAACAGGAACAGGCAGCTTCAGGAACAGACATCAAAGCAAGGTCAGGAACAGACATCAAAGCAAGGTCAGGAACAGACATCAAGGCAGAGACACTGGACAGGGACCCATCAAGGCATAGGCGATCATGGAAGACCTGGATCGGCAAGGTTACAGATGACTGTAGAGCCCGATCCGAAGGCCCGTTGCAAGTGAACAGAAAGTCCTTAAATACTGGAGGTAGAAGGCAACTCCCTAGGAGGAGCTTGCCAGGACCGCCCCTCGCTGGTCCTATAAGTAAGGTGGAGAGCTGCGGGCCAGCCCCTAGGGAAGGGCGTCGCCAAACAGGAAGTCCAAACGCTGGCACGCAAGCCACAGGCACAGCCAGGCCTCTCAGGCCCTGGAGCAAGTCCCGGATGGAACACAGGCGAGGCCCTGGCTTCAAAGCGGCCTCTGGAGGAAGGTAAGATACCTCCTGTAGCGCAGCAACAGGGGGGATCGCAACACTTATGCTCTATTGTAATGTCATGATAACCACACACATCAGTCCTTTCCTCTCTTAAAGCCAAAACTTTCATAGATACATAGATATAGATGACAGAAAAAGACCAGATGGTCCATCGAATCTGCCCTTCAATCTTGTTTTGAAATTGAATCTCAGACCTATAGACTGGGCCCTTTCATTGCTTCTAGGGTTTAATTGAAACTGTTAACCCTATGCTTCTTTACTTAAGCTCCATAGTGGGTCCACTCATTCCCTATTGATGTCCTATCCTCTTAACTTCATTGTAATTTCTCCTTTTATTTCCCCCCCCTATTGTTACTGCTCATTCCTCAGACTTTTGGAAATGCCTGGAATTAATTCCTTAAGGATCCAGCTATTGGAAACACCTGGGATTTTTTCCTTAGGGAATCACATAACTTATCCCATGCCCTTTTAAAGTCCTTTACAGTCTTCTTCCTTACCATCTCCTCTGGCAGGGCATTCCAAGCATCCACCACCCTCTCCGTGAAGAAACATTTCCTGACATTCAATTTGAGTTTACCTCCCTGGAGTTTCATATTATGACACCTCATTCTCATTGTATCTTTCAAGTAGAAGAGATTTGTTTTTAGTTGTGAATTGTTTATACCTTTCATGTATCTGAAGGTCTGTATCATGTCCCCTCTGTGTCTCTTCTCTTCCAGGATATACATATTTAGGACCTTTAACCTATCCTCATAGGTCATATGATGGAGACCTCCCACCATTTTTGTTGCCCTTCTCTTAACTCCTCCACTCTATCTCTGCCCCCCCCCCCCCCCCCCCCCCCCCCCCGAGATATGGGCTCCAGAACTGAACACAATACTCCAGGTTGGACCTCAACCAACAAAGGAATTATCACTTCTTCTTTTTTTTACTAGTTATTCCTCTTTCTATGCAGACCAACATTCATTTGGCTTTAGCAATCACCATGTCACACTGTATTGCCATCTTCAGATCACTAGACACTATGACCCCTAAGACCCTCTCTTGATCCGTACTTATCAGCTCTTCACCCCTATACATACAGTTCCTTTGGGTTGCCACTCCCCAGATTCATGACTCTGCACTTCTTTGCATTAAAGCTCAGCTGCCATGTTTCAGACCATTTCACTAGCTTACTTAGATCACTCCCCATTCTTTCCACCCCTTCCGGAGTGTCTACCCTGTTGCAGATTTTAGTGTCATCTGCAAATAGACAGACTTTACCCTCAATTCATTCTGTTATGTCACTCACAAATATATTGAACAGTACTGGTCCCAACACCGATCCCTGTAGCACATCATGTAACACTTTCCTCTGTTCAGAGTAGGTTCCATTCACCATTGCACTCTGTCTTCTATCAGTCAGCCAGTTTGCAATCCACATCACCATCTTGTCACAAGTCCTCTGTGTGGCACTATCAAAGGCTTTACTAAAATCCTAGATTACGGCCAGTGCTCTGCCATGGTTCAATTCCCTAGTCACACAGTCAAATAAATCTATCAGATTTGACAGATATGACCTCCCTCTGGTGAATACATGTTGTCTTGGATCTAGCAATTTTCTGGATTCCAGATAGTTTACTATCCTTTCTTTCAATAGTTTCTCTATCAATTTACCCACCACCAAGGTGAGACTTACCGGCCTGTAGTTTCCCACCACCTCCCTGTTACCACTCTTGTGCAGCAGTACCACCACAGCTCTTCTCCAGTCTTTTGGCACCATACCTGAATTTACTGATCTATTCAACAGTCTACTTAACGAACTCGCCAACAAATCTCTGAGCTCTTTCGGCACCCTGGGGTGAATTTTGTCCAGCCCCATGGTTTTATCCACTTTTATTTTTCCTAGCTCCTCCACAACATCTTCTTCTATAAATGGTTTGGTGTCTAGTGCACTATCATCCTCTATTTTGTTAACCAGCAATGGACAATTGTTTAATATTTGCATCTTTTCAATGTCCTCCTCCACATACATATTCAGATACTCAGAAATATCAAATTTTACAGAACATTTCCATAAAACAATAATCATACTGATGCATTTCTTTGGTAATGTCTTATGTAACTGACAAAGCACCCAAACTGAGGTACATCAGCTTCCAGGACATTGGATAGGGATGAAAATGAGGGGGATCTTCCAAAAATATCAATGATCTAAAAACTACACACAATACTACCAAGATGTCTAACACAATTGATCATCCCCTCTCTGTCACCTCAATTTCTGCAAGGGCAATATACCAGTCACATAGGACCTAAATTAGGGGCCTGTCACATGCAGAACTACTAAATCAGTTGTTTAGAGACTAAATAGAAGCTAATTCATAGTAAACTGGAATCCTGGTAACTGCCAGTGTTTGCAAAGATTTTTCCTCATATTTTGATTATTTATTGACTAGAAAACCAGTTACTCTGATCTTAACTGTATAAAACAAATGAAATTCATGACCAAGGAAAGGTGATATTTGTTTGACTCAAATTAATTCAGTTAATGTCAACTGAAACCTGAATCTAGACCAGTGGGACTCTGCACATCAAAGTTTTTCAAGTTAATTACTAGAGCCAAAATCCAAAGGACCTAAATAATCCAGACCTAAATAAACCATACCCAAAAGAACAGGAGAGAGAGAGAGAGAGAGAAAGAATGAATACAAGTGAGACATTCAAATGCCTGAAAGGTATAAATAGTGCACAAAAAGCAAACTTTTTTCAGTGGAAATGAAGTAGTAAAACAAGATGTCATGGTACAAACTTGCAAGAAGGTAGACTCAGGAGTGACATCAGACAATATAAGGAAATATTACTTCACAAAAAAAGATGGTAATGGATGCAACAGCCTCCCAGTGGGACCAATGTAATAAGATACACAGTGAAATATACACTATTTTACAGCGAGTGTTTTTTTAGTGCTCACATCAAAAGCAGGCGCCTCCATGGATATAATAAGAGGACTGCATGCAAATGAGATATGAACAGAAAATCCACACAAAATAAATATCCTTACAGATATGCATGCTAAAACATGTGCTGAAGGCCCTATGCAATAAACCACGCATAATCCCACATTAATATGGTTACCAGTGATTGTTTTTCTTTTTTTTTTAATTTATGCTTTATTAAGTTTCTTAAACATTTTACAATGCAAAAAGAAATAAGAAAATTTTGATGTACATCATCAATATTTCGAACAGAGGTAATACGTTTACTAACATACATATAATGTAAATTAAAATATTTCAGCCCACTTTATAGGGGAGCCATCCAAGGAAATATACACAAAAGCAAAATTCATACCAACATGAACTAATAGGAGATAAGGCTTCATTTATTTACAAGTATTTTATTCCCAAACTAAAGGGTTGTTACTATGCCTTATCCACCTTTGTCAACAAGAAAAACTTCAAGATGGGTAGGTTCTAAGAAGACAAATTTATTTTTTTGGAAGGTAATCAAACATTTGCAAGGAAATTTGAGATAGAAAGTGGCCCCTAGAGCCAAAACTCTCTGTCTCAAAAGTAAGAACTGTTTCCGCCTTGACTGTGTATCTTTAGAAACGTCTGGGAAAACTTGAATTTTCTGGCCACAGAAACGAAACTCTTTGTTCCTAAAATACTTTTGAAGAACAAGATTTTTCTCTTGTTCCAAACTAAATACCACTATTAAAGTGGCTCTAGTTTGGATGTCATCCACTGAGGCCTCTAAGAAGGCTGTTAAATTAGGACTATCAGTAGATATCACATCCATTTCCCCCTCAGGGACCAATACATATCTTCTCTTATTTGATATATAGTACATTTTTGAGATAGTAAGGTCTTTTGTAATACCCAAGATTTCTTTAATATATTTATTAAACAATTCTTGAGCCGATAGTAATCTTGTATTCGGGAAATTCAAGAATCTTAAATTTTTCCTCCTCATTGTGTTTTCTAGTCCCTCTAGTTTTTTATACATAATTAGTGAATCTTTTATAAAAGCAGCCCCAGTGGATTGAAATGATGATGAAATGAAGTAGATGTCACTCCCATTGTCTCTAATTGCATAATACGTTTACTATGGTCTTCCAGATTAATCCTTGTTTCCACAGCAAAATTGGTAGATTGGGCCATGGCCAAAGATAACATCTTTTCCATCTTAGTAACCGCCCTCCAAATGTCTACCAGGGTAATATTATCAGGATTAACTGTCTCTGCATTCAACTCCAAGGAAAAATCAGTCATCACATTACCCTTCACATTTAAGAGACAAGTCCCATCCTGACCCGGTGACGGATTTCCTCTGGAATCGGGTGATGTTAATACCTCTAACTCAGGGACAGCTATTTTGCTGGCCCCATTATTTCCAGAGGATGTATTGGGAATCTGGTTTGTGGCAGGACTAACTGAGGCTCCCAAAGAAAATTATATATCTGGGATAACCTCTCTGGAGGTTTGACTCACCCTCCTGATGAGGTGCTGATCCATTGGTCCACTGACTTCCTTCTTAATAGGTGTAGAGACCACCATTCTTGCTTTCTTCTTTTTTCCCATTAAGATCCAATCTCCTGGTGAGAGACCTTTATTATGGAAAAAATCTCTCCCAGGGGCTCACCCCTTTGGCGCATGGCTTCGGCAGCACACCAACGGCTGCGCGCCGCTGCACACAGGTTTAAATAAGTGCAGCCAGTGCTCCCAATAACATCAGAGGGGGCGGGAACGGGTCTCCAAACCTCCATCTCTCGGTCCTTCATGGCCATATGGCTCTCAGCATGCAGGTCTCAAGTCTCGGCGCGTCTCTCCTCCAGCAGGACTCCCCAGTGATTTTTTTCTTGGTTAAAAGCCTTTAAGACAGTAGTGAGTTAGTGGTCTGGAAGTGGGACTGAAGGTGGGTAGAACAAAGTCTAACCCCTTCATGATCTGTCACCAACTGCGTGGAAGCTATAATGGTGGTGTTATGATATTGAGGTGTTTGGTGGATTCTCAGGGGCAACAGTAATGGTATCACCCACGGGGAAGAGCCCCATAGGGAATTGTAGTTCCAGGCTAGACTCAGATGCACAAACACAGAGAATATATATTTATTTATACAGCTTGTATGGTTCACCAGAGGTGACAGTAGAGAGTGGATTAGATAGCAACAGTCTGTGATCCTTGGCGTAGGAGACCCATACCACAAAGGTGGTGTAAGGCCCTAATGCAGATATCCAATAAGGCACTGTAGGAAAGACAGATGTTATACACACTCCCTTGTAGTTGAGTAGAAAGAGTTCCCAGTGAGCAGTAGAGAGAGGATAGGTATCGACAGTCTGAGAACCTCAGCAGAGGAGACCCGTTCCACAATGGTGGTGTAGGGCCCGATGCAGATAGACAGCGAGGAGCTGTAGATGGACAGCCTGGAAGAAGTAATACTCACTCTCTGTAGCTGTACGTAGTGTTCCAGCAGGTTGAAGTATATGTAGCAGGCACCAGGATAGACACACAGGCCCGTGAGGAGCGAGTATCTGTATTTAGGATTGGCACCTGGAAATAAGCAAAGGGCCCCCAAGGAGCGGGTACCCAGGTTAGTAAAATCCCAAAGGGTGAAAGTAGCTTCCAGCAGGCAGTAGAAGTGGTAGAGCAGCTTCAGACCGGAGCAAATCCAATCTGTTGCTAACTCGGCAAGAGTCAGCAAATGGGCAACCTTTTGAAGGAGGAAGCAGTGATGTCAGTTGAGGGGAAGCCCCCGAGTTTCGCGCCAACACTGCTACAAGACGTGAGGCGTGGGCACGCACGCGCCCTAGGAGGCCTCAGGTCAACATAGCAGAATGCCGCACCAAAGCCACTCCAGGGAAGCCGGAGGGTGTGGCAAGGAGACGCTACGGACACCATTCTCCCGAGGCTGGTGGAAAAGGCTGAAATAGAGGCGAGGCATGTCGGACGAAGCCATCTGAGACCGACGGACACAACAGGTGGATACCATTGAGCGGGGAAATGCAGTAGAGATTTGGAAGGGACTACCAAAGCATTCAGCACTTCTGACAAATGCCTGTCCCTCTGGCTTCTGCTGCTTAATTTTTCAACCCCCAGACATGTGCTGGGATTGAAAAATTAACTCCTGCCTTGACCCAGGCATTAAAAAACCACACTAACACCAGTGTAACTCTCTGCTGTTGCGCCTGAGATGGACCCTTGGCCTGGTGCAGGGTTGGTATGGCTCTCTGGTCAGACCCAGAGAGCGCCTGCCACCAGGAGGAGGAGCACGCAAGGAGACAGAAGCTAGCTGGAGCTTCACCAATACCAATCCGGAGTTTTCGCGGGTTGAGCCTTTGGGTATCCGGACCACCTGGGCTTAGGTGGGCCTCCGAGGGTCTCCTGGAGAGGTGACGGAGTAGTCAGACAGGCTGAGATCAGGCTTGGAGAAGATGGCGTAGTCAGGCAGGCTGAGGTCAGGCTTGGAGAAGACAATCCGAGGAGGGAGAGATCAGAAACTCCGAAGATACCTGGAGGGAAAAGGAACGAAGAACCTTATTGCAAAGGCAAGCTCTGACTGTCAGAGCTTGCCTTAAATAGGTCCGGCGAGATGATGTCATCCGGAAGGGACGGCCGCATAGGGTGCCGCAGCCCTTTAAATAAAGAGGAGTGGCGTGCGCACGTGCCTGGGAAACCCCAGGAAGGAGGAGTGCAGGACCCTGGAGAGCAGCATCCCCGCCACTGAAGACGGAACAGGAAGCAGGAGCAGAGTGGAGCCTGACGTGGGAACGGCCCCCTGCGGTGGAGACGCAGCCGAGGTTGGCTCCATGCTGCAGGCAAGGCCTGGGATGGAGGCCCCTCCCCCCAGAGGGGACAAGGAAAGGTTTGCGGCCTCCGGACCTCTTGGGAGTGCTGTCGGCGGCCCCTGCCGCAGTGGAAACAGCGGCGGTGGTTCCCTGCTGTGTGTCGCGGCAGTTCCCACCACATGGATGGAGCAACGGCAGCCTTTGGCCACAGGAGAAGTTGACAAAAAAGAGGTGAGACACTGCCCGTGGTTCCGGCCGTGGGCAGGATCACAAGATCTGATTTGTCCATAAATAGTTAATTGCCTCATTTGCATGGCATTAGCACGGACTCATGCAAAACCAGCCGTGGATTTTGGAGCGGGTTTGTGTATGTGTTTTTTTCCGCGCTAACCCTGCTATTACATAAATGCATAAGATTAGCGTGAAAAAAACATGCATAATATCAAGCACAAAATCCTCCAGCAGGTCTACCTCAACTTATTACATCAGCCACAGTGGAAACTGTAGAAGCAGAAACTCTATAAGAATTTAAATTACCTAAAGAGAAAGTTTTGATCTTATTAAATATTCTTTCTGGGGATGATTTCCTTAGCCAAGGGGTTTTTTAAGTGGTTCTTTAGAGAATAAATATGTTTACTGAAGTCGATAAGTATTATTTCCTAAAATGACATCAGAGGAGTAGGGATCTCTGCTGAGGATTTTCATGTAGCACATTCTGAAACTGCAGGCCGTGCTGAGCTGGAGATGGACAGAGGAGGACCAGGTCACAGATTCTTGTCACAGAGGCCTGTGCTTTATGTAGAAGAGCAGCCAAAACTCTTAAAAACACTGGCTTAATGTGTGAAAGTGTCTGTAAATGGTGTTGTTTGTAAATGTATTGCTGACAGAAGTAAGAATTATCTAAAATAAATTAAATTTTATAGCTGATTCTCCGTGTTTATCGGCTTTGATTACTATGTGATAGGTATACCACCTTCACGGAGTGGAAGGATGGAGGGCTGCCGTC
Source organism: Rhinatrema bivittatum (assembly GCF_901001135.1). Classification (NCBI taxonomy): domain Eukaryota; kingdom Metazoa; phylum Chordata; class Amphibia; order Gymnophiona; family Rhinatrematidae; genus Rhinatrema; species Rhinatrema bivittatum. Next base: position 760,198,513 of record NC_042616.1, read on the forward strand.
TCCAAAAAACAGAGGGGTGGGTAAGAGCATGTAAATGTACCGGTGAGGGCATGGGGCTATATGTGTTGCCAATTGTTAAGCTGGTTCAATATTTGTTGATCGTTAATGTTAAAATAATGTTAATTGGCTGTGGCCGTTTCTTCCACTCAATAAAGGACATCATGGTTTACCTTACTTTGCCGTTGTGTGGTCAAGGGTGGGAGGGGTGGGAGGGGTGGGTGTCCAGAAGCTACGGCTTGCACAAGTTAGGAATGTAGATAGAAATTCCTATCTTTACTGGCAAATTTATAAGTGTGGAATGTGAGAGAGAGAGAGAAATCATCGTTCATTATTATCTTATCTCACAAAGAAATTGCCTGTAATACAACATCTAAGTTGAGCCTTAAGTATAATTAGACAGCGCTGATACAATTATTTTTTTATTTCTGTTCATTAGATCTCCGTTCTCAATTACATGTTGAGACAGAGACACATACTAGCAGCACTGTAGGCTGCGGAAGACTGGCGGTATGAGGAAGTCAGTATTTGTTACTGATATGATTTGAGCTAGCGTAGTAGGTAAAACATTGTGTCTTGAAACTTTGCGATCAAGAGTGGTAGGCCAGGTCCAGTGGGTGCTATCAAGCAGCATACTCTGTTCCCCAATAAACCTCCAAAGCTTCACTTCATTCCTGAGTCAGCACTCTGTATCCAATGTTCACAAGCTGTGCCCTCAAAATGTATTACCCTGTGACAATATTTGGTTAATTGCATTAGTAAGCTAGGGCAACACATATACCGACAAAAGCTCACAGTCATTGAGGAGGTAAAAAGAGAAAATCGGTTCATCCTTACCTGAAAGGGAATCTTGGAGAATTCTAGAATATACTGAAGGGCCTGTAATGATAAAACATTATCACAAAGAATCATATATTACAACACTTGTTCTCATTAAGAAAAACTAAATAAAATTATTAATTTGATTATAGAAGCACCTTTGAGTTCATTTTTCTATTTTAACTTTTTTTTTAATTGTGAAAACACTCTGGGTGTTCAAATATTTCCATAACATCTTTTAAAAGTGGAAACCCCAATAGCCTAACCATCTGGCTACCAACTCGACAGTGCTTGAAGTAGTTTTGTGCCCAGGGGTGTTTACAAATAAAAACTAAATTCACTAAACAAACTGAATCCTGTTAACAGTAGGAAATTAGATAGAGCTAGACAAAACATTGTATGATGCTTCCAGCTACCAGATAATTACATTTGGCAAACTCTTATATAAAGAAGACAGCTGTGTTCAATGCCATGCATTCTTTACTGTAAACCTTACTAAAATGCAGTACATTCCTACAGGATTTTCCAATCAGTAGTTAAGGTTCACCACAGGACTACACCCCAACATTTCTGCTAATGGTTTTAAATGCAGCCACATTAACAACCATTAGTAAAAAAAAAAATAATAATAATTTATCCTCATCTTTAACGGTACTTGAGCAACATCTGAATAAATGTTCTCTCTGGGACGGTAACTTTCATACCAGTGCGCAGGAGCACATCGGCACGTGTGCAACGGCACGGGTTATGTCACCCTTCCAGCAGATGAAGTCAGAGCAAAAACTGTAAGGACGGCTCCTAATAGGTCGGAGCGCCCTCTGCGTCCCTTCAGTATAAAGAATATCAAAGCAAGCAAGAAAACATTGGATGGATCAAGTAGCATTGAACTCTAAACTTTAATTCTAAACTTTAATCGTGTAGAGCTTAGTCAAAAACTTGCAAGAATGAACCATTAGTCAGTCACAAAACATCACAAAGTGATTTCAGCAGTCGAGCGGAGAACAATCCCTATCCCATAGATCCTTAGGGAGGGCGCCTGGACTGATCCGTTGTACTACAGGAACGAAAATTAGCAGGTAAGGAATAATTTTATTTTCCCTGTACGTACCTGGATCAGTCCAGCCAGTGGGTTATGTCCTCCTTCCAGCAGGTGGAGTCTGGCACGTTTCCAGGACGTGACCAATTTATGACTTGCCCACATATATGCGCGCAGTTTATAAAATAGCCTGGATGCGCACACATGCGCACCTAATTTTAAATAGGAGCACATCTAGGCACACCAATCCCGCTTCGACCGCGTAAATCGGCAGGCATTCATACCATTTCCCAGCAAGTATCTCATAAGCTATGGGCATATACTGTTCAGCAAATACTTGCGCACATACTTGGAATCACCAGTTCACTCCAGTTCTTCTAGACCCACCAGTTTATCCATAACTCTCACCCAGAAAGTGCAGATAAAAACAAGTCTGATTTCACTTGTACATGTTCATTAGCATGTTTAAAAACGTTCAAACAACTTTGGTAATGAATGCGCACAAAATAGAAACATGATCGCATACTTCTGAACCCCGCCTAGGAACACTCCTAGATTGTCCCTTTATTTATTTATTTTTTTGTGCCATTCTGCAAGTGCATGCACACACGTGAGGTTTACATATACAGTATATACATACATGCTACTTATTTGTGTATATGTTATTTTTGCACATGAAACACCTTTAGAAATTCACTCCGTAGAGTATTTGGTGATGATACTATCATTATTACTATTATATTGCTGTGCTTCAAGGAGGTAGATTCAGGACCAATCTCAGAAAATATGTTTTCCTGGAAAGGATTTTGGATACCTGGAATGCCTTCCCAGTGGAGGTAGTGGAGAATAAACAGCACTGGAATTCATGAAAGCAAAGGAAAAATATAAAAGGATCCCTAGGATGTTAATGAAGCCCTGGGGTAACATGCTTGGGGGCAACTTGGAGCAGCAGTTACAAGCCTGAAAAATCTTGCTGGGCAGACTGGATTGGCCACTTGTGTCTTTTTCCGCCATCGTTTATTATGTGGGCATGTTACTGTTTCAGTGTTTGGGGAATGCAGCTCACTACACAAACCACACAGTTGATATATATGACTCTAGTGACATCTGGAGCTCAAGTAACCAAGCAAAATTAGAAAAATGAATATGAGCTGCATACTACTTTTCCCCTAGTCACTCTTTAACATGGTCTGGACAGAATAAATAACTTCTGAAAAGAAATATGTAGTTTTCTCCCACTCTGATTTTCTAAAGGCCATCTTGTGCTGTATGCAGATGCATCTAGTTTGTGACAGACTAATTATGCCTTTCACCAAATGTGATTGCTTGCTAGGCCTAACTACCTCTTCTAAAATGCAAAGTCAAACAGTTTAGACAATAAGCTGCTTTTTAAAGCTGTAGTCTAGCGGAGTTTGAAATTTCTCTATTCAGACCAACTTTTTAAAAAAAAAAGTGTTTATAGCACTACTCTGTAGTGCTATAAACTTTATTTTGTGAAATAGCAAGAATATTCTCCAGAAAAAGAAAACATTTCTGTAAAACAGCTTCTTCTTCTGGCCGCAGCTAAAGTTTGAAATATTAAAGCAGAGCAGGAGCCGCAGCAGTCTGACTCCACCAGTTTAAAAGCTGCCTATGCACAATGTAGACTTCATTGAGCTGAGAATCAGTATAACTGTAAGGCAGTATAACAATAGAAAATAGAAACAGAAAACTGTAGCAGCAGAAGTGTGACATCTTGTATTGAACCAATCTGAGAATAATCTAAAGATGTAGAACATGACATTTTAAGAGCATATACATATCTTCTCTTATGTGAGCTTGAAAGCTCATGTAGTAAAACATTTTTTAAAATTGTTCTCTCATTGGTCTAATGAATGTTTCAAAAATTGCAAAGAATCCAGGATTATCTAGGACCAATATGCTAAATTGTAGATATTCAAAATTAAAAGATGAATTTTCAACTGATTCGCCCGCCAAAAATGGGAGGAGCACATGCATGTCTTGCTCATTTGTGGCCGGCCGATTTTAAAAACCTTCCACATACGCGCACATCAAGTAACAATGGAGCAGAATGGGGGTGGGTTACGGGCATTCCAGGGCGGAGCCAAGAGATATGCGAACAAGTAACAAAGCAAATGCAGCACTTGTCCACTTCATTTCTGCACAAATTTATTTCTGATCAGGTGTAAGACTGAATAAATCTATTTATAGCCACATATGAACTGTTTGAGGGGTCTGTGTAAATGGGGTGGGGGGGGGCGGGAATGCAGGGTAAAGAACCAGGGGGCTCTTGATGAACTAGATATAGACTGGGTAAACTGATGGACTAACTGGTTAAATTGGTCATTTCCTTCACTCATGCATATTATAAAATGTCCTCACTTGTGCATTTAAATGCCGACAATTCCCAGCTGTTCGTGTAAATGGTTAAATTTAAGAGCACACCTACACGAATTAAGCCTGTTTTATAACATGTGCGCATACATGGGACAGGATATAAGATTTCAGCATATGTGGCTATATAACTATATACAGGTATATATGGGCACCCATTCACTTGTTTTAAAATTACCATCCCTATGTTTATGTAAGTTAGCTAGATAAATCTTAAAAGCTCTAATATACCTACTGTAACCCAAGAACTTCAGATTGTGTGGAATAAAAGTCCTGTAAATTAATAAATATTTGAAAAACGTTTCTCATTATAGCCATCAATGAGAAATATTTCCTCCGGTCCAAAGAAAATGTACATAAGAACATAAGAAATTGCCATGCTGGGTCAGACCAAGGTTCCATCAAGCCCAGCAACCTGTTTCCAACAGAGGCCAAACCAGGCCAGAAGAACCTGGCAATTACCCAAATACTAAGAAGATCCCATGCTACTGATGCAATTAATAGCAGTGGCTATTCCCTAAGTAAACTTGATTATTTATTTATTTATTTTATTTATTTGCAGTTTTTATATACCGACATTTGTTTAGTAACCTCACATCGGTTCACAGCCGTTAATGGACTTCTCCTCCAAGAACTTATACAAACCTATTTTGAACCCAGCTACACTAACTGCACTAATCACATCCTCTGGCAACAAATTCCAGAGCTTTATTGTGCGTTGAGTGAAAAAGAATTTTCTCCGGTTAGTCTTAAATGTGCTACTTGCTAACTTCATGGAATGCCCCCTAGTCCTTCTATTATTCAAAAGTGTAAATAACTGATTCACATCTACTCGTTCAAAACCTCTCATGATCTTAAAGACCTCTATCATATCCCCCCTCAGCCATCTCTTCTACAAGCTGAACAGCCCTAACCTCTTCAGCCTTTCCTCATAGTGGAGTTGTTCCATCCCCTTTATCATTTTAGTTGCTCTTCTCTGCATCTTCTCCATCACAACTATATCTTTTTTGAGATGCGGCGACCAGAATTGTACACAGTATTCAAGGTGCGGACTCACCATGGAGTGATACAGAGGCATTATGACATTTTCCGTTTTATTAACCATTCCCTTTCTAATAATTTCTAACATTCTGTTTGCTTTTTTGACTGTTGCAGCACACTGAGCCGATGATTTTAAAGTATTATCCACTAAATCTTTTTCCTGGGTGGTAGCTCCTAATATGGAACCTAACATCATGTAACTACAGCAAGGGTTATTTTTCCCTATGTGCATCACCTTGCACTTGTCCACATTAAATTTCATCTGCCATGTGGATGCCCAATCTTCCAGTCTTGCAAGGTCCTCCTGTAATGTATCACAATCCGCTTGTGATTTAACTACTCTGAATAATTTTGTATCATCCGCAAATTTGATAACCTCACTCATCGTATTCCTTTCCAGATCATTTATAGATATATTGAAAAGCACGGGTGCAAGTAAGATCCCTGAAGTACTCCACTGTTTACCCTTTTCCACTGAGAAAATTGGCCATTTAATCCGACTCTCTGTTTCCTGTCTTTTAACCAGTTTGTAATCCATGAAAGGACATTGCCTCCTAGCCCATGACTTTTTAGTTTTCTTAGAAGCCTCTCATGAGGAACTTTGTCAAATGCCTTCTGAAAATCCAAATATACTACATCTACCAGTTCACCTTTATCCACATGTTTATTAACCCCTTTAAAAAAATGAAGCAGATTTGTTAAGCAAGACTTTCCTTGGGTAAATCCATGTTGACTGTGTTCCATTAAACCAAGTCTTTCTAATGCTCCTGGAGCCTTTTTTAAATATTGGGGTTACATTGGCCACCCTTCAGTCTTCAGGAACAATGGATGATTTTAATGATAGGTTACAAATTTTAACTAATAGATCAGAAATTTCATTTTTTAGTTCCTTCAGTACCCTAGGATGCATACCATCCAGTCCAGGTGATTTGCTACTCTTTAGTTTGTCAATCTGGCCTACTATATCTTCCAAGTTCACAGTGATTTCGTTCAGTTCATCTGACTCATCACCCCTGAAAACCATCTCTGGAACTGGTATCTCCCCAACATCCTCATTAGTAAACACGGAAGCAAAGAATTAATTTAGTCTTTCTGCAATGGCCTTATCTTCCCTAAGAGCCCCTTTAACCCCTCGGTCATCTAATGGTCCAACCGACTCCCTCACAGGTTTCTTGCTTCGGATAAATTTTAAAAAGTTTTTATTATGAGTTTTTGCCTTTATGGCCAACTTCATTTCAAATGTTCTCTTCGCCTGTCTTATCAATGTTTTACACTTAACTTGGCAATGCTTATGTTTTATCCTATTTTCTTCAGATGGATCCTTCTTCCTTTTGAAGGATGTTTTTTTGGCTGTTAGTGTGCTCTAATGGGACTTGGTGCTCACTAACTGGGTGTTAGTGTGCACTAACTATAGTTATTGTGTTCTAACTGAAAATATTACCGTCTTACTTCATCAATACAACAGTTCAAAAAACTATTGAAAACTTATCTATTTCAGAAAGCATATACTTTAACCACTAATTCATAAAACAACTTCCATTTATTCCAACTGCTTCCTTTCAATTTACACATATTCACATGACATAATATTTCCTGTTGTTAATTTATTTGAAAATTGTTGGACATGAATGTATACTGCGCTATGTTAGCTTTTTATTTGTTTTATTTTGTTTTATTTTGTCTAGTTTATTTATTGTGTATGTTTGGTTGTAAACCGTTTTGATTAATTCTTTGAATTGTAAAAGCGGTATATAAACATTTTTAAATAAATAAATAAATAAATAAATAAGTTAAAAAGTATCAATTGGGGGAACAGTTTGTTAGCTAGAGATATGGTTCTGCATTCCCATTGGCTGTCTCCTTAGTTACTTGTTTGTGTTGCAAGGTTGTAAGGTGGTATTTGTGGGGGATGACCAGTGCCTAGTATCAAATGTAAACAAAAAGTGATATAATAATACCATTAAATTCTAGTCAGCAAAAGCAAAAGCATGTAAGCAAATGCATATTTTTAATTTGCCAATCCCTTGTATAAAAGGGGCCCTGACATTTTGCGATATGCATACTTTGAATTCCTTGGTGTGTGTCTGTGTTTTTGGGTCGGGGTGACTGGTGAGAGAGGAAATGACTGGGGTGAATGTATGGGGTGACAGGTGAAAGAGAAACTGGTTGGGGTAGTAACTGGTGAGAGAGAAGCAGCCTGGTGTGGGGGGTGACTGGTGAGAGGGAAGTGGCTGAGGTTACTATATGATATGTAGTATCATATAGTATCATAGGAGAGAGATGGGTTGAGGTGGTGACTAGTGAAAGAAAGGCAGCCTGTTATGTGGGGGGTGACTGGTGTGAGCGGAGTGACTGAGGTGACTATGATGAAACAGGTGGGAGAGAGACTGGTTGGGATGGTGACTGGTGAGAGAGAGGCAGCCTGGTGTATGTGGGGGTAACTAGAGTGAATGTATGGGGTGACAAGTGGGGTGAAAGGTAGGAAAGAGACTGATTGAGGTGGTGATTGGTGAGGGAGAGGCAGTCTGGAATGTAAATGGTGAGAAAGGGGAGTAACTGGGGTGGGTGTATGGGGTGACAGGTGGGAGAAAGACTGTTTGGGGTGGTGACTGGTAAGAGAGAGGCAGTCTAGTATATGTAAGGGTGACTGGTAAAAGGGAATAACTGAGATGGCTGTATAGAGTGACAGGTGGGGGAAAGAGACTAGTTGTGAGGTGATTGGTGAGAGAGATGCAGCTTGGTATGTGGGAGGTGACTGGTGAGAGGGGGAATGACTGGGATAACTGTATGGAGTGACAGATGCAGGAGATCCTGGATGAGGTGGTGACTGGTGATAGGGAAGCAGCCTGATACGTGGGGAGTGACTGATGAGAGGGGCAGTGACTGGGGTGACTATATAGGGTGACAAGTGGGAGAGAGATTGGTTGGGGTGGTGACTGGTAAGAGGCAGGCAGTCTGGTATGTGTGGGGGTGACTAGTGAGAGGGGGAGTGGCTGAGGTGATTGTATGGAGTGACAGATGGGGAGAGAGTCTGATAGTGATGGTAACTGGTAAGAGAGAGGCAGTCTGGTGTGTGTGGGATAACTGTATTGGGTGACAGGTCACCCGTCACACACACTAGGCTGCCTCTCTCACCAGTCACTATAGTTAGTGCACGCTAGCATCCAGTTACACCTGTTGACTCTGAAATTAGGGAAACCTAAAAAAAAAAACAGCCTCCGAACCATTTTAAAAATGAAACCAAATAGAGAACAACCTGAAATGAAAACAACACAAAAAAATTCTCTGCACCTCTCTATTATCCACTATGACACCTAAATAATTTTCCTGGGTGGTAACTCCTAATATGGAAACAAACATCATGTAACTAACTATAGCATGGATTATTTTTCCCTATATGCATCACCTTGCACTTGTCCACATTAAATTTCATCTGTCTTCCAGTCTCATAAAGTCCTCCTGCAATTTATCACAATCCATATGTGATTTAACTACTCTGAATAATTTTGTATCATCTGAATTTGGTTCAGTTCAACCAAATCATTGCCCTTGAAAATTATCTCCAGAACAGGTATCTCTCCAACAACCTCAAAGAATTAATTTAGTCTTTCTGTGATGGCCATATCTTCCCTAAGTGCCCTATAACCCCTCGATCTTTTAACAATCCAACACACTCTGTCACAGGTTTCCTAGTTTCATATATATTTTAAAACATTTTTATTATGAGTTTTCGCCTGTACGGCCAACTTCATTAGAAATTCTCTCTTAGCCTGTCTTAATCAATGTTTTACATTTAATTTGACAATGCTTATGCTTTTTCCTATTTTCTTCAGATGGTTCCTTCATCCAATTTTTGAAGGAAATTTTTTGGCTAAAATAGCCTAATTCACCTTGGCTTTTAACCATGCCAGTAATTGTTTGGCCTTCCTTCCACTTTTCTTAGTGCATGGAGTATCTCTGGACTGTGCTTCTTAGATGGTAGTTTTAAACAGTGTTATATACTCTTAACCTTTGCAGCTGCACCTTTCAGTTTTTTTTTTATTTTCCTCACTTTTCCTTTTGAAAGTTGAGTGTTAGAACTGTAGATTTACATATTGACCCCCTTCGAGTCATTAGTTTGTATTTGATCATATTATGATCACTATTGCCAAGTGGCCCTACCATCTTTACTCCTCTCACCAAATCCTGCATTCCACTAAGAATTAGATCTAAAATAGCTCCCTCTCTCATCAGTTCCTTAACCAATTGCTCCATGAAGCATTCATTCTTCCATCCAGGAATTTTACCTCTCTAGTATGTCCTAATATTACATTTACCCAGTCAATAATGGGTAATTGAAATCTCCTGTTATTATTGCACTGCCAAATTGGTTAGCTTCCCTGAATTCTCTAAGCATTTTATCATCCGTCTCATCATTCTGGCCAAGTGGAAGTTGGATATTCCTATCGCTATACTCTTACCTAACACATGGGATTTCTGTGCCAACATGGACATAAAACACCATCTCCTCCACCACTGCCACCACCACGAAGTTGCTAATAACAAAAACAAAAAAAAGATGTAATTGTGATGGAGAAGGTACAGAGAAGGGTGACCAAAATGATAAAGGGAATGGAAAAGCTCCCCTATGAGGAAAGACTCAAGAGGTTAGGACTTTTCAGCTTGGAGAAGAGACGGCTGAGGGGGGATATGATAGAGGTGTTTAAAATCATGAGAGGTCTAGAACGGATAGATGGGAATCGGTTTTTTACTCTTTCGGATAATAGAAAGACTAGGGGGCACTCCATGAAGTTAGCATGTGGCACATTTAAAACTAATCGGAGAAAGTTCTTTTTCACTCAACGCACAATTAAACTCTGGAATTTGTTGCCAGAATATTTTATTTATTTATTTAGCACTTTTATATAACAATTTTCCAGTAACAGAATTACTAATCAAGTCGGTTTACATTCTAAACAATAACCATGACAAGAGGATGTCTTACAATAAACAGGTAGAATGAACTTGGATAAAAGTAACTGGGGTTAACAACATAAAGTAAGAGTTATGGGGCCTAATGTAGGCTGGAGTTGAGAACGGGTGTTGGGCATAAGGCTAGGTTTTTAATATTGTTAGAATATGTGGTTAGTGCAGTTAGTATAGCTGTGTTTAAAAAAGGATTGGATAAGTTCTTATAGGAGAAGTCCATTACCTGATATTAATTAAGTTGACTTGGATAATAACTACCGCTATTACTAGCAACGGTAACATAGAATAGACTAGGGATGTGAATCATTTTTTGACGATTTAAAAAAATCGTCCGATATTTTTTAAATCGTCAAAAATCATTAGAGTGCGCGATACAATAGAAATTCCCCCGATTTATCGTGAAAAATCGTTAATGGGTTAGTGTCCACTAACGGGAGTTATTTGGGGTGAGGGTGGGAAAACCGGTACACCAAAACAACCCCTAAACCCACCCCGACCCTTTAAAACTAAACCCTTACCTTCCCCCACCCTCCCGAACCCCCCCTCAAAACTTTTTACGAGTACCTGGTGGTCCAGTGGAAGCCCCGGGACCGATCTCCTGCTCTCGGGCCATCGGCACCATTTTGGCTGCCACTAATAAAAATGGCGCCGATGGCCCGATAAAAAAAAACCCCACCGACCCTTTAAAAATGACCCCTTTGCTTCCCCCACCCTCCCGAACCCCCCCAAATCCATTTTAAAATTACCTGGTGGTCCAGTGGGGGCACGAGGAGCGATCTCCCACTCTCGGGCCGTCGGCTGCCACTAATCAAAATGGCGCCAATGGCCCTTTGCCCTTACCATGTGACAGGGTATCCATGCCATTGGCCGGATCCTGTCAACATGGTAGGAGCACTGGATGGCCGGTGCCATCTTTTGCTCCTTCCATGTGACAGGGGCTGACCAATGGCACCGGTAGCCCCTGTCACATAGTAAGGGCAAAGGCTATCGGCACCATTTTGAATACTGGCAGCGGACAGTCCGAGTGCAGGAGGTCGCTCCCGGACCCCTGCTGGACCACCAGGGGCTTTTGGCAAGTCTTCGGGGACCCTCCTGACCCCCACAAGACTTGCCAAAAGTCCAGCGGGTGTCCAGGAGCGACCTCCTGTACTCAGACCGTCGGCTGCCAGTATTCAAAATGGTGCCGATAGCCTTTGCCCTTACTATGTCACAGGGGCTACCGGTGCCATTGGTCAGCCCCTGTCACATGGTAGGAGCACAAGATGGCGCCAGCCATCAAGTGCTCCTACCATGTGACAGGATTCGGCCAATGGCACGGATACCCTGTCACATGGTAAGGGCAAAGGGCCATCGGCGCCATTTTGATTAGTGGCAGCCGACGGCCCGGGAGCGGGAGGACAGCCCAGAGCGGGAGATCACTCCCGCGACCCCCACTGGACCACCAGGTACCTGTAAAAAGTTTTTGGGGGGGTCGGGAGGGTGGGGGAAGCTAAGGGGTTAGCTTTAAAGGGTCGGGGTGGTTTTTTTGTTTATCGGCTGGGGCACAGCTGATAAACAAAACCGCGATCGGGCCCAATGGAAAAAAACCCTCATGTGAATCGGAACCGGAATCCGAACCGATTCCGGTTCTGATTCACATCTCTAGAATAGACTTAGATTTTGGGTACTTGCCAGGTTCTTATGGCCTGGATTGGCCACTGTTGGAAACAGGATGCTGGGCTTGATGGACCCTTGGTCTGACCCAGTACGGCATGTTCTTATATATATAACAAATATATTGACATAGGACAAATTAAGCCCTATTTTCATATATTTTAACACCCCTCAAATCCAGCGCATCCCACAATCAAGCCACCCCCAAACAATTTTCTGAAATTTGTATTATTACCCCTCTAAAACAATATCAGTACTAATCAACCAAAATATAGAAAATTATTCTTTTTTTCTCGAAATTGCCACAAAATGTCCAGGTATATGGATTGTAGCCTATTCTGGTGAAATATTGTCCAGTCTAGTAGTTATTTACATAACAGCAACTCAGTCCCCTCAAACAGAACCCCCCTGTTTTTTTTTCCTTGTTCTTAACCGGTCTCGCTTAATGGGACCTGCAGCAAAATTGAGGATAAAAAACACCCACACAATAATAACAGCAAACATAATAGTGAAATTTGCTCAAAGACCAGTCCTTTAAAGTTAGGATCTTGATTCTGTTAAGAAAGATAATGATTGGACTGAGGATTCCTCACCACAGTCCCATCTGGCAATATATTGTCTTTATATTAGTACCTGCAGCCTCTTCCAGGCAAGACATGTATAGCGTAGTGCTTGTGTATTTTGCGCCCTGCCGCATCTGTTCTAACTGATGCTCCACAGTCTGTGGGAACATCGAACGGCAGCATACATGCCTTTCAAGATCTATCTCTCAATGTACTTTCTTACCCATGCATCCCACCATCTCTCCACAAAATCCATTATATTTAAGGCACTTAAGGATAATTGGCCTGTGAGAAAGCATACACATAACACCCTCAGACCACCTTAAGGGACTGGGCACACCAGTCTCATTTGGCCCTCCTTAAGGTTGAGAACCGCAGGGAATCCTGGGTAAAGGGAGGAGCCCTTCACTGGAGTATAAGACCTCAGGACCTAGAAGGCTTAGACGGGCCCTGGGGAGCAGTTAGAGTCCCAGCCTATGTGAAGACCTGCTACATTTAAGGTTAGAGAAGTGTATGAAGTTTAAGATCTGCTATATTTGATGAAGGTTAACACGTGTTATGCTGAAGTCAAGGTAAACTTCCTAAACTGATTGTTTTGCTTTGCAAGTTTGCATTGCCTTTTTGTGAGATACCTGAAGCTAAGGTGAGCTGCCTAAGTAGTTTTCTTTTGTTATGCCCTATATTTTGTTGGGTTTCATTGTAAATAAACTGCATTTAGAGAACAGCCAGAGTCTGCCTCCTGTTTTCTTCTGGCTGTCCCCAAGCCACTATGCTTGTGTTACTGCAGGGCCCCAAAACATTTTTGAACGCTTTGTACCACAACTCAATCATCCTAGGATAGCTGGGTCAAAGACACTTGGCGGGTTTCCCAGCCTTACCCAATACCTATTTCTCCACATGTCCAGATTCGGCACAGTTGAAAATCCACCTCAGATAAGGAGGTGTGCCAGGTGCTGGTCTGAGACTACCTTTTCTCCTTCCCTTACCAGGGGAGAAAGTTCCTCAGGAACTTCGACTTCCATTTCCACATCCTCCCAGCCTGGATCAGCCTTGGCTGCTTGAATCGCTTCTTTCAGTAAAGCAATCCTGCTCTATGGTATCACAAAACTGCACAAGCAATTTCAAACAATCCCAGATCGGGTCCCACTGATCTGGCATAACTGCCTAAGCAACCTCAAATGATCTTGCAGTAAAGTCTAGTTTTGATTAGGAGTGCTTTTTTCCTAGCACAATAGGCTTGGCTCAGCTCGGCATGCTCCACACTTGCTCTAGTCAAGCTCTGCCCTGCTCCTCATGCTTTTTGCAAACTTGGCGATCAACATCACCAGCTATTGGAAATAAGTGTGGAGAGGAGCTGGGTCATAGTGATTGTTGCGGTTCCGGTCACGCACCTCGCGACCGGACCCTTACCTTCTCTACCCCGTGGGATGCCACCCGAGCCAACAGATCCGCTAGGCCCGTTCGGGCCTGCATCGCGACATCTCCACAATGGAGACGCCGCCGAACACTGCTGACCCCACCCCTTAGGCTCACGCACGCGCATGGAGGGCACCCTTTTAAAGGGCCTCTGGCGTGAAAGCCTTGCCGGCCCCCCGCGATGACGTCAGATGCCAGGGGGGATTTAACCCAGGCATCTAAACCCGGAACTTTGCCTTGCAACATGGTCAACTCCTGTGAGTAGTAAGTAGCCTGTTCCTGCTCGTCTGCCTGCCTGATCCTGCCCGTCTGTTCCTGTTCGCCTGCCTGCCTGATCCAGCTCGCCTGTTCCTGTCGCCCTGCCTGCCTGCTTTGGCCACCTGCCTTGAACCTGGTCTGTCTACTCGTCTATGCCTTCAGCCGCCTGCCTCGAACCTGGTCTGTCTACTCGTCTACGCCTTCAGCCGCCTGCCTCGAACCTGGTCTGTCTATTCGCCTACGCCTCCTGCCGCTCTCCTAAGTCCCAGCGGTCCGGGTCCCTACGGGCTCCTCCTGTCAGGACTTCCAGGGCGAAGCCACCTAAGTCCCAGTGGTCCGGGCCTCCATAGGATGCTCCTGGAGGGGTCACGGATCTCCAGGGTGAAGAGCCATTCTCCCGCAGCAGCGATACCGCCTACCGACCTACGCCATCAAGCAGAGATCCACGTCAGTCCCTCTCCGCCAGTCGGACCAAGGATCCACCTCCTGATTCCCAACAGTTTGCAAGGCCATGGATCCAGCGGATCTCGCTAGTCTTCAAGCTATACCTGGGATAGCACCGCGGATATAGCAGCAACAGCACTGTTTGGATGCCTTGGCGGCCATAGTAGAATGCTTGGCTAACCGGCTGGACGCCAAGGTTCCGGAACTGGCCCAAGAACCGACACCACCTCCGGTGGTAACTATCCACACTCCCACCCAGCTTCCAGCTCCGTCCCGCTTTTCTGGGGACGCGAAAGCCTGTCGGGGTTTTCTGAACCAGTGCTTCATGCGGTTCTCATTGCTGCCCGCACAGTTCCCCATGGACTCTGTTAAAGAGGCCTACATCTTCTCCCTCTTGGACGGACGCGCGTTGCATTGGGCTTCACCCATGTGGGAGCAGAATGACTCCATGCTCCATAATCTGTCGCTATTTGTGGAGAACTTCAAATTGGCCTTTTGATGAGCCTGCTCGCATGGCCTCCAGAACCTCGGAGTTGCTTCAGCTACGCCAGGGTGTACGCCCCTTGGCAGAGTACGCCCTCGAATTTCGCACCTTGGCGCTGGAAGTCAGGTGGCGTGACGACGCCTTACGGGGAGTATTCCTAGAAGGTCTCGCGGCAAGGATCAAAGATGAGCTAGCTGCTCGAGACCTCCCCAAGGACCTCAACGCCCTAATTGATGTCGCCGGGCACATTGATCGACGCCTCCAGCAAAGGGCCAAGGAAGAGAGACCGTCGCGTTGAATGGTTCCCCTGGCTCCCGCCTTCGCTAGGCCTCTGATGCCGACTACCAAATCCGTCTCGGCACCCCCGGAACACCCCACAGAGGAACCCATGCAATTGGAACGCACTTCATTATCCCCTGAGGAGAAACGACGACGCCGAACACTGGGGTTGTGCCTATACTGCGGTGGGAAAGGCCACTTCCTGAACCAGTGTAAGGAGAGGGCGGAAAACTCCAAAGCCTAGAAGGATCCGGGGAGCTACTTCTAGGTTGTATCACTTCTGCTCCTCAATGTACTGTACCTATAATCCCAAAGTACCCGGGAGGCTCGTTCGAGACCTTGGCCTTCATCGACTCCAGTGCAGGGGGGAACTTTATTCTCCAAGAGCTAGTACAACAACTCCAGATCCCCACACTACCCCATGTACTGCTGCTGCTGATCACTTCCATCCGGGGCATGGTGCTTCCTGGCAGCATCTCGACAGTCACCGCACTCGTTACCTTGCAGACCGGGCTCCTGCACACAGAGAAATTCTCGTTCCTGATACTGGAAAAAAGCTGTACATCCAGTGGTTCTTGGACTACCCTGGTTGCGACAACACTCTCCGGTAATCCATTGGGACTCTTTGCAGATCGCTCAGTGGAGTTCTCATTGCCTTCGGAACTGTATCAAAGCTCCCCAGATCCGGCAAGTAACTTTGGCACAGACGGACTTGTCACCACCAACCCCATACGAGGAGTTCGCAGACGTATTCTCTAAGGAAAAGGCAGAGATCTTACCGCAACATCGCCCGTTCGACTGTGCAATAGAGCTTCTACCAGGTACCACGCCACCCCGGGGAAGGGTGTATCCCTTGTCTCACCCGGAGACGCAAGCAATGACGGAATATATCACTGAGAACCTCGCCAAGAGGTTTATCCGTCCCTCCAAATCCCCCGCTGGGGTGGGGTTTTTCTTCGTAGGGAAGAAAGATGGGTCTCTGAGACCTTGTATCGATTACCGGGGCCTGAATGCCATCACTAAGAAGGATCGTTATCCATTGCCGCTGATCCCTGAACTCCTGGACAAGCTTCAAGGAGCCAGAGTCTTTACCAAGCTGGACCTAAGAGGGGCATACAACCTGGTCCGGATCCGTCCCGGGGATGAATGGAAGACGGCCTTTAACACCCGGGACAGGCATTACGAGTACTTAGAAATGCCATTTGGTCTATGTAATGCCCCAGCTGTCTTTCAGCACTTAATGAAAGAAGTATTGTGGGAAATGCTGAACTCCTCCATCATCGTGTATTTAGATGACGTTCTCATTTACTCAAAGGATTTGGACTCTCATCGTCAGCATGTGAGGCAAGTGTTGCAGATTCTCCGGGACAACCATTTATATGCAAAACTAGAGAAGTGCTTGTTTGAAAGAGAATCATTGCCATTTCTGGGATATATCATCTCCGCAGCAGGGTTTCACATGGACCCAGAGAAAGTGTCAGCCATTAAGGGGTGACCACGCCCCACGGGCCTCAAGGCCCTGCAACGGTTCCTGGTTCGCAAACTTCTATAGACACTTTATACCTCAATACTCACGCTTATTTATTTATTTATTTATTTAACAGTTTTTTATACCGACCTTCATAGTAAATAACCATATCGGATCGGTTTACATTTAACAGAGGGTATAACTGAAGGAACAATTCAGGTAAACAATAAATAACCATAGATAGGAATAAGTCAAAGTTACAATCAACGGGAGTCAAGAACTTGGAAGCTTAAAAACAAGCTGGAAGGAAGATAAAGGCAAGTATTAATTATGAAAGATACGATAGAGAGAACGGGTTAAAGCTTGAAAGTGCTTTAACCTGGAGGTACCAGAGTCCATAGTTCATGAAAATAAATGCCAAGGCCGGATGAGAGTGGAAGCCATTAGTGATTGTCTGGAGGATCGGAGAAGGCTTGGTGGAAGAGCCACGTCTTGAGTCTTTTTCTGAAAGTTAAGAGGCAGGGTTCCAATCTGAGGTTTGCAGGGATGTTATTCCAAATAGATGGGCCTGCTATCGAAAAAGCTCTGTCTTTGGTCGTGGAGAGACGTGTGGCCTTAGTCGGAGGAAATTGTAGAGAGCCTTTGAGAACCTCTCTAGTTGGTCTGTTAGAGGAGTGGAGTTTGAATGGGATTTCCAAGTCGAGTTGAAGTTGATGATGGATGGTTTTGTGAATTAGGGTGATTGATTTGTATAGGATTCTAAAATTTACTGGTAACCAATGTAGGTTACTGAGGATGGGTGAGATGTGTTCACCGCGGCTGGTGCTGGTCAGCAGTCTCGCTGCCGCATTTTGTAACATCTGCAGTGGTTTGGTGGTAGATTTGGGGAGGCCTAGGAAGAGTGCACTGCAGTAGTCTATTTTGGCGAATAGTAGCGCTTGTAGGACTGTCCTGAAGTCCTGGAAAAATAGTAATGGTTTAAGACGTTTTAGAACCTGTAGTCTGTAGAAGCAATCCTTGGAGGTTGTGTTGACCATTTTCTTTAAGTTTAGTCGATTGTCTAGTATTGCCCCAAGGTCTCTAACATGCTTACAGGTAATGTGAGAATTGTGAGGTGATGGTGGCGGAAAATTGTTTTCATTTGAGGAGATGAGGAGTAGCTCTGTCTTTGAAGCATTGAGGACCAGGTTTAAGCTGTTAAGTAGATTGGTGATGGAAAGAAGGCAGTTATTCCAGTGGGTAAGAGCTTTTGAGATAGATTCTGTTATAGGGATTAGAATCTGCATGTCGTCTGCATACAGATAATGAATTAAGTTGAGATCCGATAACAGTTGGCAGAGGGGGAGAAGATAAATGTTGAAGAGGGTTGGAGATAAGGAGGATCCTTGTGGTACACCTACGGTTGAATTTGTTAGGGGAGACTCTTTGTTGTTGATTTTGACCTTAAAAGTTCTATTGCTGAGGAAGGACTTGAACCATTTTTGGGCTGATCCAGAGATGCCGATATCTGCTAGGCGATCTAGAAGGATGGAGTGGTTGACTGCATCAAATGCCACCGAGATGTCCAACAGGACTAATAGAAAGGAATGTCCTTTGTCTAACCCCATTAGGATATGATCTGTAAGTGAGATGAGGAGGGTTTCCGTGTTGCGTGCTTTGCGGAAACCATATTGCGAAGGGAATAGGATATTATGGTCCTCTAGATATTCAGAAAGCTGGGTGTTTACCAGTTTCTCCGTAAGTTTGGCAACGAATGGGAGATTAGAAATGGGTCTGAAATTCGCCAGAACATTGGGGTCTAAATTATGTTTCTTGAGGAGGGGCTTGAGAGAAGCGTTTTTTAGACTGTCTGGGTAACTTCCTTGAGTTAGAAGGCCGTTGATGATGCTTGTCAGAGGTCCTGAGATCGTCTTCGGGATGAGAAGCAGGAGTTTCGATGGGATATTATCAGCCGGATGGCTAGAAGGTTTCTGTTTTTTTAGGAGGGATTCGATCTCTTTGGTGGAAATATATTCGAAACTGTCGAACTTGGGTCTACTAAGGGAGTTGGAATTCTCTCCTGACTTGAGAGGTGTAGTGTTTGGAGGGAGGAGGGCGAGGGTATTTAGAGTTTTCTGTTGAAAAAATGCAGCGAGCTCATTCGCCTTGGTTAGAGCTTGTTCATCTGGAATAGATGGAGGGGTTGATTTAGTGATTTGTGTTACATAAGCAAATAGGGCCTGGGCATCGTACTGGAAGTGGTGTATTTTGTTAGCATAGTATTCCTTTTTTTTTTTGTAGAATAGAAGTCCTGTAGTGATGTAAGAATCCCTTAAATGTTGAGAGGGTAGATGTGTTAGGGGTTTTGCGCCATCTATTTTCTTTATGTCGCAATTCCTGTTTCATCTGTTTTAGTTCGGAGCTGAACCAGGGTTGATTTCCCTTTTTTGTTGGAATGATTGTTTTGGAGACTAATGGGCACCATTTGTTTGCAACTTGTTCAGTAATCTTGTGCCAGGAGGAAAGGGCTGAGTCAGGATTAGATTGGTCTAAGTTAGAGAGTTCTTTGGAAAGCTGCTCACTAAGTATCTCCAATGGACATGCTTTCCTGAATTGAATGGTAGAGAGGTGCGGAGAGGAGAGTGTCTGTTTGCATGTGGAGAAGGAAGATTCAATCAAGAAATGGTCAGACCAAGGGATAGGGGTACATGTGGGTTCTGTTGTGCAAGAGAAATTGGAGTTGATGAATATTAGATCCAGAGTGCGTCCAGCTTTGTGTGTGGGGCTGTCCAGCTTTGTGTGTGGGGCTGTCCAGCTTTGTGTGTGTGTGCTTAGTAGCACCCCTCACGGCATTGACCAAAAAGGGTGTGGATGCTCGAGTGTGGCCCGACGAGGTTTGTCAGGCCTTTGAGAAACATTCCATTCATTGTAGAGGTAGACGCTTCCAGCATAGCAGTAGGAGCCGTGCTGAGCCAAGTCTCTAGCGCAGGTCGGTCGATGCCCTGTTCATATTTCTCCAGGAAATTTAGCCCCGCCGAGTGCAATTACAGTATTGGGGACAAAGAACTCTTGGCCATCAAGCTGGCATTTGAGGAGTGGCGACACTGGCTGAAGGGAGCCAACCACCCCATCACAGTGTATACGGATCATAAAAACCTGGAGTTCTTATGCCAAGCTCAACGACTGAATCCCAGGCAGGCCCACTGGTCTCTGTTTTTTAATTGATTTAATTTCATACTCCGATACCGGCCAGCTTCAAAAAATATCAGAGCGTATGCTTTATCCCGCAACTCCATCATGGAGGAAAAGGAAGAACCACCACAGTACATCATTGACCCCGCTAAGGTCAACCTGTCCAGCACCATGGTTACTGCCCTGGAAAGGGTGGTCGTTCCACGCAGAGACCGCAAAAAGGTCTTAAGTTGGGCTCATGATTCCCTCACGGGGGGGGGCATGCGGGCAGAGAACTCTAGACCTCCTTAACCGCTACTATTGGTGGCCCAATGTAAAGCGGGATTTCAGCTCTACGTGGATTCTTGCCCCACAACGATGTTAACTTTATCTAAGTATCTGGTGGTCAATTTTGTAAAAGTCAATTTCCATGGGTAAAGCACTGTTTTGCCTGTGGCTTTGAATGGCTTTGAAACCTTGGAAAGGGCTTTTATTTGCCCTTTCCAAGGTTTCACTGCCCATAACCATCCATGAACCTGAGAAATATTACTAAACTGCATCTGGCTTAATTATACTGGTAATCAATTCATAGAAGATAAATGAAATTTTTCTAAAGGGAAGATAACCTAACTCAAATTAACTCGTCATACCCAGATCAAGGAACTGAATGTCTACTAATTTCATTCCATATTATATGATAATTACCTAGTTAATTTCTATCGCTCTTACTCCTACTTCACTTATTCCTAGCTACTCTAGCTCCCAAGTTCAACACCCCTGTTTTATTGTAACTTTGATAGTTTCGATCTTTCTTATTTATGTTACATTGGTTTTTCCCTTGTTCCATGTAAACCGGCCTGATATGAATCCCATTCATGAAGGCCGGTATAGAAATATTTTAAATAAATAAATAAATGTTACTCATCATCAAAATCAACAATTTCAATAACCGGAGATGATTAATGCATGTGGCTAGATATGTAATTATTCAGTTTGATATTTGGTTAAAAAAAGGATGTGACATCAATGATTCATACACTTCTACTGTTTTTATGTCGACATTGCTTCACAAGTGAATAGTGGGCTTCTTAGCTGTGCCTGACGATTCCAACTCTGTATCTGAGATGCCCAATCTGTGGCTGAAACATAAAGGGATCTTCCCTCTACCGAGTGAGTGCATTTATTGGGTTCCCAAAAGACTTTAAAATCCTGCCCAGAAAGCAATCTTGAAGCATTGTTTATTTTTCTCAGAAATCCACAGGAACCCTTTTAGCTACCAAACTGCAGGTATTATGAAGATCAGAAATTATTCCTAATTAGGAAAGGAGGGAGAGAAAAGCACTCAGATGTGAAGAATCAAATAAATGCCAAGTAAATCACTACATCTGGTCACACCCACACAAAAAAAAAAAAACCCCAAAACAGAAGGTGCCTCGCAGAGTTCAGATTTTAAAACCTCCTCATCGTTGCCCAAATTTGGTGAAAAAAGGCATGAAAAAGAAGGACTGCACAGCACAAATAAACAACATGGAGATGTAAAAAAAAAAAAAATGCGTGTTGAGGTTTCTTGTTTTATTGAGTCTCTTTTTTCCTCAGATCTGGACTGTAATAAAGTGTTTTTGGGTTTGTTTGTTTTTTCAATCAAACTCTGATAACGCCTTCAGAATTGTTTTCTGATAATTCTTATATACAACCTGTATCAGGGAAAAAAAAAAAAAAAAAAAGAACCATTCTTTCAAACTCAGATATTGTGAAATATCCCCTAAGGTAAGTGAACTACCCAGATTGGTATACTGCTGCCAGAAAATCAGCTTATAAGAAAAATATTAAAGCTGGATAAAAATGACTAAGCCAAATGCATGTCTGTTTAATTTTATAGGACCTTTTTCAGTATTATGGTTGTATTTTGCAATCAGGAAAGTATGCTTTCAATTAAACTGTTTATGTTATCTGAAGTGTTATATCCAGAAATTATTCTTCAACTTGAAAAGAAAATCTGAATCTTATTTTTTGTATCAAACAAATGTATTTAACAATTATCAGTTCTTTAAGGGAGTCATTGTCAAAGGGACTTCTGTGCATAAAATACTGTTTTACATGCAGAACTGGCCTTTTACAAAATTTTCTAAAAATACTGTGTGACAGTACTGGAAGGAAAATTCTTGTGAACACAAAAAGAACTCTCCTGAAACTACTATTCTTGATCTGAAGTACTTTTTGATGACTGATTATGAAAAACTCTTGTAATAACTAGGCACTGCTGGCTAAATCGCCTTCAATTACCTTATAATTATCGGTCACTAGCACAGAGCTACTTTGCTCATAATTTGTCCAAAAAAATGTTTATGTTCTTCAATGCAATTAAAATGGATGTCTTATCTGATCTTATGAAGGCATGCTGAAAATGGCAGCTATTAATCAGGGTCATTTATCATTTTGCGTTAAGGCCCTAATGCATGCAATAACATCATAACACGCATGTTAAATAGCGCAATGCGCGCTAGTATGTTCCTAACGTGGAATGCGATAAAGTAACGCACAGCAACGCAGATTTTAATGCCAAAAATAATTACACCTTTTTTCTGTGCATTGTGGCCATGTTAGCTGTGACAGGTTTTATCGGAGAGAGAGAGAAAGACTCTAGAGAGACCAATATCTCACTTTACTATTTGTACCACTGGGTACATAGTACAAATCAATTCCTCTTGTACCTTTTATCAATTCAAACAGCAGAAAATCTTCAGTGATATCAACTTTGCAGTTTGTACCTCCTACTGCTTATGTAAACTGCCCCCTCAAACCCACACGAGTTAAAAGTCCCCCTTCTTAAAGTGGTATAAATCGTAAAGTGACATATTGGTCTCTCGCTCTCTCTCTCTCTCTTTCTCTCTCTTTCTCAAGCCACAGTGGTGGATTAATCCACTGCTCAAAGCGAAAATTAGTGCAGGTGGTGGAAATTACCTATGCAATGCAGGAACAGGAAAACAGGGAAAGCATTCCATTGACTATCTGAGCCCATTTCCTGCCGCATACATAACACCAATTCACTCCCCTGACCCCCTGTCCCACCTTTTCCAGCACTTGTTCCCAGAAAAAAATCCTATCTACTGTAGATTTCCCAAATGTTTATTAATTTCGGTCCCTCTACCTAACGCTTCTGTAATCCCTGCTACTTGTACGTGAATGATATATTGATTTCAAAAATGCTTCTATTTCCAAATTTGACTGTAAAGCCTGTTGCATGTATCCCTTTGTTTAATATTTTATTGTATCCCTTTGTTTAATATTTTATTGTAAAGCCTGTTGCTGCATTACTGTTTAATGTAAACCGAGGTGATGTTCTGAACGTGCCGCGGTATATAAAAATCTCTAAATAAATAAATAAATAAATAAATAATCTTAACCGCTCCCCATTTTTATTATGGGCACTATTTCTGCTATAAATATAGCATTTTCATAAATCTAGGGGAATGCCCCAAAGTAACTCTGAAACCCGTTTGTGTTTCACAATTTGCATCAGAGGGTGCCTTCACATTTCAAGCTGAATTTTTCTCATCTGAACATGATTTTCAAATGATAATCTCTTAGCATTTTAACTCATTTTGGTGCCATAAATTGCAGCCTGTTTGGCTTTGACCTTCTTGCAGAGGTCCCTCTATTTTTTTTCTTAGGTCCTCTATATCCTGGTGTTTATGGAAAGCTGCATTCAGCTTGCTCACCATAGCTTGCCAGATTTTTTGTTTCTGATAGGCATTCTCTTTAGTGGATGCCTTGCCAAATAGATGTTTTTGGGCCTTCAAGACTTCATTGACCAACATTCCCTCTACTCCTGGCAGCCATTGTGCAATATTCTTTCATTTTCAAATAATAATCTCTTTAGCGTTTCAACTCATTATTATAGCCTGAACTTACAGCCCTCTCAGAAAGTAGTGTCAACTCAGACCACACCCCTTCAGAGCACAGCTGTTGAGTGGCTCTCCTGAAGGACCAACTGACAAATGAGAAAAGCAGGGTGTGGAAGCCTGACAAATAAGCATGAGGCTTCTTTGCATATATGTATATATATATATATTGAGAGAGAGAGAGAGCATGCAAAGTCATTTCACTGTAAATAAATATGAAACAACATATATCTCTAAAAGTAAGGGAAGTTTACGCCAAACTTATGATTCTCAGAAGACTTAAACCACTACTAACACCAATTGACTTCCGATCAGTACTACAAGCATTAATTTTTTCAAGCACTGATTACTGTAATGCCCTTCTACTAGGATTACCCCACACCAGGATAAGACCACTACAGGTATTACAAAACACAGCTGCAAGAATTTTAACTGGTAAAAGTAAAAGAGGCCATATCACCAAAACCTTAATTGAACTACACTGGCTACCCATTGAACAAAGTATTCAATACAAGACTCTATGCACCATACATAAATTAATACACGACGAAAAGGCAGAATGGCTGAACACAGCCCTTCACGTACACGTCCCTAATAGAAACTTGAGATCAGCAAACAAAGCCCTACTAAATATTCCCTCAATAAAAACAGCCAGACTAACTCAAGTAAGGGATAGGGCCCTATCCCTAGCAGGACCTATAATATGGAACACCATGCCTTTAGAAATCAGAACACAAAGAGACATCAAAGTATTCGGAAAAAGTTTAAAAACATGGATATTTAAGCAAGCATACCACAAAGGGAATGAAGAGTAGAATCCAGGGAATTGTATGATGCGGTCAGAAGAACACACACATCAGCTTACTCAAATTGTGTGTGTGTGTATTTTATTTTATTTTACCTTTATTAGATTGCAACAACAGAGGACCAGACTTAAGTGTTAATTTATCTTATAGCCGATATACTTAAAGTAGACATGACTTATCACAACCACTAAGTAATATTTAATATGAAACTATGTTACAGTATTTGATGGCACCTGTTTAGTTAATATAATTTAACACATTTAAGTTTGAAATTATGTGCCTTATTGTGAACCATTGTGACGGCAACTAGCTTAACGACGGTATAGAAAAGATTTTAAATAAATGAATAAATAAATAAAATGTACTCACTTTAAATGTGTATCTTATGTAGGCTGCCTGCTCATAAGCATGGCTTTGTATGTTTTCAAGTTCCCCTTCTGTTTCTGTCTTCTCCTGTTTCTCCTCCCCAGTGCCTGTGGGCTGTGTGCCTTCACCTTAGGAGGAGGCAGGCCACGAGTTTTAGCTAGCTTATGGAGCATGCAGCAGACTAAGAAAATGTCACAGGCCTTTATGGGGCCATATAGCAGATGTCCCCAATATTTGTTCAGATACCTAAAGTGTCTTTTGAGATGGCAAAAATTCCTAGTACAATTTTGTTCTGCCGCTCAGTCTCTTTGTAGTGCTATACTGGGGTGTAAATTATATCGCAATGACAGAGAGGAGCATCTTGGTGGCAGGATGGTGCTTTATGTTCGGGATGGCATAGAAACCAACAGGATAAAGGTCCTGCATGAGACTAAATACACAATTGAATCTTTATGGGTAGAAATCCCTTGTGTGTTGGGGAAGAGTATAGTGATAGCAATATACTATACTGTCCACCTAGCCAAGATTGTGAGAAGGACAGTGAAATGCTAAGAGAAATTAGGATAGCTAACCAAGGGGGTCATTTATCAAAATGCTATAAGGCGTTTTCGCATGCGTTAAGGGCTTATCGCATGCGAAAAGCCTGTTAATGCATGTGATAAGCCCTTAATACATGCAATCGCACCATATTGTATAGTGAGTTGCAAATCTGAAAAAGAGGAGGAGTTAGGCTTATCATTTTGTGAAGTCCTATTACATGGCTTTAATGCCAATTTTAGCTACACCTTTTCCAGTAGCATGAAGCTGTGTTAAGGCTTGATTGCATTTTGTGATGTGTTCTCAAAGGCCTGTTTGACACTCCTGGAGCACCAGCTGTGAGTGAGTGAGAGTGTGAGAGAGAGAGAGAGAGAGAGAGAACCTGGCCATGATGCCCTCACCCTAGATAGGTATTTATATCTCTATGGGAGGCCCACTTAGTAACTCGAGGTGAGGTTTAAGTATTATTGTAGGGGGTTAGGGGCCACTTTGACATTCAATGTGAGATGTACGAACAGAACGGTGCTCCCTTGTAAACATTTGATGACCCTCGGAGTGAGGAAACTCACCCAAAGATGAGATTTGTGCAATGTTCTCTCAGCCTAGCTTGATGTTACCCTGGTAGAGAGTCCATCATATGCTGCACTCTGGGCAGACTAGGTTGATCATATGCCAGGTTTTGAGGGGATAGCCTCTGTCATCTGTAGGGGAGAAGGCAAAGAAGAAGACTGTTAGAAAGTCAAAAATGAAGTGCACTGTTGCAAACGCTTATTGAGGCAGGAGAAGGTCTCCATGCACAGATTTGCAAGACCTATTAGAAGCTGAATGAAAAAAAGAGAGTAATGATTAAGTAAAGACTAGTAATCCTGTAAGCTGTCATCCCCAATGATGTCACCACACTCGAAGTAGTCATGAATGCCTGCCAGGAGCTGAAAACCTAGGTACAACATCAGTGATGAGAGACCTGCAACATTGAAGACCACCTGCATATTGAAAAGTAGAAGTGGAAGCCCTTGTGGTTTCTCTAGCTTGCCTCACTACCACCAGCTGGCCTGATTACTGTAAATGTGCAATCAATTGCCCCCAAAACTGATGCAGATTGAGACAATTCATAAAATTCTGTTGGTTTGCTATTGGTGCAATCAACTGGAAAAGAAATATATTGATTTGTTCTCTTGAGAAAAGCACTCAAAACTTGTGCCACATGAGGGGCAGATTTTCAAAGGGTTACCCCTGCCACATGAGGGGCAGATTTTCAAAGGGTTACCCCCAAAAAGATGCCCCAACCTGCCCCTGTGCACGCCAAACCTATCTTGCATAGGCTCAGTGGAGCGCGCAAACCCCAGGACGCGCATATGTCCCGGGGCTTCGAAAAAAGGGCATTCCGGGGGTGGGGCGCTAGCCTGGGGGCATTCTGGGGGTGGGGCCGAGGCCTCCGGAACAGCCGCCATGCCGAGGGACCGCACACCGGCAGCCGGCCGGCGCGCGCAATTTACGCCTGCCCAGAGGCAGGCGTAAATTCTCAAATAAAGGTAGGGGGGTTTAGGTAGGGCTGGGGGGTGGGTTAGATAGGGAAAGGGAGGGGAAGGTGGAGGGAGGAGATAGGAACGGAGGCAGGCTGCGTGGCTCCCGTGTATGTCCCTGGCCTCGGAGGGAATGGAGGCAGACTGCGCGGCTTGGCACGCGCACGTTGTACAATTGTGCACACCCTTGCGCGCTGACACTGGATTTTATAACATGCGCGCAGCAGGGCGCGCATGTTATAAAATCGGGCGTAGATTGTAAAATCTGCCCCAGAGTGAGGTAGTTAACTAGCTTATTCCTGTTGTGACCCCAAGATGGGTGTGGAAGCTACTGGTATTGAAAAAATCCAGGGCTGTATAGACTTGATATGGACTGGCAAGTTATGACCTCTCTATGCAGAAGTCTGCAGATCCCCCTCCAACTACAGGCAGAAAGAAAATGGTTTTCTAATTAAATTCATACCTGCTAATCAGTAATCACTTGCTCCTCAGACAGGCTCAAGTGGGCCTATATACCCTCTCTACCAAGTACCGCCTCCTCCTCTGTTCTCTCTTTCTGCCTGCTGATGCAGATTCAATAATTTCCACACATTTATAGCACTTATTGTAGCATCTGACAATACCAACAGCACACTCCCACCTATCACTAGCACACCCTCACCCACTACCGCTATAGCAGACACCCAACACACACTCTCTAAATGCAGGCACACACACCCTGAGATACAAAGACACCCAAACAAAGCAGACATACCCTCAGACACAATGAATTACAAGCAGAAAAGTCAGGCAAACTGACAAACACACAGCTTTTAATGCAGCTGGGTTTAAAGAAGGTTTGCACAAATTGCTGGAAGAAAAATCCATAAACCATTTTCAAAGTGGCCTTAAGGAAATCCCATGCTTATCCCTGGGATAAGCAACATGGAATCTATCAACATTTTGGAAACCTGCCAGGTACTTGTGGCCTGGATTGGCCACTTTTGGAAACAGGATACTGGGCTTCATGGATCTTTGGTCTGACCCAGTATGGAAAATCTTATGCTCTATGTTCTACATAAGAAATCACAGAAAAATACACAAACAGATAACTGCAACAGGCACAATTATTCAAAACAAAGTAACTGCAAACAGTCACAAGCAACTTCCACCAATCTTGTCTCCAGCATCCATCACCACTCCAGACACCAGATCCCAGAAGACAAGTGAGGTTTAAATTCAATAGAGTAAACAGCAGGTGTAAAAGCATGCATATATGTTTAAATGGCTAATTTATCCAGCTAAAGTTACCCAGATAAGCTATCCTGGTGTAAACCCTGGGTGGGATCCTTGATGCTGTCACCAAAGGAACAAAGAATTAAAATACATCCTATCTACAACGAGTTCTCCATGGATAACTTTTACTTCTGAGGTCCAGGGCTCTCTGTGGGAGGAAGCATAGCTTTAAGGCCTTTTTGCATTAATCCAAGTTCACCCCCCTTTTCTCAATCTCTGTAAACAACACTGATAATCTCTATAGTCTATAATAGCAATGTGGTTTCCAACCTCTTTACTGATAGTTAATTAAATTCACTGAAGAATATTTACAGCACTTAGATGTCAAATAAAATTGATGAACAATAATGAAGTATAAAGATTAATAAATGTGTGACCTTATTATTCTAATAAAGTCCAGGAATTTATAGAAGCCAATTCTCTAACAATTTATCTCAATCTTCTCCCTACCTTCTCATACCTTTCCTTCTGAAAGTTCTGGTGGGCACTGTCCTCTCAAATGCAACACACTGAAGAAGTCAGTCACAAAAATAAGAATTGAACAATACCTTCATCTCTTTCCCTCTGGTTTCTCATAGATGAAACCTTCACTCTTCAGGCTCTTCCTACGTAAAACACATTCAGGCCGATACAGTACAGTTCACTCCGATGGAGCGCACTGTTAACCTGCCCTTGGATGTGCGTTTTCCCTTACCCCTTATTCATTAAGGGGCGGAAAACGCGCGTCCAACCTGCGGCACCTAACAGCGCCCTCAACATGCAAATGCATGTTGATGGCCCTATTAGGTATTCCCGCACGATACAGAAAGTAAAATGGGCAGCCAAGCCGCACATTTTACTTTAAGAAATTAGCGCCTACCCAAAGGTAGGCGCTAGTTTCTGCCGGCACCCTCCGACTTAATATCATGGCGATATTAAGTCAGAGGTCCAGAAGGGTAAAAAAAAGTAAAAAAAAAAAAAGAAAAAAAATTTTAAATGGGCCGGCGGCTGTCGGGCCGAAAACCGGACGCTCAATTTTGCCGGCATCCAGTTTCTGAGCCTGTGGCTGTCAGTGGGCTTGAGAACCGACGCCGGCAAAATTGAGCGTCGGCTGTCAAACCAGCTGACAGCTGCCGCTCCGGGTCAAAAGGAGGCGCTAGGGACGTGCTAGTGTCCCTAGCGCCTCCTTTTGCCCGTTTCTACCGCACCACCTAATTTAAATACAGAATCGCGCGCACAGGCGAGTGGCCTGTGCACGCGCCAGGAGAGCGGGTGTTTGTCTGCTCTCCCGTGGACTTTACTGAATCGGCCTGATTGTCTCCCACTTGATTGGAAACTGGGTGCCCGGTACCAAGGGCACTCAGTCCAAAAGAAACAAAAATAGACTATGACGCAAAAGGGGAAAAATTAAGGAAGAGACAGGTGGAAAAACTTCCTTGCCTCAAAACTGAGGAGCTAATTACTGAAGAAAGACAACTCAAGTTTGAAACTCTTCTGCATCGGAACACTGACTTTATCTATCTACTGGAGGTGAGTTAGAGAGTAGCAGAATCTTCTCTACCCCCTGATCTAACCTTACACAGAAATGCCCCAATCCTCTGAGAAGGAGAGAAGATGATTGATGAATTGATCAAGATACCCATAATTTGAGCAGACCCATCAAAGCTGCATTGATTACACTGCTGGCTACAAAATTCCAGTATCCACTTGCTGAGGGGAAAAAGGTTAGTTGAGCTGTTATCCCAGAGTAGCAGATCACAATCACAAATATGTGAGGACAGCAAACATTTTGTGTATGGAGAGCACATAACTATCATAAAGCTGTATTCTGATTGTGATCTGTGAAAAAAAAATCATGCTGATGTGAGTATCTTATTACTTTCTATCTGAGTTATTGAAAAAAATGTTTATGCCTCAGAAAAAAAGATTTCTTTTCCTTAGTTTATAAAAAATAAAAATGTGTTTTCATGGGAAATAAGGGATTTTTTTTTTACTAAATAAAAAGTGTAATTAATGTTAACAGAATAAATCATGTTTTTCCAGAGTCATTTTGTAGTATTTATTGGGTATTTGGGTTGGGTCCAAAAGGAAAACTGAATTGCATCAGGATCAATTTATGGGGTCCCAATATCTTTCAAACAGTATTAATGGGTTTTTTTTCTTCATGACAGGTAGAGAGGGTTAATTTTTTTAAAACCAATTTAAGATGTTCAGTATGGATATAGTCTTAAAAGATAGAATGTTGACATAATAAAAGATGCACACTAGGCTGGGCTGGGGAGATTGGAAGGGGAGACAGTGCTGGTCCTAGGCTGGGGAGAGGGGAAGGAGAGACAGTGCTAGTGCTGGGCTGGAGAGGGAATAAGTGGAGATGATGCTGAGGCTGGGGAGCTGGTGTAGTTGGGAGATGTTAAAAATAAATATATATGTAAATTACCTTGCTGGCATGGATGAGGAGCGTTTGTGATGGCCCCTGATGCTGGAGTGGACTGGGGAGCCTGACTAGATGCTGTCATGGCCCATGCTTGTGGAGGCTTGCTTAGAAGCTGTCGTTGCCCAGGTTTTAAGGGGCCATCACTTGCTATGGCCCAGGGCTACCTTGAGCTGCTGGGAACAGATAGGTTTGTAGCAGAGACAGGGCCCCGGGAGAATGGCTGTCTCTCAGGGATGATAGGAGCTTCAGGGAAGCAGACAGAAAGGCAGGATGCTGCTGCAGAGCAGCCATGGAGGGACCAGCAGCAGCTGTCTTCTAGGGGCCATGGCAGTGAAAAGCACTGCCCCTTGCAATTGGCAGCAGCAGCCCTAAGAACGCTGCCACTAAAGGAGGGCCTTGGGAAAGCCCTGGTGGCTTCAGGAAACTGGGACGCATTCTCGAACAGGGTGATGATGTCACATCCTGTCCCACAGCTGAATCAGAGGGCAGAAAAAAAGTCAAATAAAAGAGAAAATAAAGAAAAAATCAATTAAGGCCCAATTCAAGGTAGGAATGCTTTTTTTTTTTTTTGCAAAATATTTTTTATTGAAATGGCACAGATACATTTAAGTACAAAGATTTAAATTCCCCTTCCCAACATATAAACAAATAACAGTTTTTCTCATTTGCTCTTAGTACTGTCAGGCGAAGCATATTTAACCAAATACCTTAGCCACTAAATTCTTACCTCATGAAACCCATCCCTCCCCCACAAAATAATAACAAAAACAGTAAATTAAATATAGAAGGCATATGAGGGGTCCCTTTAAACCTACAACCTGGCACCAGAAAGGATTTTTAAAGGGGATTAAGTTTTTTGTCATTTAAGCTTTATTAATTTACATCTCATACAATAAAGATCAATTCAGACAAAGACTGTGAGGAACTATCATTAATATACAAAAGGAAATCTCCATATCATAAGAAATTACAAGATCACAAACCCTAGCCCACATTAAAGGAGCACAAGCAGATCTTAAGTAAAGTAGAGAAACACTACTAAAAGAAAAATTGAAAGGCGAGGTGATACCATTGCAATGTGTTCCGATTCTATAGCCTCACTGTATAACATTATCACCTTGACTGCTTTCCTTATCATCAAGACAAGTCTCCAGATGTAGTGGATCAGTGAGTACAAATTTATTCTTCTGATAAAAAAAAAAATCAAACATTTGCATGGAAATTTAAGAAAAAACATTGCCCTAATAGATAACACCCTCTCCTTAAACACAAGAAATTGTTTCTGCCTTAACTGAGTAATGACTGACACATCTGAATTTGCTGACCACAGATCACAAAATTGAAATTGTTTACAGGAAAAATATTTATGGAATACTAACTCCTCTCTCTTGGGGATCATATATACACAATTTTTGTTGGAAATCCTCTGAGTTCTTATAAAATTGAGCATTTAACTAAGACACAGTTCTCTTTGTCCTCGAGGCCATTTGCCATATATATCCATCAGTGAAACATTAGCAGGCATCAAAGCTCATTAATGAGGGTAGACACCGAAGCAGCTCCAGACCATGACACATCGGATTCCATAAAAATGTTTTCCTCAGCTTTACTCACAGTAATAACTGAAGACTCCAATATATCCTCCTTTACCGTGCCAATGTTAATAACAGAATCCATCTGTGGTCTCATATCCAAAGTCTCCAAAGCAAGAAGGTTTTTTAAAGATACTTCTCTGGGAGTTGAAGACAGAACTGAAAAACCTCCTCCAACATCTTGGAGGGAGCATCAGTCCTGGACATTGAAGGCTGTAACGGTGGCGAATTGAGAGCAGGGCCCCCAAGGAACTTAAGCCTGCCACTATAAGGCCCAAAGGTGCTGCCTCCAATGGTCGAAATACACGCCGATCCATCTGGCCACTAGATGGAAGAATGTAGGCTGGGGTTTCCCCTTTCGTTTCTTCCCCATGACCCTTAGGTCATTTTTTTGTCCCTGGTTTACTTCCCCTTGTTTCTTCCAGCTGGAGCTCTCAGCATTGGCCTCCCCTCTCACACACATAGGCACTCCACTCACCCCCACAAGCAAGCCGCAGCTCCTCTGAAATCTCAGCAGGGGTGGGGGGATTGGCCGAGCGCCAGTGTTTCTCCCAGCTGGAGTCTCTCACCGTGCGCATTCTCCTAAAGGGATAATTTTAATTTAAATTAGTGGTATGTTCGACGAAGGGAAAACCAGGGTAAAATATATTTAAAATACCCCAAAACAGTAAAACAAGATTTGGGAACATTAGGATTATGGGTAAATGGAAAAAATAATTTTTGTTTCTTTTAAAAATCAAAAGAAACAGTTTTAACCTTATATTGAATTTGTCCTTTTTGTCACTAAAATTGGGGT
Organism: Rhinatrema bivittatum; assembly: GCF_901001135.1. NCBI lineage: Eukaryota > Metazoa > Chordata > Amphibia > Gymnophiona > Rhinatrematidae > Rhinatrema > Rhinatrema bivittatum. The sequence goes on from NC_042616.1 coordinate 760,231,693, forward strand.
TAAAATAAGTCAAAAACTTTGTAGAGCCTATAAAATTGTGTTCAATCATTTGTAAGGGAAAAATCACTTTAAAGTGTACATTTTGTGTCAATTTTAACTCTGATCCAGCATTTTTCCGGTGGTCATATAGAAACATAGAACATAGAAACATAGAAATGATGGCAGAAGAAGACCAACAGGTCCATCCAGTCTGCCCAGCAAACTCTTACACCTATTTTCCCATACCTTTCTGTTACCCCGACCGCTGAGTTCAGGGCTCTTATTGGTAACTTTTTTATTCCAATTTCCTTCCACACCCTGCCATTGATGCAGAGAGCAGTGTTGGAGCTGCATCAAAGTGAAGTATAAGGCTTAATGTTTGAGGGTAGTAACTTTCATAACGAGAAGTTACCCCGATGTTTGTATGCTCATACTGCTCAGATCAATGCCTTGTTAGATGTTGTCTGGATGTAAATCCTCTTTTCCTCATTCCCCTCCTGCCGCTGAAGCAGAGAGCCACGCTGGATATGCATTCAAGGTGAAATATCAGGCTTGATTGGTTTAGGGTAGTAACTGCCTCAACAAGCAAGCTACTCCCACGTTTATTTGTTTAACCAGACTGTGCAGTTCAGTCCGTGTTGGGTGTTATCTGAATGTAAATCCTATTTCTTCATTCTCCCCTGCCATTGAAACAGTGAGCTGAGCTGGATATGCATTCAAAGTGAAGTATCCGGGTTAATTGGTATGGGGTAGTAACCGCCGCAATAAGCAAGCTACTCCCATGCTTATTTTCTTAACCAGATTGTGCAATTCAGTCCTTCTTGGTTATTGTCTGAATAGAAATCCTCTTTTCTTCATCCCCCCACCGTTGATAGAGTCAGCCTTTGACATGGCGTCTCTCACTCCCGCAACCAACATTGGTTGTGAATGGTGTGGTATAATTGACAGCAAAGAACTCTGCAATTAGGCTACCACCTGTATTATATGTTTAATTGAATTTGCATATAATTTCCATATAATGAGTCTTTTAATGCTTGCAAAATATTTTATACATCCATAATTTTCTGTGACAACAGCCTCCAGAGATGAGGAGTATCCAGATATGGTTTGCCCCTGAAGCAGCTCACGAATGAGCAAAACTCAGCTTGAGTCGGGCTTTTTATGACGATTTGTGATAATAAAGAATCCTTGGTGTTTTACTGATCTTCTACTTTTGGTTGCGAATTTTAACTCTGATCCAGTTAAAATTCTTAATCCAGTCTGGGATTTCCTTGTCACTGACATGTTTCTGTGCACAAATTTGCAGCTTTTCATAGCATGCCAAACTGCCACAGTATGCTAATTAGGACATTTCTACAGAAACATAGCCACCTCATATAAGCTAACATGTATAAAGGCAAGCATAACACCGTGCAGTAAAAGGTTATTTCCTTTATTGCTTTTTCTAATTGCCTTAAAAATAATAAGGGTAAAGAAAGAAGGTATAAAATCCCTCTAACGTTAGCAATACATAGAAAATATATACAAAGAGGGAGGTAATATACTTTACAATTTTATTTGTGAATTACAATTTTTACATTGGTTTTTTTTTCAAATTTTTTTTAGAAACAAGAAATAGCCATGGGTCAACAAAACCACACATGCTTTTAAAACCCTCTTTCACATCTCAATACTCTTACTATTGTAAAGACTGTTCTGATCCTCTAATCTGTCAATTAATTCCTGACTCACAAGTAATCTACATTTCCTGTTTTATATTCCCAAATTGTAAATATTTGTATTGTTATTTTTATCCTCCGGCTAAATGCGCCGCCTATGGATTATTTGATGTTAATTATTTTATAGTTTTAGTTTTATCCGGTATGTACCATTCTATAGTTGTTGGATTGTAAAGCTTGTTGCTAATTTAATGTTCATTGTAAACCGAGGTGATGTTTTCTAACGTGCCGCGGTATATAAAAAACTCTTAAATAAATAAATAAATAAATCTCTTAACACATCCAGCAATCATACACATGCCACACTTTACTCATATTTCCATACAACATCCTACAATACAACGAAAAATACATTTATGTATAAACACCAAAAAAAATCCAACAGAGGCCCCATTTCACTGTACAGTAGCTTCCTCTAAACCATTAATAAAATTATAAAAGACCCAGACACTATTATTACAAACTCATGTTTCACATGCAGTCCTCAGAACAGTTAGATTTTCTATTCTGTTCTTTAAATGAACTTCAGAAAGGCCACATTGAGTTTAAGATCATAAGAACATAAGAACATGCCATACTGGGTCAGACCAAGGGTCCATCAAACCCAGCATCCTGTTTCCAACAGTGGTCAATCCAGGCCATAAGAACCTGGCAGGTACCTCATTCAATACAATGACAGAATTACCAATTGCAAAACTAAAACAAAAATGATCAGAAAATTAGAAGCTATTCCGACACCCTATTGCTATTTTCACCGATGTTTTACAATATAAGCACTTACTTCTGTGGGTTCCAAAAATTATATGTAAACACCAGCACAGCCTGCACCACTGGACCAACTCAATCAGCAATCATTATTAATGACCTATATAACAACAAACATAAAAAATATGAATAGATTTCAATAAATTAAATTTGGCATAATTGGCGGGATAGTTTTACAACACAATAACATACTTGTAAAGGTTTGAGAATTTTAGCTATGTGCCACTTATTTAAAAATTGTAATCATATGAAATTGCTATTACCATATATAATATTAACATCAACGCTTACTATATTTTAGGTAGAAAGCAGCTCATTTCACATTATCAAAGCATTCAGCATTCAATTGCTATTGGTAACCTGTATGTCAAGAATAAATCAAACAAACAACCTTGTGACTCTTCATTAATAGAGCGAATTTATAAATTGTTGACATAAGTAAGGGAACCGGCTGGAAACGGTTTTAAAGAATTTCCAAAAAGTATAACTTACAAATTAGCAATTCTGAATATAGTTCTTCAAAAGCCAAAATCACCTTGAACACAGTCTGATAAACTTCATCGGACACAGTCGGCTAAATTTGAAATAACGCAATCCATACACCAATTAGATAAAACAACTGAAAGTAAAATTTTAAAAGAACCATTAGAATTTTAACAATGACAAGAGATCTTTAACAGAATAGAATATAAAAATATCCCAGAAAAGTACCTACCAGGATTGAACCTGCGATCACATCAAGAAGAGCAGCACAAAAATGCCATGCATGCGCTCTGATTATTTAAAAACCAATCTTAAATAACATCCTACTGGTGTGATGTAGGCTAGTAATTGCCCCAAGACATTGTAGAAAAGGTCAGAGATTTCTTATTATAATAAAGATTCAAATTCCAAGTCCTGATTTAATCTCTAGGGCTTTGTGTGCCCCAAGAATTAATGAATCACTGCTCCTTCTGTATGAGGGCATGGGAGATATTTTCTCCCTGTTGTAGTGTCACCTTACAAATAACAAAGAATTTAAGGTCTTTAAGGCAGCTACCCAATGTTCCTCCAGAGGAGCACGTGACTTCACAATACAAATACAGCTTTTATGTTCTATTATCTGGGAACAAAAACTTGTTTTAGTTTGTCCAATATACAATAGTTTACAAGGGCACAAGATGTCACAGATAACCTGGGTCATCTCACAATTAAAAACATCTGGAATCTGATAGCTTTTGGGTAGACAAAGATATTTAAAAACAGACAAAGTAAGTGAATGAGGACATATACTGCAATTCCCACAAGGGAAGAGATATTCAAATGAGTCAATACAGCAGATACTAATTGGTCTCAGAGATTTCTATTTCTCTTAAAATGAAGATAGGGGCTTCATTACAAGGACCAGTGCCTGATAAAATATGCATATGATTACGAGCAATGGGCTTGTGTTGCGCAGGACGTGGACCCTTGGGCCAAGGTGGGGGTTGATGCTACCCGCAGGGCAAGCCCTACAGGTCTCTACCGTCGGCAGGTGGCGCTGGCTGACTGATGTAGGCCGGCTGGAGCTTCGCCAATACCAGCCCTTGTTCCCTTGGGAGGTTGAACCCTTGGGTACCGGGGCCGGCTGGATTTAGGTGGGCCTCCGTCCGAGGTCTTCTGAGGGACGAGGAGGATGGTCTGATCTGGATAAGGCGGAGTCCCGAAGACCCGGGCGCCAAAGGGAACCGAAGGCAGACAGGGGGCGCCCAAGAAAGAACAGGCCAAAGCCTGAAAGGCCAAGTCCAGAATGAATTGGAAAGGAGCGTCATTGAGCAGGCTGAAGTCAGGGCAGGCGGCAGGCAAGGAAGAGTGGCAAGACAAGCATCCTGTCGCTGTGAATAAAGCTGGGTCTTCAAGTTTAACTCTTTTTGTCTCTCTCTGGACTTCATCGGGAAACTGAATGGCACTCTTTTCTTTTTTTTAAGTCTCGCTAATATTTCATTGCGTACTTCTATCTAGCCCTTCAGTATTGTAATCTTCAGATTCTGTTGGCTCTTCTTTTAGTCACCCCTTTTGGTAGATTCCTATCATGTGATTGCTCTTGATTGGTCAGAAGAATTGGAGCCCTTTTTTTCATGTTTAAATCTCCCACTGTATTTTGCTGTAAGCACTCAGCACCTTTACTGATGCTGCCGCACCTCCTGAATTGCTGTAGCTCTGAATCCCAGTGCAATCATTGCTTTAAACATCAAACATTATAACATGGTCTGAATCAGTTTAGTTGTTCACACAATTCCACTGTTAGTTTTTTACAATACCTGCTATTATTTCACACTATGTACTTTAGTACTTGCAGTATTTTGACCTTATTTTGGTATACTTTTGTATGACCTTTACAGAAATTCTGTTCACGAATACCAATAGTAATGACAATTACCTACATCCCTACTCCTCCTCATGCCCTAAATACCACATTTCCCCTCCTCTCTTCCTTAATCTCCCCCACCAGATCCAACCTCTCTTCTTCCCCTCAGCTCATCCCCCTACCCATTACCTAGCCAATTAACTCACTACCTGATCATCTTAACCTTCATATCACTTGACAATGTATCCCTAACCCACTGTCTGTATTGCTCCCAAGAGTTATATCTGATATAATTGTAAATATGTTAAAGTATGTCTATGCTTCTAACAGTTCTGACATACTTAGACCTTTAACAGGTGTTTGTATATATTCTTTATAACTTTAACTCTGTTAAAGCTGTTCATCTGACTTCAATGTATAGCGTTGTTATAATTGTAAACCGGAGTGAAGGCCCCCGCCAATACTTCGGTACAAAAAAACGTATAAATAAAATAAATAAATAAATAGCTTCCTTTAATCACTCAGCACTGGAATATAAAAAATGTTTTTGGTGTAGTATTTTCCACCTGTGCTGTACTGTTCTTACATTTAATTTGTTCTTTACACAGCTCCTGTCGCAGCCCCATCAGCGAAACACAGCCTTGTTGAGGGACTGTATCGTGGTTGAAGACATTTGGAATAAATCTGTCAGTTATACCTTCAGGAAATCGAATCTTAAAAAAACTGATTCTCTCATTTCAACATAAGAACTGTTTTACCTGGTATCACACTTCCCTTATTTGTCTTTGATTTTCTATGTCCCACGTTCATTGTTTGTGTAATACTTATCTGACATCTATCTCTGATAAGACTCAGATCCAGCTGTTAGTTTCTCAAGCTAGAGAAATAAGAAAAGAGCTCTTATTAGATAATATTTGTATGAATATCATTTGTCTTGTTTCAATGTATCCATTTTCATTACAAGTTTAACATTGTTGGTTTCTTAATAATACATTTTCCAGCTTTGGAAGTGTTTAATCTTTGTGATTCCATCTGATTTTATTCTTTTTTTTTTTTTTTGGGGGGGGGGGGGTTCTGCTTTCCTTCTTTATCACTGGGAGACATACTAGGAGGGTTCCGTACCCCTTCTTCCATTTTAAGAGACCCACTTCTCGGTATTAACATCTGGTGATTACGCTGATACCATTCGAAACCCCATTGCTATATAGTCATCACCTCAGTCACCGCACCAGGAGGGTCTCAGTCAGAAGAGAGGCAACTAGTGTTTAGATGTGTGTGTTAGGGAGTTTGTGAACATGAGAGAGAGTGGATAAAGTGTGCAACCTGCCTCTTCCTCATGCAGCCACGACATTCTTGGGGTGACTGGAAATCGAACGTTCCCAGATAGGGAGAGCTTGGGATAATTTATACTGGACTTTATTTGCTATTTTGAAATATTTTATTGGAATTTGGTCAAATTTTTTAAATATGTATGCTAGTTATTAAATATCATATGTTATTCAATTTATCAATTGTTTTGAAATATTCTTTTAGTTAGTATGGTTTCACAATTATATTTTATTTTTCTTGGTTTAATTGTTTGATGTTTTGTGAGGAATAATGTTTCGGCTTTTCCATTTTTGCACTACATACAGAGTCTGGCTTATTGCAGTTTCCAGTTCAGTTTTTATCTGAACATTTCAATTTAACCTTTATGGCCTCTATTCTGAATTTGGTGAGAGTCTGTGTTCTGCACGTGTTACCGACGTGAAGTATTCTGCTAGCATGTAGTTTCTGTACAGGGATCTTTAGCAGCCTGGTGTTCTGTTCTCCTAATAGAAAGTGTATTGGGTTTTAGGACCTGATGTAATATTTGCAGTTTTGTCTTTTATTAGGTTGAGTTTTTACTATTTGAGTGTTGGCAATTAGTGCTGCTTTGGTTGGCAGGTTTACGATATTGTAATTCAGTTTACTCATGGCTTTCTGGTGGCCAAGCCCACACTCAACACATGTTTCAACAGGCCTAATACCTTATGTGTTCCAAGTGATCTTTTTGGCTAATATACAGAGTTTTCTGGTTGACACCATAGCAGTACATGTTAAAATAATAAACATGTTGTAAATGATAGTTTTATCTCAGAAGACTGTACTTTGAATATCATTTTCCATTAAAATCTGTTACAATAACTGCATAATTTTTAATTCTGTGTGTGGGGAGGGCTGGTGGGGAAGGGTCACATAAGGTTGTAAGCTTTGCCTAGGGCACCTAATGCCCTTGCACCAGCCCTAGGATGGCAGTGGTGGGTAAAGAGCTGTTATATCAAGTAAAAAAGATAAGTTTTCCTAATGTTGGAGGTGACAGTTGTTAAGTAATTGTAGTTTTCCTGACTGTTACAATGGAATGTTATTGGTATTTTTATATTTGGGATCATTTGGTTGTACCTCGCTTTGTGCACAGTATTCTAGTCATAAGGCAGGTAATAAAAGTTTAAAATAAATAGTTGTGTGGAAAGTTATTGGTGAAACTCTTGCAGCATGTGTCCAAGTGTTCGGAATTTTCACAGTTGAAATTTGGCAACCTTAAGATGGACTTGTGCCATAGCCGCCAAATGACAGGGTATTTGCTGGGGGAATTACAAAGCAGCGGGGTCTGAGAGGTACTCGTGCCTTTAAAACGAACTGGCCTCCCATGGATGGATCCCATAGAGAGAGGTGACAAGCGGGCACTGCTCCCTTCCAACTGAAAGTAAAGAAAGAAAAGATTTTTTTTTAAAAATATAAATTGGCGTGATATGGGAAGAGAGCATCCAGTCATGCTCTAGGAGAGGGAGAGAACCCTGTGTATGCTCTCCCAAAAGGGAAAGGCAGCTCCTTAAATTTTATCCTGGCTGAAAACGCCAACTGTTCCTTTAAGAGAGTAGCAGCACAAACAGCTGGCAGAGGAGACGATGATCCAAAGGGGAGAGGGACGGGCTCTGCTCGCCTTTATTCCTCTGCCAGACCCCTCTTCCCTCCTAGGCGACTGGCCAGTCACTTCTTACCAGAAGGCTGAAAGCCCACTGATGTCTCCTTGTGGCCTCATGGCCAGAGGGAGGGGAAGACGGCACGACTATTGCCATGCAGTCCAGTCGGTTCTGCTCCTCCACCTTGTTGCCACCCCACCCCCTTCCCATGAAGGGAGTTGCCTGCACCCCCCCCCCCCAAGGGGGGGGAAAGGAGTAGGGAGTGGTATGTCAGTCATCCATGCAAGTTGGGAGGGAGCCCAGGTGCCCCGTTACCACCATCACCCATGCAAGGGCTTGCAGGCACGGCGGCTGCACATAACTTGGCCATTCACTTGCCTCAAGGCAAAATCCATTGCACTTAAACTATCCTAATTTTTTTAAAAATTACAGTTATGGAGCTTCCACCATCTCCAGGTGCAAAAATATAAGAAATGAAATCTATTTGGAGAAAATAAAAATAAGTAATAACAACAAAAGAAGAAATGAAAGAGCCAGGAATCAGGCAAGTTGATATTTTGAGCAGTACAGAGAATATACTCTTACATTAACATATGATCTTCTCCCTCTGCCTGAAGTCCCAGCCTAGAGACTTTCAAATGTTAACATGTGTGGTGGGTCCTTGTCAATGTAAGTTCTGTCTCCTGTTACTCACCTTGTAAAAAAAAAAAAAAAAGCTCTGCAAAAGGTGTATTCCTCGATGTCAAGGCTGTATTCCATTATTCAACACTATTCCTGAAAAAGTTTACGAAAATGCTATTGGAGGCATTGTAGCGTTTGGTGCTTGATAACGAAGTGCCGTAGCGTGCAGTAACTGTGATTCTGAAACCTAGGATGTCATTATAAAATCATGTTTGAAAAAAAACAGATCTGATAATGAGAGCAAATTATGATGAAAGAAGCTCATGACTCTTCCAGCTCGACCACAATTTTCTCACAATGTTGTTTGAGTTAATTTTCTTGGCTTTGCTTTAGCTAAGTTTGTAGCACGGGATCTCTGGAAGCAAATCAAGCAGACCTTCTTCTTGCCAAAAACTGAACAATCTGATTTCAATTTTCACTACCTTCAATAATATTTCCTGCAACACTTTAAGGCTCATTTATCAAGGGTTATTCCTAAAGGCAAAAAATGAAGAAACCCCTTTCTGCATCATGTTCTATCTACTAAACCTCCAACAACCAATAACACCTATCTAGAATATATTAATTACCCAGGGGAGGAACGGTAATTGTTTACACTTTTTTGTGACCAGCCCTTTTTTTCATATTTAAATAACCTTCATTTATTTTCTTTGATAGGCAAGTGTAAAGAAAAACTGCAGATCTTCTCAGTAGAGCCTGCTTATCTCCCACTGGCCAGTCCTGTGCAAGTGTTTTCCCATCAAGCAGTGACTTTTCAAACACCACAGGACTCTGTAATTGTGTCAGAGAGATCTCTGATAGGGAAAAATGTGCTACCCATGCCGCCAGGCCTGGCTGCTACTCTAAACCTGGAGCAGAATGTGCCCCCCTCCAATCACAGCTGCAGGCATCGAGCTTTGCATATGATGTTGATTTTGGCAGAAGCGACGCAGGAGAGGAAGTGACAGGGTTTGGCCTCTATTGGAAACAGGATGCTGGGCTTGATGGACCCTTGGTCTGACCCAGCATGGCAATTTCTTATGTTCTTATGTTATCTTCGGAGGGGGATAGAGCGGCACCGCAACAGGAGATGCACGTGGCTGTGAGTTGAATTGCTAAAGAACCACAGAAAATGGCATTTTCTGAGTCAGCTGGAATAGTAACCAAGATATGATCCTCGACCTCAGAGAAACATTTACCAAAACCCCAGCTTGGCTAGGCAAATTCAGCTGAAGCATGAAGGCAGCCATCAGCTGATGGTAGTAAGACCAAAAAAATATCAGCCTGGGCAGATTTTGAAAATTTGCTGCACTTTCTGGCAAGTTACTCAACTATCTAATCAAATCCAAGAGTCTTTACCTAATTTTAAGATCCAAGAAGTAGAGATTTCTACTTGCAAACGGCGTCTGGGAGTTATTGGACATATGATGGCTAAAGTACAGGAAAGCATTAGCTCCTTGACTGTAGGAAACTTGTTACTACAAAATGAGCTTGAGAGGGTGGAAAATATATTGAGAGGTAAAAATGTTCATCTCCTTAACTTTCCTAACATTAGAAAAGGATCTCCACGTGATAAGTTTAGAAAATATCTACATGAAATTCTAAAGGTTCCGGAAAAATACTGTGCCCCCATTTACAAGAGTATATTACCTTCCCCCTTTTAGAAAAGGGTGGAAGAAGGGGATCAAGTGGCTGGACCATCAGCTTTGTTCGACCCCCCTGGACTTGTCTGGGATCCTGGAATTGGTGGATGAGGAGGAGCTGCAGCAGAGGCACAACTGCTCACTCCTTCCCCTTCCTCACGGTGCCATGGGAAGCAATCAGCAACACTCTTGAGCTGTTGGCTGCTGTCACCCCCGACCTCCTCTTCAGCCATTGGTCCCGCTTAGAATCAGGTCGAGTCAGGAATTTAAAAAAAAAATAAAATCAGTCGGGCTCTCACCTCAGTCCTGATTCTGTCTCTGGCTGCTAGGCCAAGACAGTCCTCAAAAGCTCAGATTCAGCCAGCCTGTGCTTGCCTGACCATGATGTCAGGTGCCCAGGGCCACCTCCAGGGCACCAAAGTGAGAGCAGGGCCCCTAACAGCAGATAAATAAAATCTTATAATTTTTTTATCCTATCCACAAGGCCTATTTAACCAGTCATCCCTTGTGGGAGGCATTCAACTTTTCCAGCATGTTGCTATATAACACTTTGCGGTTACTAGTATTGGGATACTAGCTTGTTTTCTTTTGCTGTGGTCCCTGGTATAGTTAGTCTGAGATTAAATTAATGTGATTTCCAGGGTTTCTTAATTTTTATAATAATTGTTGTCATTCTCTGAATGTTCTCCCCAGAATGAACAAGGTAAATCCAACTTTTTCAATCTCAAAACAGCATTTACAATTCTCCGCTAACTATCCTGAATAGCTGTTCGCCATGGCCTCCTTTCCAGACTCTAAAAGGATGAACCGAATCCTAAACTTTTATCAGACATACCCACATCAGGATCTTGCTTGTCTGTCTCAGAAAGATAAGCACCCATTTCCTGGTTGAGGGGAGCTAGTGAGTTAAAGCAGCTATGCTGGAACAGATTTGGACAGGTATTCCAAAGAAAGCAAAGAGGAAGGCGATCTATGATAGCCGTTAGGGTAAACACAAAAATAGATGCCTGGATCTTTTTCAATTGTTTATTCAAACAGAGACGTGTTCACAATTCGCCCGACTCAGGCCGAGTTTCGCGGCTCAAAAGCCGCTGCCTCAGGGGCTTCAACAATCCACAGTCGTAATTAGAACTTAGAGGTTAGATTCTCATCCAATATACAATCAATGATTGTCAGCAATGCAAGAGTCAACTTTCACAGCAGTGCACAGCTTCAGGTCTCTGCTCACAAAGACCTGAAGCTGCTTTCGGCAGGCGTAAATCTGCCAACAAAGGTAGGGGGGGGGGGTTTAGATAGGGCCGGAGGGGTCAGTTAGGTAGGGGAAGGGAGGGGAAGGTGAGGGGAGGTGGAAGGAAAGTTCCCTCCGAGGCCGCTCCGAAATCAGAGCGGCCTCGGAGGGAACAGGCAGCGCGCGCCGGGCTCGGCACACGCAGGTTGCACAAATGTGCACCCCCTTGCGCGCGCCGACCCCGGATTTTATAAGATACGCGCGGCTATGCGCGTATCTTATAAAATCCAGCGTACTTTTGTTCGCGCCTGGTGCACGAACAAAAGTACGCGCGCGCGTAAATTTATAAAATCTACCCCAGTATATAATACCAAAATATAGTTAAATAATAGTAACTACAATCCTTAATTAATTGCAGTAGAAGGCAATAAAGGAGAGGATGTAACAGGAACATTCTGTTTTGGGTTTTTTTTCAATTGCTCAAAATCCTCACAAGTTGAAAGGGCTCATAAAATAATAAACCTAGAACCATTATATTTCATACCATATTTACAGGGCAAATTGCGTCAAAGGAACATAGCTGGTTGTTGTTATGCTCCTTTTAAAAAAACAAAACACATTGCAGGACTAAAGCCCAAACCTGTCCCCCGCCTCCTTACTACCCGAGTTCCAAAGGCTCTATAGGGCTGAACTTACCGCCCTCTCCTCAAAACAACCCCTTTCACTGCTACTAAAAATTCTGTGAGCCGAGAGTCCCCACTCCATCCCCTGCTCCCACTTCCCCTTTTATTGTAAGTGCCCCCCACTGCCCACCCCAATCCTTTCCCTTCTCACCTCCCTACCTACCCACCTTCTTACCTTTATTTGTAGTAGCTGACTCTCGGATCGCGGTAGCCTCCTACCATAATCTGGGCCCGGTGCTTCCATCGTGGTAGTAGTATGCTTCTGTTGTTGCTAGGCTGCTATGATACACTTCCATTGTAGCAGCCTGGCAATGACAGATGTGGACTACTACTACAATGGAAGCACCGGGCCCAGGTTATGGAAGGAGGCTACCGCGATCCGAGAGTCAGCTACTATTAAAAAATGGTATAGGAGTGGCTGGGTAGGGAACGTAATAAGGAAAGGGTTAGGGTGGGCAGTAGTGTGTGTGGGGGGCGGGGGGGGAAGACAGCAAGATATGTGCTTATATTATAAAAGGGGACATGACAGCAAGGAGTGAGGGAAGGGAAGTATAACTACCTTTCCGACTATAATTTAGCCAGGTAAGTGGCTAAATATGCTAATTGTACCATTTAGATGGATAACTTTTGAGACTTAAATAGAGCTACTTATCCAGCTAAATATGACAAACAAATAAGTCTTAAAATCAGCTATTTATACGGCTATCTTACTTAGCTAAATAGTTCTGTTTGAGACTTATTCAGCAATTTTATTTTGCCGGATAAGTCCGAATTTATGCAGTTAAGTGGTGCTGAACTGCTGTAGGCATGGGTTGGTTTTTTTTTTTTTTTTGCTTTATATTTTAAAAATATACGTGTGAAGATTTTACACACAAAATTTAAGTGGACACTTACCCCAGGTGAATCTCATTTTACGCGTGTGCGTTCGCATATTTTCTAACATATGCACACAAGTGAAATTACCAGTTTTACCAATTAGTCCACCAGTTTGCTCAGTCCTTCTTCCGGTCATTGAGACCCTCCTGGTTCTTCAGCCTGACCTCCTTCCCCAGTTCACCCAGACCTCCCAACCAGTCAGTATTTCATAATACAGAGTTTTTATTTCATTTATGCCAGATAATGAGCAGATGCAAATGTTCGCAAGTAAGTTGGCAAATCAACATGTGTAGGTCTTTTATAAAACAGCAACCTACATGTGTAAATGTTGGTCCTGCCCAAATGCCCATAGACCACCCCCTTTTTACAGGCATATATTTACATGTAAACTCTTATTTCTGTGTTATTTCTTTAAAGTTTATAAAATAGCATATAAGCTAGTTCATGCTATTTACATGCACATATGCTCATTTTTACGCACTTAAAAATTCACCTTTATGTCTGGCCAGACCATACAGTTTTCAGTGAACACAACAGTAAAGCAGATAAGGAGAGAAAAAAAAACTGAGAGAAAAAGCAAACACACAGAAAAAAAACATAAAAGATGTTCACCCGAAGAAGCTCCTTAAAAGAGAAGAGTTGTAAAAGAGAAAGATAACATAAAGAATCAATTTCTCAAATACAAACTTGGAAGGAAAACACAAGAACAAAGTAAAGTAAACTGAAATATAAATAAAATACCTGTCAGACTCATAGTTAGAGTCAGTAGAAGTTTCTAAAAGGAAAAGAGCATAATTGTTAGCATTATCTTAACTTTGCTGCTAAATGTACAATGTTTTAAATGTTTCCTAGGTATCTCAGGAAAGTTTTAAATTATCTATTAAGTTATTTACTGCCAGCTGTTTTTATTTTCTCTAGCGCAATGAAACTGTTAAATCCAGCATCTCAGAATAATTCATTGCAGAGTTTTTCTCTCTTATCATCCTCACACAGGATATTTCCAAACTTTTATCCCTGCTTTCCCTCCCTGGGAGATTTACTGCATGGGTTTATACTTGTTTTTACTTCATCGCCCTAAACCTGACAGGAAAGAGGGCTTTTAAGTGTAACCCCTCTGAGGAAACATTGTGAGTCCCTACGTACTTTTTCCTTATCAGCCTGGGGCCCCATTGCAGAAAGAACCACATTCAGAGGTCAGTTTACACACGACAGGGGCCATCTTGGAAAAAGATGCAACAGCCAACCTAATAAGAAATGCACTAGTTGGGGCTTCAAGAATACAAGAGTGAACAAAACAAATATGCCTATACCCCTGGAATTATGGTTATGACCTTTCTAGCTTTGTTATGTATTTTGTTATTAGCTAACTGTGAATATTAGGATATCATGTGGATCTGTGCCTACAGTATTGCTTATGAATTTGAATTTCCAAGTTGTATTGTTTTTGGAGCCAACCAAGCTTCAAGGTTCAGAATGATTCATTTAAAGATATAATTAATTTAAAGATATGTCTTTAAATGAATCATGTGCCTCATACGTATTTCTGAATTTACAGTCACTCTAGTAACATTTAGTCCCATATAGAAGAAGGTGGAAGGCTCGATAGACCTTGGTCTAACCCAGTAGCATGTAAGCTGCTCAGAGCTTTTGTTTTTGGGCAGGATAGAAATACTGTAAATAAATAAACAATATGTTTGTGTCACTCTAACATTACTCCTTTATAGAAAAAGGTGGCGGAATCAAACAAACAATATCAGAGTTGTATTATCAATACAAACTGAAGGCAAGAAGCTTCATTTGCATACTTTCTCTAACACTTATTTGCCATGGCTCCAAATGATTTTTTTTTATATGAAAAGACATTAATCAGGTACTTACAGAAAATGTCTAAAGTCACCAAAATACCCACAACCATTTAGGAAGGGAAAAAAGCACAAAAACAGTAAAAGTAATATTGATTAATAAATGAGTATCCAACCCCCCTTCCAAATAAAAAAAAACTCTTCAATGTTTTCATTCTATCTTTGCTCTAATTGATGAACAGTTCTCATAAAGATGTAATACTGATTCTTCAGCAGGCAACTCACATGTTTATCATACTCTGAATATATAACTTCCCACTTTTCCAATGCAACCATGGCCTAACAGTTAAAATGCTTATATCAGGATAAAGTAGCAATGAATATAAACATTTGATATGTCTTCCAGTGATTCTTTTTCTTTTAATGATTTCTTTATTGAACATTTATATATACAAAACACAAAAATAATACTTTGTAACATAATCCTAAATGGTTCAAATCAAAAGAACAATATCAAAGTGGAAAAAAAATAATTAGTAACAAATAATTGGTACAAAACCATTCTAACAAAGGAAACAAAGTGACAGGGGAAACAAAGAAAAAAGTGGAGCATTTATAATCAAAACTCTTAAGAAGAAAAGAACCATAGCATGATTTAACTCCCTAAAAATAATATATCAAGTCTACTGGTTTACAAGGGAAACTGGAGATGTTAAATTCTTCCTAGCACCAATAAACAATCTGAGCTGCTCAGGGGAGAGAAAGATATAAGTGTTGGAATGATATTTAATATGGCATTTACAAGGGTATCACAACATAAAGGAATCCCCCAATGTTAATACTTCTTGTCTAAAGCAAGAAACTCTCTTCTATGCTCCTGAGTGATGCGAGACAAATCAAGAAAAATGCAAACTTTCTGGCCTTGAAATTCAGAATTAAGATTACGAAAATAGAGAGTCATGAGCTTACTTAAATCGGCATCTAATACGAAAAAAACAAGTAAAGTTGCTAACTCTATTATTTCACATCCAGACGATGCAAGAAACTGGGATACATTAAAAGAAGACTGATCAGAACGTAGGGACACAGGCAGAAAAGTTGCCTTATTTATAGATAGAAAAGCAGCTATCTTCTATCTATAATATGTCCAAAAAATATCTCTTTAAAGTCATAATCTGAAGCTCACCCATAATTTTAGGAAGGT
This sequence comes from Rhinatrema bivittatum, assembly GCF_901001135.1. NCBI lineage: Eukaryota > Metazoa > Chordata > Amphibia > Gymnophiona > Rhinatrematidae > Rhinatrema > Rhinatrema bivittatum. The sequence continues at coordinate 760,247,519 of NC_042616.1, forward strand.
TAAGAAAATGTAAATTCAAGAAATTCCAACCTTCGAGAGAAAGCTCCACATTCCTGAATCAAATTAGTTTGAATAGAAACCATACTATCTAAATTCTGTTCTAAAGAAGCAATTTTTGAATCAGGCTCACAAATTTTTAAATCATGTAAAGAGACCAGAGGATCCAATTTGGCAGTAAAAGAATCCAACTTTCGAGAAACAGCGGTCATATCTTGACCAAAGCGAGAAATTAAATCCCATATAGAGTCTAGTGTGACCTCCGCCGGTTTGACGGTGGTTTAAAGGGCTCTCCTGATGCCAGTAAAGCAGAGGAACTAAAAACAAATGTCGGAAAAACCACATCTGCTCTCAAATCCTGGGCAGAAACTGCCGAAGAAGATGCAGACATCCGGGCTGCCACTGCCAGTCCCTCTCTTATAATGGAATCACAGATGCTGACTCAGAGCCATAGTCAGGCAATGCGGCGCCTATGGCCAAGTGAAACTTTGTTAAATGTTTGTACAGTAATGCCCATGGCCAGTGCTCTAGGAAAACCTTACAGCTTTGTATCCCCCGCCCCATCACTACCTCCTCATGGACAATTAAAAATTATGCATTAATAATAAAGCAGATTTTACATGAAAAAGAAGATCCAAAGCACAGTCTTCTGAGGCAAAAATATCACTTTCAATATGTATATTATATTTACATGCATTGCTGTGGTGCCAACCAGATAAACCCTGCAAAAAAGCAAGAGACAGTTAGAATTCATAAGGTGTGAGGTCTACTGAAATACATCTTAGGCATGGGCCTGACCCTCAGAGAGCCACAAAAAAAACATAATTTCAATGCAATAAACGCTCTGTATCGAAACAACACTAACTGCCAGCATTCAAACAGCAACAGCTCTTCCTATGAAAGTTAAAACTGTAAATATTACACCAGGCCTAAAACACCAATATACCCTCTATTAGGAAAACAGGACAAGCCAACCTGTTATAAATCTATACATACAAAGTACACACTATTGGAATACCTTACTCAGTCACACATGCAAAACACAGATAGACCTTCAAATATAGAATAAAGAGACCATAAAGTATAAATAGAAATGTACAGGCAAAAACTGAACTAGAAACCTCAACAAACCAAATTCTATATGAATTGCAACAATAAAAAAAAACCCAGAAGCATTACCATTTCTCATAAAACAAAATTTGTAAAACCATACCAATAAAAAGAATAATTCAAAACTAATGAATAAAATAGCATTCAATAATGAAAAACTCACATTACAATTTTCCAAACATCATTAAAATATTTCAAATAATACATCAAATAATACCATATAATTTGAAATAATTCGGCTTTTAAAAAATCACCCATTATCCATTTTGTGGAACTTTTGATTTTCAGAAGCCCTAAAATTGTCATGATTATGATTAGTAGGCAGAGAGGAAGTGAGGTCAATCTCCCACACACACACGCTCGCTCTCTCTCTCCCCCACATGAATACACACCTCTGTCTCCCACATACATGCTCTCTCTCTCTCACTCTCCCACACACATTCTCCCACACACATTCTCCCACACAGTCTTGCTCCCCTTCCCCCCACTCCCCAGTACTCTTGGGCAACTCTCCTCTCTTACCCTACTCCCCAGGATTTTTAATCCCCAGCCTCCTCTCCCCACCCAGGACCCCCCCCCCCCCCCACCACTCTCCAGCAATGTTGTTTTTCAGATGCCTCTTCCATCCCAGAAATCCCACTCCCTAGCAGGCTTGCTTTCCAGATACCTCTCCAATCTCAGAAACCCCACTCCCCAACAGTCTTTCTCAACAGGCCTTCCCTCCCAGACCTCCACTTCCCAGCAGTCTTGCTCCCCAGCCTCTTTTCCCCTCCCAGCCCCCTATTCCCCAGAAATCTCGTTCCCCAATTCCATGATTTCCTGAAGGCTGCTCACCCCCACGGGGCGCTATCGCGATCCCCTCATTCACCCTCTCTGCTCCTGAAGAATGGAAGGATCGCGGCCTTGCAGCACGTGCTGCTTCCTCTCTCCCGGCTGCCGGTGCCTCCCTTCCGGATGCCGGTGCACAGGCATCCTTCTCACGCTCTGACAGCAAATAGATCCAAAATGGCACCTGTGACGTAAATGCCCATTTTCGGACAGCTCACAGTTTGAGAGATGGCTCGGGTGAAAGCGCAAAATAGTTAAAATGGTGCTTTGATGATGTATATGCCCATATATGGATAGTTTCTCTCGTCATTTCCGGCTGTCATTTTTGAGGAATTGGTGGGCTTTGGATCTTTAAATGTCCTTCACTGTCACTGATAGACCCTTCACGGCGGGGCAGCAGACAGCTTTTTGGCATCGCGCAAGTAAGTTTTTCACCGTTCAGGTAACATAAGACTCTCTACTGATATGGCATTCCTTGTGGGCAATTTATATTGTTTTCACAGCGTTCATTGAAATACACAGTCGCAGTGACATAAGAATTTCTGGGAATTAAGTGTCCTCTAAAACTGGCGCCTTTTCTTTAAACTGTTTTATCGCAGGGTCAAATTAAATACACTTTCTTTTTAAGTTTACAGTCCCCGTGCCAGCAAGAAAAATCATCCGACTCCCTGAAGAAGGAGTGTTCTCCGAAACCCCGCAGTGTCTGATAGCGTCGGATTAATTTCATCAAGCCTGGCTCTTTACCTTCATGTGGACTGCACCCTTTTGCCACTACCAGCAAAATTTGGACTGGAGGGCATCTCAACACACTTAACAAGATAAGTGTTTTTTGTGATAACTTATTCAGTTGAAGTATCTTTCAAATACTGTTTAGCTTCCATCAGGAGCACTTGTTAAAGTTTTCTCAGTGACCAATGATTAAAAAGGCCTAACTCTCCCTAGAGCTCCTTGAGCCTGTAGCTTTTTGGGCACGTTATATGAGGTCACTTTGAGAAAAACGCATTGTTGACCCGTATATATACTCAGCAGGATCTTATCTTGGTGCCTGAATGATGTCATCAGGTGGAGGAAGCAGCCCATGCTGCAAGGCCGTGATCCTTCCATTCTTCAGGAGCAGAGAGGGTGTGTGAGGGGATCGCGATAGCGCCCCGCAGGGATGAGCAGCCTTCAGGAAATCATGCGTCGTCCCACTGCCTCCAATGAGGCTTCTTCCATTTTTGGCTACACCCCCAATTCCAATGCCTATGAGTTGAAAAGCAGCACAGCTCTGCCAGATTCATCAGTGTGGCCGGCGGGCTAAGCTGCTTTTCTACTTTACTGAGGCCCCAAATGGCAGCTGTGCTATGGCACCTGCTGTGATTTAATAAAAAAAGTACAGCTACATTTTTTGTTTTTAAGTTCAAATCATATTGGACGTGTACACTGGGTAGAGTCATAGATTTGTCCTTAAAGAATAAAGCACAATATCTGGAAGGATAGTGTAAGTTCCATTTTTTTCCTGTCATTTCATGGGCTATATGGTACCTTACTGAATTCAACAATTACACAATGGATTTTAGACATCTCTTTTCTGTCATTTTAAAAAATACATGTGATTTTTGGGTTTTTAGTGTCAGCAGTGCCTTGATTGCTCAAGGCTGCCTCCTGAGGAAGCCATTATCAGTGAAACAAGGGCCTTTGTCGGGGATTTAACATCATACCCAATTACTCATATTGTGAAAAAAGGTATCTAGCTTGCCAGTTTTTGGGATTGTCAAATGTCCACATACTTTTAATGCAAAAAAAGTGATCTTCTTGTATACTATTGGCTCAGCAGGATTTTTTTTTTTAATTTTTATAATTTGTTCTCATGCATTTCTTATTGTAATATTGAACCACTGTGTGATAACACTTTAGTATACTCGTGCATCGTTTATATGTAGCATGGCACAGCATTTCTTTAAAAGTTTAAGTGTATAGTCATGAATCTTAATGTATAAGTATCTAATTATTTTTATGAGTTCCTTAATAAAGAAAAACAAAATTAAGTAGATTAATACTGAACATTATTGGTCTTTCCCTTAGGTTGTCAAATATATATGTATACTATATAAATAAAGGTGATACCTTTTTAGTGGGCTAACTTAATACATTTTCTCAAGGCTGGATTTATATTTGCAGTGCCCATAGGCAGCACAGGGGGAGGGAGGGGTATGGCAGCAGGTGCCCACTTCCCCCCCCCCAAGATGGTGCCCACTTCCCCCCCCCCCCCCCCCCCCAAGATGGTGCCCACTTCCCCCCCCCCCCCCAGCCCCTCCCAGCTTCTTACTTAAACTGGTAGTGACTCCATCCTGCGGCACCAGCAACTTGAAAAAATGGATTCAGCACAGGCCTCCAGCTACCCCATGGCACTAAAAGCCTTGCAGCGGCTTCACCCTCTCTTTCTACACGAGCTTCCTGCGCCGGGTCTGCGGCTGCAGGTACCACACTCATTTATTTTTACAAGTTGCTGCCGCCGCAAGATGGGGACACAGTCAGTTTAGGTTAAGCACCTGAGAGGCAGGCCCCTCCTCAATCCCAATCGAGACATGGCAGCAGCAGCAACGAGCTGGCACCTTTCAAAATTAGGCGCCGAAAGCAGTTGCCTATGACTATATCTGGACCTGCATTTCCTGACTAGCTTTCAGGAGTTAATACTCTCTTCCTCAGGTATTATAGAATGAGAAAAAAGATGACTTTACTAGAAACTATAAGTGGATAATAAAATGCATTCCAATAATAGTGTGAAAGAGGATGGGAAGGGAGAGGGGCTGATGGGTTAATAGAAAGTGACAGGTAGATAATTTTCCTAACTTTTTGGAGAAATTAAGCTCATAGGAATGCTTTTTCCTCATTGCAGAATGAGCTTCTTTGTACCTCCTTCCTCTCCATCCCTGGAAAGTGCCGGTAGCCAGATAATAGAGAACTATCATTACTTTCAGCATAATAGACAATTTATGATGGTGGTAGATATGGGATCCCAGGCATCCACACATCATATCACAGAGCCTAGAGATGAAATCTCTAGTCAGCCTCAGTCTAGTCAGGTGGATAGACCCTCCAGAGTGTTTAGGAGGCCATGGTGGAGTCTGACTCAGACTAGTTGAGCTGTTAAAGTAGTAGTACTAGTTACCCACTGTAAAGACTATTATTGCATGTTTCATTGTTGTAGTAGTCCAACTATTTACTACTAATGCTTACATAAATCTTTCCTTTTGGAAAGCTATCTGGGGCATGTGGTCAATTTAGAAGAGCTGACAAAGAAAGAACACTGCAGCAAGCCAGCAACAGACTTTGCAGTAGGTAACTCCTACTTCAAAGACTCAAATCTAGGTAAAGACCTTCCATTGCTTTCTACACCCTCTGAATGACTAGGCACTGTCTACCCCACTTTGAGCTCAAGTTTAGAGATCTCACATATGTAGGCAGTGGATCTCCATATCAGATCAGGAATCAGAGTATCTGGTCCTCTTGGTTAGAGTTCATCTTCACCCACTACTTGCCACCCACTAGAACTCTTCTGGTACTGGGGATCCTTATCCCTACAATAGACCTCTGACTTCTCACTCGCAGCCTGATGGAAGAAGCTTCACCGTCACCAGAAAGTAAACCTGCTGTGCAGCCAAGCAGCCTAGATTTGGCTCATTTTCTTCTTCCCAAGCTCTCCCTCTTCTCTCCTCAACGGGCTCCCTTATAATCCGGTTTCTCTCCACTCTTTCTTCCTCCCTGCTTGCACGCCTCACACTCCCATGCCAGCTCACATGCCACGCCTCACCCTTCCATGCCACTGCTTACCCTCCTCAGGTTTCTGCAGAAGCCTTCTTCATGTGGGACCTGCTCGCTCTTGTCAGTGAACACCCCTTTCCTCCTACCTTTTCTTTTGCCCACAGGAGATCTATTTCCATGGGTAATGCCCAGTTTGCTGCATGCCACTGCCTTCACCAGGCACCTCCACCTCTTAGCTCTTGCAAAGCAGGACCCCACATCCTACCTCAATGCTGATATGATTGATAAGCCCTTGGGACTAGATGCTAGCTGGCTTCTTCCATATAGGGCCAGGTTTGAGGACCGTGAGATTCATTGCCATATTTTTAGACTAACATTATTAACCTTTTTTGCACTTTTGTTCAGTTGTAATATCTCTTTGTTATGATGGACTGAAGAGAGAAAAAAAAAATCCACACTTCATATTTCAGTTATTATAGTAATAGATGCAAAGTACTCTCCACATGTTCATCCAAGCTTTTCTTAATCCATTGGGATATGTACTCAGTTCCCCATGATGTTAACACTCTGCCAAAAATATTCTATGGAAAACACAGACTTGGACATCCCTCCTGGAATTTGATAAAAGCCCCACAGATAATATGTATTTGGAACAAGACATTCAGTTTGATTTTCCCCACACTCTGTCCACATAGTATTCCTGTATTGTGCCTGGCTTGTCTCATGAGATGATGAATATACAAGGAAGGCATTTATCTTCTTCTTTAGACAGAATCTGCCTTTCACCATCTATGCACTATGGCCCATATCCTGTTTCTTCCAAGATTCTTATTTATTTTTATTTATTAAAATCCTGATTATTATAACTCTCTTCTCTAGCTTCCTTAAGTCCCAAATTTCTTGTTTATTGCATGATCAAAAGAGTCTTTATATGAAAAGTAAGAAGACCTCATCACCTGAAACAGTAAAAAAATCCGCAATGGGTTATTTAGTTGTCATCGTCTCTGAATCTTGCAGGCATACCTTAACGTGAAATCCCTCTTCAGTTTTTTAATTGCCAATGAAATAGTCGCTGAAATCCATGTCTGTCAGGCAGACCTCCCAAAACGTACTTCATCTCCTGAGAAAAATCACTATATATAAACAAAAATTCAAGCATTTGATAATTACTGAAAAAACATGTCCAACTAAATATCTCTAAATCTGTAAAGGGCGCTCCAAAAAAAGCAAGACTATGTGTATAAGTTTCATCAATGAACCGCAGTTCAGCTGAAAAAAAAAACATTTCTGGGGAGAAGATCAAATGTTTCCCGTGTTGTAACCTGACAGTCTCATACTCATCAAAAGATGGCATTCACCAAATTCTTCCATTTTTCCCGCAGACAGTCCACCAGTTTTCAAAAGGGAAAAGGTTCCTCTTCCAAACTGGGCTGGAAAAAGTAAGCATACAGATCTGCACCTGCTATTTGAGCAGGTCCTGTTTCCGAAAAAATATATGCGCCTAATTTTGAAACTTCAAAAGTTCACACGTAAGGACCTAATCCTTCTGAGGATTCCTGACCTCCTGGAATGCCTCGCCCATCTGTGCGTAAAGTTATGTGCATAGTCCTACTTTATGACAGAGTAATTTCTGTGCTCATAGGTTTTACCAAGAGATTTACATGCACACTCTTTAAGGGTAATTTCAAAGGAAGTCCTGCAGATAAAGTAGTGCTTTACCCATAGAAATGGTCCTTTAAAACATTGTGCAAACAATAAAAATGCAAAATTACTTATGTGTGCATAGGGGAGGGGCATTCCAGGGGTGGAGTCTGGGTGGGGTTGGGACTTACACACAAACTTTTTTTATTTTAAAAGAATACACATAAATTATCTCAGCAAAATTATGCACGCCAAATAGCAGGTGTCATTATGTGCAAGTAGTTTCGCAGGGATTATTTTCAAAGCAGACATATGCACATAAGTCTGTGTGGTGAGGTGGTGCCTCATTTCGCAGAAAGTTCCCAGGGGGAAACTTCAGGAAATCATTAGCAAAAACTAGCTACAAAAAAACAAATACCCCAGAGCAAATAAGGGTACTGAAAGGACTACATCTCCCAGAAGAGACTTGGAAAGTATATGTAACTCTTGGCGGAGTTTTAACCTCGAGGGCACACAAACTTATTTATTTCTCTTTTCGGGGGCTGCTCTGGCTAGCAAATTCCATCCCACGCTTGACTAATAATCCTGAGGGGTAAGCTCTTGCTTGTGGCCCGGACCATGGTGTCTTGCTACACATTTGCTTACATAATGTAGATGCCATGGGAAGCCATAAGGTGAGAAGCTGTGATAAATCTGACAGGACCAGGATCAGGGTTTTAAAATAACATTTACTGATTGGTAATAATTAAAGTCCATTTGTCAATAATGTTGAAATTACATCTGACTGCTGGTACATGAGTGCATTTCTCTGTAGGTAGGTGACCTTTTATTTCAGGCTTCTGGGTAGTGCTCCCATGGTGATTTTACTTGTGCAAAGCTCACCCAGCGGCTAACTGGGAATCCTATTGGAAGAGGTCTCCAACTTCACAGCAAAAATCCTACCTTAGGTCATCTTCTTCCTGGACACTCAGCCCATCCTGGTCCCTTAGTGTGGAGATCTGGTTGGGGTCTCCCACTGTTGATCTTTCATCCTTAGTTGATATTTCTGGTGGAATTCTCGTGGGGAAAAGTCAAGTGGGATCAGGCTATACCTCAGCACTGCAACCCCAGTGGAGAGGGGAGATCCAGAAACCTCCTCACATGGTTCAGATCCAAAAAATACTTCTAAACTGTAAATGGGATACATATTTTGCCTTCACTACCTCTCACAGCAGGATCCAACACTGGTGCTTGCCAGCTAGGGTTTAGAGTGGGCTCATAGGTCTTTGGTCCTCTGGTGAGAGCCCTGAGCCCCAAAAGGGTATCAGGCATCAAAATCATTATCTCTGTAAATTAGTAGGAGAAGACCCTCTGGCAGGGAGAGCATGATGAGGTATCACTTCTAAAAGAAACTCCTTCTGGGTGAAACTGGGAGGCCTCACCAGAGTGTAAAACTTAGCTTCAAACTGTTCCCAAGCAGTTCTAAAATGGCAGGGCTAAATATGGTTGAGGCATCCAATCCAGACCCTCCAGGTGGGAAGGACTGTTGGGGATGGAAGGCTCATGGTATTAGTTCTATACAGGGAAACTGGTGGCATCTAGTGGCCAAACCAGAGGGGTTTGTCATATATAGATCAATGGGGCTCCATAAGAGTTGGAAGGGCAGGGACTCCTATTTCTCCAGAAGTCAGGGGGAAGGATATAAAAGGGACACTGGGGGGGAAGTATATGAAAAGAACACTGAGGAAAAGTATTTAAAGAGGACACTAAGGAGGAAGGGGGAGAGAGGACTTCCCTATAGAGGTGAAGGACAAATGTCCCTGGCAGGAGGAAGAGCAGCAGCATGAGGGAGGAGAGTTACCTGACTACCCAAAGGAAGTGAAGCTGGAAGAAGTCAGTGGAACTGGAAATGGTGTTCAGGTTGCTTGCCAAGGACCTCCGTTTGGTTAGCAAGGGTTTCGCTGAACCTAAGAAGCAGCAGGCATGGCTGACAGGCCTAGAGGCTGTATTTTTGTTTGCCAAAGAACTATGTTTGTTTTGGAACTGTTTTGCTGAACCTGGGAGGCAGAGAACTTTGCTCACAAATCTATAGACTGTGTTTGTTTCAACAAGAACTGTGTTTATTATATCCCAGAGTTTCTGGTGAGCTCTAAAAGATCAGAGAGAACTCATACTGAGGAAATAAGAAGGAATCAGGGAATAGAGAAGACGTTATGCTCCACTACTGAAGATAGCAACTGGCAGGAGAAGAGCCATCAGTGTTTGAGATTGTCCAGCAACCCATAGGGAGGATCGTGACAGTCTGCTTTGCACATTGATGTAACGGGTGCATATCTGCCACCTAACATGTGCAATGCCACAGAATTGCCCCCTTTAAATCCCAGACTATACACCCCAGAATGTGTCTCCCCCAAATGCCTAAAATTATGTGCATATACAGGTGAGTTTTCAAAAGGGCTCCAAGCATGAAACTAGCATATATGTACATAAGTAGCATGTGCTTACGTATATGCTATTTTATAAACATCAAGAATACACACATACATCTAACCTGGCAAATAAAAGGGGCTGTCTAAGGATGTTCAGGTGCGGGGGTCAGATATACATGTGGTAGTTGCTATTTTGTAAGCGATATACACGTGTACATTATCAAACTTATTCATATACTTTTACACCTGCTACTTGATTCATACAAGTGAAATCAGGCTTGTCTGTGGTCTGCAATTTTTGGATAGAAGGACTGGTGGGGATTCAGTGTGCAGTACTATAGGGTCTAGGGGAACTGGAGAGTTATGGGTGAACTGGTGATTCCAAGTATGTGAGCATACTTTATAAAATACCTGCTTCCACGTTTTCTTCTGGGTATTTATTCATGTGGTGTCACAATTATTTTGTACATAAAATATACTCGCATATGTTTATAGGATGGGTAGAAAAAGTATGTGCTTTCTTAGATCAGAAATATGCATGCCTACTGAAACCTAAGCACGTACTTTCGGAGCAGAAATATGAAGTACTTTATAAATTGTGCAGCTCCTGCCACACAGTTTATAAAATGTTAGCAATTTCTGCAAGTCCACTTCTGAGGGACACATGCTGTACCCTGGATGGATAGGTTTGAAAGTCTGGTTCAGGGTGTGATGAAAGCAGCAGGCTGAGAACCAGGAAAAATAGAGTTCCAATCCCTTTGATGCTCCTTGTGACCTTAGGCAAGTCACGTCACCTTCCATTAGCTCAGGTTCAAACTTAGAGGGTCATTTACTAAGCTGCAGTATTTTCCCCCAGAGCAGAAGGAAAAATACTGTGGGGCTTCCTAAGCTGCAGTATTCTGTTCCACAGCTTAGGAAACTGTGCAGTACTTTCCCCGGCAGTAAATACCACAGGGAGAAATTACATGGGTTAGTGCAAACCAACTACCACATGATGTTGGCCTCTTCACCCGGGGCTGCCATCTTGTTAAAGGGCCATAGTGGCGCGAATGAACCCCCCTCCAACATGTTCAAACCTCCCCCCCCCAGGGTCTTGTAAAAACCCCTGTCCCACCCCTTCCATTGTCTCTAGAGGCAGCCCTAATTTTAAAAAAAGAAATAAAGTTGCACTCACATGGTGAATGCCCCTCTGCAATAAAAGACCCTCTATGGACTCCAAATGTCCATGCCCTGGTCTTAGGGGACTCCCCCCAACTTCCCTAGCCGACCTTCCTGGGCATACCATTAAAAACCTGGTGGCCTAGTAGGATCCAGAACACTCCCTAGTCTCCAGGAACCTGAGGCCATGAGAATAAAAATGGTGCCTGCTGTCCACTATACAAAGTATGCCCTTATCACAGGCTCCACTAGGCCACGAGGGTTTTTAAAATCTGCTCAGGGTGGTGGACTAGGGCGAGTTAGGAGGGAGTCCTGAGAGTATTTGGCTGCAATGCCTACATACAGGTCCCAAATGGAAAGCACTCCAAGACGGCAGACAGAGCCACAGAGGATGCACTTTTGGGATATAGCAAATAAGAACAGGGATACAGAATCCTGGGACAGACCAGATTACATTAATCTAGATTGTGCACTTCGATAAGGTTTCCCTGTCAAAAATCATGATTCCAATGAGCCTTAAACTCTTTAGCCTTTCCTGCTAGGGGAGCCATTTTATCCCCTATATCATTCTGGTTGCCCTTCTCTGCACCTTTTCCAGTTTAGCTATATCTTTTTTTTAAATGCAGCGAGCAGAACTGTACTTAGGTGCGGGCTCACCATGGAGCGACACAGAGGCATTATGTCATTCTCCATTTTATGCTCCATTCCTTTCCCAATAAATCCTAACATTCTGGTTGCTTCTGTAACCACAGCTGCCACACACTGAGCAGAGGATTTCAAAATATTGTCTACAATGACGCCCAGATCCCTATCCTGGGTTGTAACTCCTCATATGGAACCTAACATTGTGTGACTACAGCATGGGCTACTTTTCCCTATGCATAACATTTTGTACTTGTCCTCAAGAAATTTCATCTACCATTTGGATGCCCAGTCTCCCACTCTCACAAAGTCTTCATGCAATTTCTCAAAATCCACTTATGATTTCACTACTCTAAATAATTTTGTATCTGCAAATTTGATCACTAATTCATCTTCACTTTTCCAGATAAGTTATAAATATATTAAAAAGCACCAATTCCAGTACAGATCTCTGAGGCACTCCACTGTTTACCTTTCTCCACTGAGAAAACTGACCGTTTAGTTCTACTCTCCTTTTCCTATCTTTTAACCAGTTTGTAATCCATAATAAACATTGCCTCCTATTCCATGACTTTGTTTTTCTCAGGAGACTCTCATGGGGAACTTTGTCAAATACCTTCTGAAAAGGTGCTTGATAACACAAGGTTCTCCCAACCCCTTTCAACACAAGATCCCTCCCCTCCAATACAAGAACCTCCCCCTAGGATGACCCACCCACCCCTTTCTGCCTCAAAATGAAGCTGCACAGCAGAACATCACACTTTGAACTGTAAGCGGTTATTTTAGCGGATTACTGCTTCATTAGGGTGTCTTAGGACATTGGTGTTCAATAATGCATGAACCTAGTTCAGTTTTGCATGTATGTAATTAATACTGTTTAGCACATAATTTCCTTTGTGCATATTCTCTGTTTTGTACACACTTGTACCTGATTATTTTATCCTACAGGTGACAAGTTTATAACTAGTAATCTGTTTTCTTTTGTGTTGAACAAACCATGGCTTTTTCAGACAGTTGGGCAGCTTAACTGAGCTCCACTGCCCATTATTTTATTTCAAACATTTACACCAATTAATGCATTGCAGGTCATTCATCCTTTTTATTTTTAACAATGGTTAAATAAGAACATGATATTGTGTCTTACTGTCAGACTTATGTTTCTTTCCCCTTTAACAGACAGTTTCTTCGGATGTACTTTACCTCCATGCAAACTGGATTTCTCAGGAGTCAACATTCTTGATAGAAGAATATGTAACAGACCCTATGGTTAATCCTTTAGTTTAGTCAGTAAGAGTGCAGGTTAGTGTAAAGGAGAGGTTACATTTCAAACACAGCCCCTCCCTTTGACCTTTGAGGGGTCTGGAATGGCCGTCCCCCTGAGAGTCTATATAGCAGCTCCCTACAGAGAGCTCAGAAGGCAGTCCCTTTAAGTTTGCTGAGAGTTAGGAGACAGGAGTTTTGCTGGAGTTGTTTTTTCAGGCCCAGTCAGAGGAGCCAGGCAACCCTGTCTGGCGGTCCTGACCAGGGTTGGGAGGGGGTTTCCTTACCCAGGCCACTCACTGGCTGGTTGGGATTTTCCCACTGTAGGATCCTCACTGGACACCTGGGCCTTTCTTGGACTCAGGGCATGGGCAACCCTGTGTCTGGGACGCTCAGGGTTAGGGAAGACCTGCCCCTGAAGTAGTGGTGACCTGTTATGAGGAGGACATCTGGGGGTTAAACTCTGTGCGGGGAAAACAGACTTTGATTTCAAGATCCAGGAGGAACTTTTGGCTGCCCTTCCTTCCTGTTTGAAGCAAAGAGTGTTGCTTGCTTCAATGGGATCCCTCCCATCAGAGATCCAGAAAGAAGAAATAAAGAGACTGTAAGATCCAAAGAAATCCAGAAGATCTGAGAAAGGGAAACCACAAATCACAGCGGACACCCATTCTGTGTCTCACTACCCTGGGGATGGAGAAAGACAAGATTTACTCTCTGTGCAATAGAATTTTTAATATTTTTATCAGATTGGAAGGGGTTTTTTGACCAGCCTAAAGAGACCCTGCCCACCTGGAAGCTCCACTTGACCAAGCCCTGGAGAGTGGATGTTTCCCTGGCCCTGATGTGTCTGTCCTGCACAGCCAGAGGGAAAGAGACTGTAAGTAAGCAAGAGAATTCTGTGCTGCTGCAGTTTGAGTCATTGTGCCATTCATCACCGTTGTTTGAACAGTAAAGAGTGGACTTTAATTTTGGACACTAACTCAGTGACTCCAGAGTATTTATTTCGCCCTCACTGCACCCACTATAAGGACAAGTCCCCTCTACCAAAGGAACTCAAAGGAAAAGGAAAATGAAAGGGGTCGAAATGACACCCCTGCCGCATTGGGCCCTGGAAGTAAATCTTCCCTCCCCCCTCCCACCTATAAAGGATCCAGCCCTGCAAGGAAGAGAGAAACAGATTCTTTTACGGCCCCACCCATGCAGGATAGGCACACCGGGGCGGGGTTACAGATGCTATATTAAATCAGGCCCAGTCTTGGGCTCAGGTAATGCAGGTAACTGGCTCTGGCGCCAAATTCTTACTGGCACCAGCGTTTCACCGCCACCGCCATGCCTAAATTCAAGCCTGCCACCACAGCACCACTTCTCTCCTCCAACAACACTGGCTCCAGGTCTCAAGCCCTGGGTATGGAGTGTGGCTAGTGTCTGCTGTGTTATAAAACAAAACAACAAGAAAAGAAGGGATATTTCACCAAACTATTAATGGAAGCCAGTGGCACATTGGAAAGAGAAGAGGCACATTACCATTTATTCTTGTGTTTATCTGACAGAGATTCCATGCTCCAAGGACCCAAGCTAAGGAGACCTTGGATATGACTAGATCAGAATATGAAATTACAGTGGAATAAACCTAATATCAATGAGTTAGTGTGAAAAAAAACTCCCTGGCCCTTTGGTTTCAGGTTAATAAATGATGATGTTGAACAAAATGATATCACTTGAGCATTTGCCAAATGGCACAATAAATATAGATGAGAATTACTATCACCAGTGAAAGTATTCGGTAGTTAGAGGATGCAAGTGATTGCACAAAAGCTTGGATGAGTTATCAGTTCTAGTCATATGCCTGATGGAAAAGCTACAGCTGAGTCATTTCCAGCTGTGAATATGATTCCATTAAAGGCTGCAGGGCCAGTTATATGTGGAATAATGAGATTGTTTCCTCAAACTTAATCCCAATGAATAAGATATTGCGTGTTTCAGTTTATACTATGCAAAAATGTGGGACAAAGTGCAAAGCACACTCATATATCAAATAGGAAGGTAAATGTGAGCTGCGAGAGTCTAGGCGTCTGAAGAACTCCAGTAATGTCCAAATAAAAGTAACTGCTTTACATCTTTATTTGAACATTACTGTTCTTCAGACTGCTAGACTCTCACTGCACAAATCTGCCTTCCCATGTTTCAGTTTATGACATACGGGCTGATACAGTACAGTGCGCTCCAACGGAGCCATTGGACGCGCATTTTCGACGGGCTAGCATTACCCCTTATTCAGTAAGGGGCCGAAAACGCGCTTCCAACCCGCCGAACCTAATAGCGCCCGCAACATGCAAATGCATGTTGATGGCCCTATTAGGTATTCCCACGCTAATTTCTTTCGGCACCGGGAAAGTGCACAGAAAAGCAGTAAAAACCGCTTTTCTGTGCACCCTCCGACTTAATATCATGGCGATATTAAGTCAGAGGTCCCGCTGACATGGCTGTCAGCGGGCTCGAGAACCAAGACCAGCAAAATTGAGCGTCGGCTGTCAAACCCGCTGACAGCCGCCGCTCCGGTCCAAAAGGAGGCGCGAGGGACGCACTAGTGTCCCTAGCGCCTCCTTTTGCCTGTTTTTACCGCTGGGCCTCATTTGAATAGAGAATCGCGTGCACAGGAGAGCAGGCATTTGCCCGCTCTCCCGCGGACTTTACTGTATCGGCCCGAGAGTAAGATAAGATTGTATTTTATATGACCTCTATAGGCCTTCAGAGCAATGCTGGTGATTTTTAGGGATTTGCTTTCACCTTCCCCTTTCTGTTGGAACCTACATGGCCTCTCAGGTGCTAAAAATGTCAGAGATGCCAGAAAAATGCAGAATATGTTGGGCAAATTAAATCCATGGTAGATCAGGCTCTCAGGGAGGTTTTCTGTCAAACTCAACCAGGTTGAAATTTGCTTATTTCAGGTTCAAACGTAAAAAAAAGCCATCACATTCGTAATCAAAAAGTAACCAAGTGATTCCAGATATTGGTAATGTAAGTGTGACGGGGGTCTCAGCCCATCACTAATGTTTTTCCCCAATTTCTATTTTTCCTAAGCTAGGGGTACTAGGAGGAGTTAGTGTGCTTAGAATTTCTCCCATTGCATTAACCCCATTTTTTGGGGGGCGAGGCAATTTATAGGGGTTTATAATCCCTGGAAGAATGCCCAGAAGGCAGAAGGAAGGTGGAGATGAATATGGGTGAAGAAGGTTGGTGGTATGAGTTGGACAAGGAACGGTTTCTCTACTAAGGAGAAACGTTTTGACTATTGGAGATTTTTGCATTTTTTCAGTCCAAAGGGAAAGGTTGCTCTCCATCTCCTTTAGGATTGGGAGTTGATACTTTTTGGCTCTTTTGTCCAGTCAAGTGAGGGTAGAAAGGAGTTTTTGAGAAGAATCCATTGCTTCAACTTTGGATAACTGGATTGTAGTTGAAGTTTTTCCTTGTTGGAACTTGTTTGGGATATTTTTCTTGGATTTGGGGATATTTTTCCACTGTTACTGGTGGATGTTGGAGCTATTGAGCTATCCCACCCACACTGGTGAGGATATTTTCGATTAGGATGAGGGTACAAGAATGGGAAGAGTGGTAAATAGAAAAAGAATGGACAAAGGAACCATTCGGTTTTTGTTGATTATTGGATGTGTGTTGATTCTATTTTTATGATCCTGACTCGGATCCTCTTGTTTAAATTACAATAAAGGCTATATTTTATTTTGAACACTTATCACCAAAGGTTTTCTTTTGAGTGTTACTGTAGTGTGGACTTGCAAGGGGATGAATGGAATATTCTGTGATTCATGGCTTCTGCCTGTGGTGTTGATTTTGGCTTCCCTGCTCTTAGTTTTTACTATCTGGCACCTTCTGGAGATATTCAAACTAAATTTGGTCATGGAAATTGTGATTGACCGCACCAGGGGCCCTGAAAGATAACTCTTCCTCCTTGTCTGAACTTGAACCTGGACCTGTAGCACCCCTAGTTACAGATAAGGCACCAGAATGGGGGACCCGCTACAGTGGCTATGGTTGAAGCTTGACGATTGGCACTGCTAATTTCACACTAGTGCTATTTCAACCCCTTTTTAGTATCTGCATCTAGGGAAAAGGATGAATGACAAACATTTGTAATGAAGATGATAATGTCTTACACAATACTAAGCAGAAAGTGTTGTAAAAGTTCACATAAAAAGAGTTTATGGAAGTCTTCCAAAGCTTTTACAGGGCCTACAATTCCTTCAAAGTACAGCGGGTAGAATTTTGGGAATCCTATGCTAGAGACCATATAGCTCCCATTCTAAAAGAACTTCATTGGCTCCCGGTAGAGAGTGAAGTTTAAAATTCTTCAGTTGCTCTATAATGGTTATACCATTCAGCTCTGCTGTCTCTCCAGAAGCAGCCATGCATTCTTCTCAACAGAAGCTTCTCCAGATGCCTCTTCTATCACAGATGAACTTACAAACCATCAGTGGCCCACCCAATTTGGACCCAGGCCCACCCTACCAGAAGAGACCTGTTGGAGCAAAGCCGTCGCAGAATCCCATCCCCATGACGGCGAGGAGGAGGGCCAAAGCAGCAAGGCTGTCATGGGATCCCATCCCTGCAACAGCAGAAATAGGATTTGGCTATGCCTAATGAAAAGGCCCTGCATGTGTATGTGGGTGAGAATGGAAGCTTGAATGTGCGTGTGGGTGAGAATGGGAGCTTGGGTGTATGTATGTGTGGATGAGAATGAGAGCTTGAATGTGTGTATGCGAGTGAGAATGGGAGCCTAGGTGTACGTCTGTGAATGTATAAGAATGAGATC
This sequence comes from Rhinatrema bivittatum, assembly GCF_901001135.1. Classification (NCBI taxonomy): domain Eukaryota; kingdom Metazoa; phylum Chordata; class Amphibia; order Gymnophiona; family Rhinatrematidae; genus Rhinatrema; species Rhinatrema bivittatum. The sequence continues at coordinate 760,265,135 of NC_042616.1, forward strand.
CTGGATGTGGGTCTGCATGTGCATATGAATGGAAGCCTTGGGGGGGGGGGGGTGAGAGCCTATGTGTGTGTGTACATGATAGAGAATGTAGAGTGAGAGCTTGTTTGTGCATAAAGAGAATTTGAGCTTGAGGGGGGAGGAGAGCATGTGAGAGCTTGTGTGTGTAAGGGAGTCTGTGAGAGAAAGTGTGTGTATGTGTGTGTGTGTGAGAGAGAGGAAGGGAAGGAGACAGTAGGAGAAGAGAGACACTGAAAAGGAATTAGAAAATGAGCGACAAGGGAAAAATGGAAAAAAAAGAGACCAGGACCGTGTACACAAAATTATGTACAAAAGGTAAAAACAAAATTATTTTGAGATTTTAGCAATTTGAATATGCCATCTTTGGGAATATGCATTGCTTATATTTTTGTATTTGCTCTTTCTTCAGTTTTTCACTGCTCAGAGTCTAGTTGCTCAGGTTTTCTATTTTGGTTTTGTCTGCATGTTTCTGTTTCTAATTTGTAGTCTCTTATTTCTATATTAGGTAAAGGTCAGTCTTTGATTTGCCTGTGTATGTCTGTGACTGAAGTGCAGTATTTCTGCTCACATGTAGTTCCTATAGTAGAGGGCAACTTGTTCTCTTATTCCAGTAGGTGATGTATTAATATTCTAGGGCCAGATGTAGTATTTGCATTGCTGCTTTTTCATAAGGTTACTGTTATTTGAGTCCTGAGAATCAGTGCTGTGACTGTATGGTATGGCAAGATCTAGATGTCTCTTTCTTTGCAAGAATCTGTGTTACTTCACAAAATAGCAGTGGAGGGATATTTTTTGCTGAAGTGGCACCAGAATTTGAAATTTTTTTTTTCATGTTAGTTGTAATGTGAATTCTCCTAGATAAGCTCTGCACCTGTTCTGATGATTAATTATATTTTATTATAATAATTTCTGGCTTTCTGCAAAGAAAATTCATGAGAGAGTTCATTATTTTTTTTTTATTACATGACTGATTGGATCTAATTGTTTTCTTTGCTTTTTACATGATATATTTGTGCATTTATAAACTATAATAAATATAAATAAATTAATACAGATTAATAAGGAATTTTTAATGCTAGTAAGTGCTTGAAATAATTGAGGTAAAATATTTTAAAGTTTCATTCATGATGCATTATGGATGTTGCAAACTACTTAGAAAGCAATTGTAGGATGCACTATATAACATTATTTATCAATAAGAATACAAGTAGTAGGTCTCAGACCTGCATGCCTACAGCCCACCCATGTTAACATTTGCCCACCCAAAAAATCAATTCTGGCTATGCCACTGTATTACATGGAACCTCACTTGTGGAATTTACTGCCTTTTGATATTTGCTGTGTCTCCTCTTGTCTGGGTTTTAGGAAGAAAGCAAAGGCTTGAGTATTTGAACAGGTATTTATAATTTGATTTTGGTTTGAATAACCAAATTCTTCTGCTATTGTTTTTTGTTAGTTTGCTTTTTAATTAGGGTTTTATTGTTTTGCTTTTATGAGGGAATTTGCGGGGATTTGGGTGTCTTTTTAATATGTTTCTCTCTATTTTTATTTTACTTCTAGCTATTATACTCACATGGAGAGTAACCCAGTCTTAATAAATAAATAAATGAATAAATGCAGAGCTTCTGAGCCAAATTTTTCTAACATATGATATGATACACTGTGACTCTCCCACTGGTGATAATTTCCAGATTAAAATCTTGGGACTATTCATACAGGTCTGAAGATATCTCTGATTGGGGAAGATGTCCAAGAGGCTACTCTTAGATTCCTTACTTCCATAAGAAAAAAGTAGGTCTCCTACTCTGAAGAATCTATCCTTTTTTAGATTCTCTTCAGTTAGTGGCGAGAGCCATCTCATTTGATATGGAGGTAGGATAGCCCAGGATACCAAATTTTGGCCTCTTAAAGTACATCAGTACCCCTGGTTCAAATACAACTACTGCTCCTTGTGACCTAAGGCAAATCACTTTAACCCTCCATTGCCTCGGGTACATAATTAGATTGTAAGCCCTCTGAGGATAAGAAAATACCTACAGTACCTGAAAGTAATCCACTTTGAAGTGCTGAAAAAGAGGAATATAAATCAAATCAAATAAAAACTAAATAAATACTGTATGATAGAGATGAAGACAGGAGGAATATAGAATGGGCAGACTGAATGGACCAACTGGTATTTATCTGCCATCATTTACTGTTTTACTGTTTAATTCATCTTATTCACCAAAATCAATGAGTAACAATTCACCGAAAGGTAAATTTTAAAAACCCACCATGCGCCAAAGTTAGGGGATGCGTAAATATGTCAGGATCGCGCGCACCGAGCAGATTTTAAAAGCCGCCTGGATACGCGCATAAATGCTTCTGCGCGCACAAATGAAAGATTTTCAGAAATGGACGGGGCATGGGCGTGGTCTGGGCAGGCGTGGGTGTTTCGGAATTTTATCCTGAAATTTGCGTGTAAATACCTATGCTCCCTGGTGTAGGCCGGAGTTCCCTGCCGCATAACTTTACTTCTGCTATGGATAACGGGTAAGCGATAAAACAAAAAAATATAGGCAGATCAGCAGGGTTTTAAAGGTCAAAGGGCTGGATTTTAAAAAGGTTACGTGCGTAAATCCGGAGGGAAAAGTTAGGGGAAGGGGTGGGAAGCTTAGGTTAGGGGAACGGGGGAAGGCAGCGCAGCTCGGCGTGCACCCCCTTGCACGCGGCCAGGCTATTTTATAACATGTGTGCATATACACTCATATGTTATAAAACTGCCACATCCCTGGGCGCGGGCTGACATGCACATATGTGAACCAGCACTGGTTTAAAAGTTACCATCCCTGAATTTTTCTAAGTTTTGATTTGGGGTGAATTAAGCCTGGAGTTCCTAACTTATTTAGATTACACTTATTTATTTATTTTATTTATGTATTTAGATGTAATTAGTCGCCCATTGGGTACTCCTCTTATAGACTTTTGTTCCATATTTAGCAAACTTGTACATTACTATATGCACTTTGGTTATGAAAGACAGAAAGTTTTGTTATAAACACTAGGCCATATTTCATTTTTCAAATTAGCACTGGGACACAAGCCAAGGAACTTCTCCAATTCTCAGGCTATGAGAAAATTCTTAATAATCTGACTAGTCACGGCACAGCCCCCTTTAATTCTCAAGCAATACATTTGAAACTATGCATATATTGTCAGAAAGATAATGCAAATCTCACATATTCCTCAAGGAAAATCTATCATTTTCACCAATATGCTTTGCAGATGTAATCCACTTGTCCTCCTTGGCTACAATGTAGGGGCACATTTGTGTGCTGCAGGGCATTAGCTAGTTTGCTGCAAGACCTGGGATTCTTCAGTGAGGAGAAGCAATAGCTTTGAGGTCTACAGAGTTCCGTACCACACTATGAAAAAATTTACAGTCTATACCAGCAAGCGTTACTCCAGAATGTAAACCGTTCACTGATATAAAAGATGCAGTTGAATCTAAAGACAAGTTGGACAGCATAACCAAATAAATATATTTGTTAATTTATTTTCTTCAGTTTGATATTCAGACTTTTCAGAAAAACCACAGAGCGGATTACAAAGTAGTGTGCATGTAGTAGTGCATACATGTGCAAAAGAGAGTATGCACAAATGTTATGACTGTATCTATAAACTGAATGACAGGAACCACACTGTTTATAAAATACTGTGTATCTCTGCCCTGAATGTATGCATATATGTTTCAGTATACGCAGATGGGTACATTTTAAAAAAGAGTGCGGGCGCGCGTACTTTTGTTCACGCACCAGGCGCGAACAAATGTATGCCGGGGTCGGCGCACGCGAGGGGATGCACATTTGTGCAACTTGCGTGCGCTGAGCCCGGCGTGCGCTGCCCATTCCCTCCAACCCCCCCGCACCTTCCACTCCCTTCCCCTACCTAACCCACCCCCCCCCCCAGCCCTATCTAGATCCCCCCACCTTTATTCGAAAAGTTACTACTGCCTCTGGGCAGTAGTAGCTTACGCGCGCTGGCGCAGCAGGCCCCGACACAGGCTGATGTGTAGGGGCACTTGGCCACGCCCCCGGACCACCCACACACCCTCGAACACTCCCCCGAGCTGACACCACGCCTCCTGGCCACGCCCCCGACCGCCCCTTTTTGCAAGCCCCGGGACTTACGCACGACCCGGGGCTTGCGCGCACCGTCGAGCCTATGCAAAATAGGCTCGGCATGCGCAGGGCCGTTTTAGAAGGGTTACACACGTGCATTATGCGCATAACCCTTTTACAATCCGGCCCATAGTTTTGAAGAACATAAGAACATAAGAAATTGTCATACTAGGTCAGACCAAGGGTCTATCAAGACCAGCATCCTGTTTCCAACCTTGGTCAATCCAGGTCACAAATATAGGGCAAGTACCCAAACAGTAAATAAATCCCATGTTACTAATACTGGTAATAAGTAGTGGCAATTCCCTAAGTTAACATGATAAATAAGCAGTTTATGTACTTCTCCTCCAGGAACTCGTTCAAACCTTTTTTAAACCTAGCTAAACCAATTGCCTTAACCACATCACTTGGCAATGAATTCCAGAGTTTAATTTGTGTTAAGTGAGTAAGAATTTTCTCCAATATGTTTTAAATGTGCTACTTGCTAATTTCAGTGCATGCCCCCTAGTTTTTGTAATTTCTGAAAGAGAAAATAACTATCACATTTACCCATTCTAGTCCTCTCATGATTCTATAGACCTCTATCATATCCCCCTAGCCGACTCTTTTTCAAGGAGAGCAGCCCTAAACTCTTTAACCTTTCTTCACAGGAAGTTATTCCATCTCCTTTATCATTTTGGTTGTTCTTTTCTGTACCTTTCCCAGTGCAACTATATCTTTTTTGAGATGCAGCAACCAGAATTGCACATGGTACTCAAGGTACAGACTCACCATGAAGCGATACAGAGGAAATATGACATTCTCTGTTTTATTAATAACACATTTCCTAATAATTCCTAGCATTCTGTCTGCTTCTTTTTTGACCACTGCAGCATACAGAGCCAATGATTTCAATGTAGTGTCCACTATGTTGCCTAGATCTGGGTGGTAACTCCTAATATGGAACCCAACATCGTGTAACTACAGCATGGGTTACTTTTACCTATGTGCATCTCTTAGCTCTTGTCCACATTAAATTTCATTGGCCGTTTGGATGCCCAGTCTTCCAGTATTGCAAGATCTTCCTGTAATTTATCACAATCCACTTCTGATTTAACAACTGAATAATTTTATGTCATCTGCAAATTGGATCACCTCACTCGTCATTCCCCTTTCCAGATCATTTATAAATATAGATTGCTTTCTTGCTGACTTTTAGCATTCTGCATTTCTGAGTTTCTTGCTTTGAAATCTCTCTCTATTTTTCCAAGAATTGATATTGCTTGTCTGTATTAAGTTGTTGTGTTTGCTAATTTGAAAAAAAAAGTATTGGGCTTTTCTCCTTTGGGGCTGGTGACTCATAGCACATTGCAGATGGTCATAAAGAACTTCCTTAGTCAAAATTGAAGTATATTGCAAACAGATACACACTGCTACCTGTCCTTGGAGCCAATTTAGTTGTTAGCCATAATATAGATTGCTTTCTTGCTGACTTTTAGCATTCTGCATTTCTGTGTTGCATGCTTTGAAATATCTCTATTTTTTCAAGTAGTGATATTGTTAGTCTGTATTAAGTTGCTGTGTTTGTTAATTTAAAAAAGGCTGGAATCTACTAGAAAGAGCAAGCAATCTTAGTGAGAAGAGTTGGGAAGCTTTGACCACAAATGCTCATTGTCTGGGAAATAAAATCCCAGACCGGTAAGTCTTAATGTTGGAAGCAGACTTGGACATAGTTGCTGTTACAGAGGCCTATTTCACTAAATCTCATGATTGGGATATGGCCATCCCTGGCTATAACTTGATAAGGAAGGACAGAGAGAACAAAAAAGAGGGAAGAGTAGCTCTTTATGTCAAAAACAATATCCAAGCAACAGAATTGCAAGCATTATGGATAGTCCTGAAAAAAAAAAAAAAAAAGATAGTGCTTCCATTTTTACTGGTGATCTACAGAGCTCAGACTCAAACAGACGAACTAGACAGAGATCTGGTTGAAGACATCCAAAAGGTGGGAAAGAAGGGAGAAGTATTGCTTGTTGGAGATTTTAATCTGCCAGATATAGACTTCAGAATCCCTTCTAAGGAATCTACCAAACGCAGAGAGATAGTGGATGCCCTGCAAGGGGTTCTATTCAAAACAAATGGTAATAGAATCCATGAGGGAGAGAGTTATACTTGATCTAGTGCTCACTAATGGGGATAATGTCTCTAATGTCTGGGTTGGTGCCCAGTTAAGCATCAGTGATCATCAAACGGTATGGTTTGATATTGCAAATAGGATACAGAGAGGTCACACGATGACACGAATTTGAATTTCAAAACTATGGACTTTGTCAAAATGGGGACATTCCTGGAGGTAGAACTAGAAGAATGGGAGAAAATGAGAGACGTGGAACAACAGTGGGCCAAACTTAGGCCTGGATTCATCAAAATGCGGTAAGTACCGCATGTGATAGCAAAAGGGGTGTGTTTTAATGATGCTAATATAGCATTTATCGCTAATTACCTGTGCAAAGAGCTAAGTTAGCACAAATTGCGATACCCTTTTCAGATTCTGTGATAGTGCTGACCTGTTGTATTTCCTGCATTCAACCACTGGTCCCAGACACTGGGGGGGGGGGGAAGAGAGAAAGAGAGAAAGAGAGAGAGAGAGTGAGAGAGTGGCCATAATGTTATGGCCCATAGGTAGGTATTTGTATCCCTATGATAGGCCCACCTAGTAACTCGAGGTGGGGATTAGGTAAGAGTGTATGGGGTTAGGGGCCACTTTGACATTGTACATGACACCAAGAACAGAACAGTGTTCTCATGAAGATTTGATGACCTTTGGAGTGAGGAAACTCACTCCAAGATGAGATTTGGGCAAGGTTCTCTCATCATTCTTGGTGTCATGTACAATGTCAAAGTGGCCCCTAACCCCCTACACTCTTACCTAATCCCCACCTCGAGTTACTAGGTGGGCCTACCATAGGGATACAAATACCTACCTATGGGAACGACATTATGGCCAGTCAGTATCTCTCTCTCTCTCTCTCTCTCTCTCTCTCTCTCTCCCTCCTTCAATTCACCTGAAATAGGCCTTACAGGAGACATCACAAAGGGCAATGAAACCTTACCACAGCCTAACACAATTCAAAGAGGTGTAGTTAAAATCAGTGTTATAGATGTGCAATAGCTCTTCACAGACAGGCTAACCCAGCCCACTCTCTGCCCCTAACTCCTCCTATTTTCTGAATTTGCATTGCACCATACGATATGGTGCGATCGCATGCGTTAAACACGTTTTCGCATGCAGTAAGGGTCTATTGCATGCGTTAACGGGGCTTTTTGCATGCGATAAGCCCTTAACGCATGCAAAAACCCCTTATCGCATTTTGATAAATGACCCCCTAAAAGAGTAACTACAAAGGCAACAAATCTATATGTTAGAAAAGTAAACAAATGTAAGAGGAATAAGAAACTGATCTGGTTCTCAAAAGAGGTGGCAAAAAAAAATAAAGGCAATAAAAAAAAGCATTCAAGAAGTATAAAGGATCCCAAAAAGAGGAACTCAGGGAAGAATATCTGGTGAAACAAAGGGAGATGAAAGAAATCAAGAAAGCAAAAGGTCAGGTGGAAGAAAGGATTGCCAAAGCATTAAAGTGAAGTGACAAAACATTTTTCAAAAATATCAGGGAAAGGAGAAAGATCCAAAGTAGTATAGGGAAATTGAAATGTAACAAAAATCAATGTGTGGAGAGCAATGAAGAAATGGCAAAAATATTAAACAAATACTTCAGTTTGGTACTGACTAAAAAGACCGTCGCTGGTTGACAAGGCCGTAGATGGGGGTGGAGTAGATGAAACTCTTTATTTCAAATACTTTCTTGGTTGCATTTGGAAGTTTATTTACCATGATTTGATGAATCCAGGATTTAGTCAGATAAGTAGAATTTTAAGTTTTGCTGCTGCTTAACCAGATAAATCAATCTTCACCAGATAAGTACCACTTCTTAGCCGAATAACTTGGAACTTATCCTGCTAAGTTAAAAAATGTCCCTACTTAGCTTGATAAGCTGGAATTTAGCCAAATAATTGTGCATAACTATTATACCTGCATATACATTAACATCTAATTTTAAAGTGACATATGAGTAGATTTAGTATGTGTAAATTAGATGCATTTACCTTTCCCTCCATAAGTAGGCTTTTACATGAGTAAGCTGGTAGATTTTCTTTTTAAAAACATTTTATTTGTAGATTTTTAATTTAAAAAAGCAAAGAAAAATACTTTGTCACAAAAACATGGAGAATAAAGAAACAAACATTCTATCCATCTGTTGAACATATAATACATTCCATAATATAAGAGTCTTCACACTAAACAATAAAGAATCTACATTGAGGGGGGGACAGAGAGAAAAAATAGAAGATATTAGGAAACTTGCTTAAGGAATAACATTAACGAGAGGCAATAAAGTGCCCTTTACATTAATACAAATCAAGACATCTAAGACATTGTGGGAACGAGGGAAGATGTTAACCCTCTCCTACCATTCAAAAAAGATTTAAGCTGCTCGAGGGAAAAAAAGACAAAAAAATCAGAACAATATTTTACAAAACATTTTCATGAATATCATAAAATAAATATGGCTCCCAAATCTAAAGTATCTTTCCTTAAATCCAGGAAACTCCTCCTTTTTCCCTGGGTAACTCTAGAAATATCAGGAAAAATTCTTACTTTGTTACCATAAAAAGAAGCATACAAATTTTTAATGTAGAAAGACATTACATAACTTAGGTCAGATTCAGAAACAAAGGAAATTATAAGAGTTTCTCTTTCAATAATCTCTGGACCTGTTGTCTCCAAGAAATCAATCAAATTTGCCATAGGTATATAAACAATACTTCTTTGATGTACTGACCAGAAGATCGAGGTGAAATTGAAAGAAAAGATATCTAACAGGCAAACCTAAAGGCAAAATATGTAGAACGTCAGAAAAATTTCTTAAAGTCACCAAACGGAATTCCCTTATAATTTTAGGTTAATTTAAGGCTCGTAAATTAAGCCTGCATTAAAAATGTTCTAAGGACTCTATTCTTCGAGAGATTAGACCACGATTCTGAAACATGGTGGTTTGTTCAGTTTGAATCTTTGCCACATCTTGCTTTAAACTATTGAAATGAGTTCCATGTTCCTGCAGAAGTAAATCATGCCTTGTGACTTGGGGATCTAATTTAGCCAGGACGGTATCCTGTGTAGAAACAGAGACAGCCAAAACTTTGCTGAATTGCTCCATAGGCAAAAGAATTCAGCAGCAACACCAACTTGAGAATCCAAAGGTGAAGATAACATCTCTCCTCCATCCAGACTTGAAATGAAACCGGGGCAATCAGGCAAGCCAAGGTAGACAGAGACGCATCAACCTCCTCTACTCCCACCAGTACAGAAACCTGGATCACCTCATCAACTAGCACAGATGCTGCATCATATATATGTCCGAATATACCTCACGTGTTTGTGTGTGATTTTTCTTTAAATTGGTGTCATTATTTCACATACTTTACCAGTTTTTTGTGACTTCTGTGGCATCATAGGATGTGTCTGGTCTCTGTGACAGTGGGTTGTCTTGCTCCCAGAGGGTGAGGGAAACCTTCTCCCTTGGCTGGATTAATGCTCCCTTGGCAAAATCACCAATGGGGACAACCCCAGGCAAAACAGGTTCTGTATACATGAAAGACCAGATGGACTGCTGACCAGGTAAGTGAACGGGCTCACTCTCACTTTACCTTTACTCTTGGGAGGTATAACCAAAGGAAAAAACTGAGCAAGAAGGTACAGGAACAGCATCTTCCATCTAACCTCTTGCAACTATCTTGCTCCGCCAATTTGGGAGATTTTCTAACATGTACAGCAATGAAATTTGTCCAGTCCATCTGCAGGTCACTGAAACCTTCCTGGCTCTTCAACCTGAAGTCCCCCCATCTCACCCAGACCACTTGCCCAGTCACTTTTTCACTTTTAAGACATTTATGATCATTTACTCCAGATATTGCAGGAACATAAGAACATAAGATATGCCATACTGGGTCATACCAAGAGTCCATCAAGCCCAGTATCCTGTGTCCAACAGTGGACAACCAAGTCGCAAGTACCTGGGAAGTACCCAAACATTAAATGAATAGATCCCAAGCTATTAATACTTATTGATTAATAGCAGTTTATGGACTTCCGCTCTAGGAATTTATCCAAACCTTTTTTAAACCCAGCTAAACTAACTGCTGTAACCACATCCTCTGGCAATGAATTCCAGAGCTTAATTATATGTTGAGGGAAAAATAATTTTCTCTGATTTGTTTTATATGAGCTACTTGCTAACATCATGGTGTGCCCCCTAGTCTTTGTATTATTCGAAAGAGTAAATAACTGATTCTCATTTACTTGTTCAAGTCCTTTCATGATTTTGTAGACCTCTATCATATTCTCCCTCAGCTGTCTCTTCTCTAAGCTGAACAGCCCTAACCTCTTTAGCCTTTCCTGATAGGGGGGCCATTCCATCCCCTTTATCCTTTTGGTCACCCTTCTCTGTACTATCTCCAGTGCAACTATATCTTTTTTGACATGCGGCATCCAGAACTGCACTCAGTATTCAGGTATATTTTATTATGAGTTTTTGCCTCTGTGGCCAAATTCTTTTCAAATTCTCTCTTACCCTGGCTTATCGAAGACTTACATTTAACTTGCCAATGCTTATATATATCCTATTTTCCTCTGAATGATCCTTTTTCTAAATTTTGAATGAAGATCTTTTGGCTAAAATAGCCTCTTTCACCTCACGTTTTAATCATGCCAGCAATCGTTCCTTCCACCTTTCTTAATTACCCTTAATTTCTGCTGGTCTCATCTCTCTTTAGCTGAGACTTACTTTTGAAAGCTAACAAGCTCTACCTTATTAACTCCTGAGGTAGGAAATGGAGCCAGATTCTTCCCAGGCAATAGGAAGTAGCTTCGTTCTTGGGCTGGTTGGGGGAGGTCCCTCCCTTCACCGGTCTCCAGCACAGATACAAAGAGGACAATCACGGTCACCGAAGCAACAGACTGTTCACACTCAAGTCTCTTGAACTTTGTCTCTGCAAATCACCTTGGCCAGGATGCACGGCTAAGCAGGGGTGGATCACCACAGCACTCAGACGCGTTGCCTCCTTTTCTTCAGAGGGATAACGATGAACTCCCGATAGCACATGGCGGACCTAGAGGGCTTTCCACTTTTCAAGGGCTCATCCATGCATATTCAATAGCCTCATGAATAGTCAGGTGAATGTATAGTTAAGGCGTTTAATTAGCAGATTCCCACTCTTTTCTCTCAGTCCTTTGTTCGCTCTCAAGTTCAACAAGCGGTTAGTTCTGACAAATAGCAGTTTCACAGGTCTGACAGAGCTCTGATAACCCTGATCCCAGATAGATATTAGGACCATAAAAAGAGGCTCCAATCTCATTGCAGCACCACTTCCCACACCATACCATTTGTGCTGATGTTTCTTTTGGCTCCAATTCTGGTGCCAGCTCAGCTAGCAAGGCTAATAAATTCTTCAGCTTGTCACGTACACAGTAATGAGGATGCTTGCTCTCTCATCTCTGCTTTTGGCTGTACAGAGCCAAATGCCAAAATCCATTTTCCTCTGCAATTAGCTGTGCATAAGCCAAATAGACCAATGTCCATTTTTACTGACGTCAGAGGATCCATCTTAGTTGCTTGTCCCTGTTAGCAAGAATTGGGATATTTTCTACAGAAATTTTGAAGGAATTTTTGGACCAGTTTTGCAGTAATGCAGTTTTCCCTTGCTATGGACATTGGAAGCTGACTGGGTTTTTTTACCCACAGTGGGTGAAGCTGCAGATTTTGGTAAGGACTGTTTGGAGAAATATTTTAGAGACAGTTATTTTGGGAAGATCTGAGATTGTGTTTCCCCCCTGTTTATGATTGTAAATGAAGATAAACATCCTACCCTCTGTGGAGAATGGATAGTGGAAACTGAGGAGACTGGGTCAATAAGAAGAAGGAGAGTGACTAGTCAATGTACCATGGACAAAGAGACCCTTGTTTTTGGGTTATGATTTTTATCTTGCTCTTTATGATTTTTTTGCTATGCTTTCTTGGATTATCCTTTTTAAGTTAAAGAAAGTTTTTTCAGTTGAACACTAATGCTGGACTCCATGCTTCATTTAATGGTGCCTTTGGCCTCTGCTACTACTAGCCACTGTGAGTACTCACTGACCCAAAGTATGTGTAAATTTGGACTGAGTTGATTTGCCCCCACCCACCCCCACCCCCCCCTGGACCAGGGTCCCTGGAGGTATAAACCTCCTCCCCACCAAATGAACCTGGCAACTCAGAAGCTATTGTAGAGTCATCTGAGAGAGTGAGTTATCCAGGAAAGAACAGAAAGCCCTAGGAACTGTGTAGCCCCTCGGATAAAGCATCCCAATGATCGTCTCCTGCTACATCTGAATCCAGAAAGGCCTTTTTAGTAATGTGACCATACCATGGCTTCTTTTAGGTCTAATGATAGTGATCTCTCAGAGAAAAGTTTATAATTGTGGATATATAGGTCTTGAGACCTCCACTTTTTCTGAATTCTCTTTATTGATTGATATAAAAGAGTCCCATATATCTAATGTACATGATGGGGGTCGAGCTTATCCTTATGTCAGTGTGGGAGGTGTCTTGATGTTGCCAATGAAGATCCTTTCTTTTTTTCTCAAAGAAGGAGGTAAAGTCATTTCATGCTGTTTTGATTGAGAGGTATGATTTTATTGAGGTGAAGGTTATAGCAGGCTATTATTAACTATTTCAAATTGTTTTTTGGCTGGGTTTGGGGCTTGTTCAATGCAATGTGAGTAATATCCTTTTTTGGCCTTTGTTATAACCCTATTATCAGGTTATCATGTGCAGTTTGCATTGTAGTCTGTCCTCCTCAAAGAGTGTTTTGTGCCATTTCCTGTCTAGTCTTTGTCATTTTAGAGCTTGATGTTCCTAAGAGTACCAAGGGGAACATCTGTATGGGACACATAACACATTTTTTGTGGGACAATTTTTTCCAGGACTTTTGCTAAGTTTTTATTCCATACCTTTACTTGACCTGTTATAGATGATGACTTCTTATCCATTGGGGGAAGTCTGGGGCATGTAATAGATTTTCAGGGCTCTCACATTTTTGTTCCAGATCACTTTCAGGGATCTTGTGTGTCGGCTTGTTTAAAATTACTGCAGAGATAAAACTTTATTAATGAGTAATCAGTCCATGAGAGTGACATTATTGCAATGCCATCTTCATGATGTTCCAGGTTTTTCACCCTCATAAGAACATAAGAACATAAGATATGCCATACTGGGTCAGACCAAGGGTCCATCAAGCCCAGCATCCTGTTTCCAACAGTGGCCAATCCAGGCCATAAGAACCTGGCAAGTGCCCAAAAACTAAGTCTATTCCATGTTACCGTTGCTAGTAATAGCAGTGGCTATTTTCTATATGCATCACCTTGCACTTATCCACATTAAATTTCATCTGCCATTTTGATGCCCAATTTTCCAGTCTCATAAGGTCTTCCTGTAATTTATCACAATCTGCTTGTGATTTAACTACTCTGAAGAATTTTGTATCATCTGCAAATTTGATTATCTCACTCATCGTATTTCTTTCCAGATCATTTATAAATATATAGAAAAGTAAGGGTCATACATATCCTTGAGGCACTCCACTGCCCACTCCCTTCCACTGAGAAAATTGTCCATTTAATCCTACTCTCTGCTTCCTGTCTTTTAGCCAGTTTGCAATCCACGAAAGGACATCACCACCTATCCCATGACCTTTTACTTTTCCTAGAAGCCTCTCATGAGGAACTTTGTCAAATGCCTTCTGAAAATCCAAGTACACTACATCTACCGGTTCACCTTTATCCACATGTTTATTAACTCCTTCAAAAAAGTGAAGTAGATTTGTGAGGCAAGACTTGCCTTGGGTGAAGCCATGCTGACTTTGTTCCATTAAACCATGTCTTTCTATATGTTCTGTGATTTTGATGTTTAGAACACATTCCACTATGTTTCCTGGCACTGAAGTCATGCTAACCAGTCTGTAGTTTCCCGGATTGCCCCTGGAGCCCTTTTTAAATATTGGGGTTACATTAGCTATCCTCCAGTCTTCAGGTACAATGGATGATTTTAATGATAGATTATAAATTTTTACTAATAGGTTTGAAATTTCATTTTTTAGTTCCTTTAGAACTCTGGGGTATATACCATCCGGTCCAGGTGATATAATACTTTTAAGTTTGTCAATCAGGTCTACCACATCTTCTAGGTTCACCGTGATTTGGTTCAGTCCATCTGAATCATTACCCATGAAAACCTTCTCTGGTACGGGTACCTCCCCAACATCCTCTTCAGTAAACACCGAAGCAAAGAAATCATTTAATTTTTCCACGATGGGCTTACCTTCTCTAAGTGCCCCTTTAACCCCTCGATCATCTAACGGTCCAACTGACTCCCTCACGGGCTTTCTCCTTCGGATATATTTTAAAACGTTTTTACTGTGAGTTTTTGCCTCTACGGCCAAATGTTTTTCAAATTCTCTCTTAGCCTGTCTTATCAATGTCTTACATTTAACTTGCCAACATTTATGCATTATCCTATTTTCTTCTGTTGGATCCTGTATATATTTTCTTCCAATCTTTGAATGAAGATCTTTTGGCTAAAATAGCTTCTTTCACCTCCCCTTTTAACCATGCCGTAATTGTTTTGCCTTCTTTCCACCTTTCTTAATGTGTGGAATACATCTGGACTGTGCTTCTAAGATGGTATTTTTTAACAACGACCATGCCTCTTGCATACTTTTTACTTTTGTAGCTGCTCCTTTCTGTTTTTTTCTAACAATTTTTCTCATTTTATCAAAGTTTCCCTTTTGAAAGTTTAGCACGAGAGCCGTAGATTTGCTTAATGTCCCCCTTCCAGTCATTAATTCAAATTTGATCATATTATAATCACTATTGCCAAGTGGCCCCACCACCGTTACCTCTCTCACCAAATCCTGTGTTCCACTGAGAATTAGATCTAAAATTGCTCCCTTTCTCATTGGTTCCTGAACCAATTGCTCCATAAAGCTATCATTTATTCCATCCAGGAACTTTATCTCTCTAGCGTGTCCCGATGATACATTTACCCATTCAATATTGGGGTAATTGAAGCCTCCCATTATTACCGCACTACTAATTTGGTTAGCTTCCCTAATTTCTCTTAGCATTTCACTGTCAGTCTCACCATCTTGACCAGGTGGACGGTAGTATACTCCTATCACTATAGTCTTCCCCGACACACAAGGAATTTCTACCCATAAAGTTTCAATTGTGCATTTAGTCTCATGCACGATGTTTATCCTGTTAGACTCTATGCCATCCTGGACATAAAGCGCCACACCGCCTCCCAGGTGCTCCTCTCTGTCATTGCGATATAATTTGTACCCCGGTATAGCACTGTCCCATTGGTTGTCCTACTTCCACCATGTCTCTGAAATGCCATTTAAGTCTATGTCATCATTCACTGCTATACATTCTAATTCTCACATCTTACTTCTTAGACTTCTGGCATTAGCATACAAACATTTCAAAGTTTGTTTTTTGTTTGTATTTTCATTCTGCTTTTTAATTGATAGGGATAAGTTAGAATTTTTTAGCCCAGGTGAGTTTTTAGTTACAGGCACTTGGACTACTTTTCTTATTATTGGGACCTCACTGTCAGGATGCCCTAATTCTAATACATCATTAGTATCCTTTGAAGATACCTCTCTCCGAACCATGTGCTGCTGAGCAACTTTTGACTTTCCCCTTTGTTCAAGTTTAAAAGCTGCTCTATCTCCTTTTTAAAGGTTAGTGCCAGCAGTCTGGTTCCACCCTAGTTAAGGTGGAGCCATCCCTTTGGAAGAGACTCCCCCTTCCCCAAAAGGTTCCCCAGTTCCTAACAAAACTGAATCCCTCTTCCTTGCACCATTGTCTCAGCCACGCATTGAGACTCCGGAGCTCTGCCTGCCTCTGGTGACCTGCGTGTGGAACAGGGAGCATTTCAGAGAATGCTACCCTGGAGGTTCTGCATTTAAGCTTTCTACCTAAGAGCCTAAATTTGGCTTCCAGAACCTCCCTCCCACATTTTCCTATGTCGTTGGTGCCCACATGTACCAGGACAGCCAGCTCCTCCCCAGCACTGTCTAAAATCCTATCTAAGTGACACGTGTTGAAGATCAGCCTTCTATGTGTCCTTTCTCACGTGTATCAGATATAACTGTTGTGCGTCCCACTCGTGCCCAACCTGCTCTGGGGCCCGCTCACCCTTCCTCCTCACCAGCCAGTCCCGGGTAGGCCTCCCTCATGTCTGCCGCCAGCTCCACTCAGCCTCGTCGTTCCGCGGCAGCATTCCCCGTTGCTTCACCTCCCAGCTCCAGCCAGGCCTCACGGAGGGGCTCGGCGTCCTCCGTGGCATCGGCCTCGCCCCTAGGTGCACGCACGCGGAATGAACGGCCTCTTAAAGGGCCAAGGGCGGGCCCAGCTCTGCGGCGCACCCGGATTGATTCCCGTACAAAAGGAAGTGCCTCTCTTCACTTCCTTGCCTTGTCAATCGAGTCGATCACCTAGTGATAGCAAGTTTGCCTTCCTGCATTCCAGTCTCTCTGTTCCAGTGTCTCCTGTGTCTCCAGTCCCAGCGTCTCTTGTGTCTATTCCAGCATCTCCTGCTCCTTCGTCTCTCCATCCCTGGTACTACTCTTCAGACTGACCTTTGCTTGTTCTTGACTACTCCTTGATCGCTGCCTGACCTGACCTCTGTCTGGAACACTGACAACTCTCTGATTGCTGCCTAACCTGACCTCTGCCTGGAACTCTATGTACGGACAGACCTGTTACCAACCCTGCCTGGCTGACCATTCTATGCCAAGACTCTGGCACTGCTTCTTGCTATACACTCGGACACTCTATTCTGGCCTCCTGTGATCTCTGGATTTCCTTGCCTGAACATTGACCGTTCACCCTTGTTTGTGGTGGGCACTCCCTTGAACTGTCTCTCTAGGAGACCCTGCGAGGTCCACCTAAGACCAGGCGGCCCAGGTAACCAAGGGCTCAACCTGAGGGAACCCCGGGTTGCTATTGGTGAAGCTCCAGCTAGCCTCTGTCTCCGCTTGTGCTCCATCTCCTGGTGGCAGGTGCTCTCTGGGTTCGACCAGAGGGCTGTACCAATCCTGCACCAAGCCAAGGGTCCACTCCCAGCGCAACAATAACAGCTTCAATGAAACCTAGCATTGTCATAGTGCCGATGAAGTTGACTATGTGTGGTGTCGGGTTAAATTTGCCCATAATCACAAATTTGGTAAATCTTATTTAGGACTCTGATAAGTTATAGTAGTTCTTGAATAGACAAGAGATTATTTCAAGGGGATTGGTAGACCTAGACCACCAGAAGTCCTATCAAGTTCTTACCTCTTAGCTAGGCTAGTAAGCATTCCAATTTTGTTAATGAGGAAGAGGTATTCTGCATAATTGAACTGAGTTTCAGAAAAGGATTGCCAGTTCTCTTCTGTATCTTCGTGATCGGAGTTTGTATAGGAGGGAGAATCCCTCTGGGCATAGTTTGTTCAATGAGACTTCTCTTATCTCATCTAACCATGTTTCAGTTAACCCAATTTTAGTTCATTTATCATGTTGTAGATTACTATGAATTTTTTATTGACTGATCTGGCATTTGCTAAGTGTGAGGCTAGGTGTCAGCAGACAGTTGCTATTCCTTTTTGATCTTGTCCTTTGCCTTTTCTATGGTCTGGGATAACCTTGATGTCTTCTCCCTCATATCACTGAGATCTCAGAGATCTCTGAATTTTGAGGGCCAAGGCACATTTGGAGTTCACTGTGGGTGCTGTAGTAGGAGACCTTAGCAGTTGTTGAGAGGACCTTCTTTAATAGTGAATGTGCTAAGCCTATATGATTGAATGTCTCAGCGTTTCACATTGAGAGCTCTGTTGGTTTGTTATGTGTCATGGGTTTAGTCTTCTTGGGTATTTCTATGCATTGGGTGAAAAATACTTAGAACTTTTAAATGTTTTTTTTTGTTTATAATGTAATTACAATCAGAACAGACAAGGCATTTTTTGTATTGAGGCTGAAATACAGTTATAACTTTTAACTGGTTTCTCATTTGGGTCAGAATAGTCTAAACCTTTAAGTGGTACAGAATTGGGTAAGAGTGATAGCACACTCTGAAACCTTTAAGTAGTTTCTCATTTAGTGGGAGTGGTAATACAGTCTGAAACTTTAAAAAGATTTCTCATTTGGTGAGCATGGCAGCACAGTTTGAACTTCTAAGTTGTTTCTCTTTTGTTTAAGGTAGTAGTATATTGAATGTATTTATTAGTTAGTATTTGGATAACAATAGGACAGGATATATTTTTAAAAATATATCAAGGATCTTTACATGAATAAGAGCTGCAGATGTCCATAAAGATGTACTCAAAATTACAAACAAAGAGATGGACAAGGGGGCCTTTTGGCAGTGGGATTGCCAGCAGGATGGGGCCCACTTGCTACACAGGCCCTTAAATAGGGCAGTCTTCATGGGTGACATGGGGGAGGGGGGACATGTCAAGGCAAGGAAAGCTGATTCCAATTCCCACTTCAGTTGGCTACTGGTGGCTACAGGGGGAGGATGGGGACAGGAGCACTTGAAGCATCAGCAGAGTCTCCTCCCTCTGTTGCTGAGAGTGGATCTCTAGCAGCTGTGTGGTTCTGGCCTTTAAAGGGGCCATTTCAGTGGGTAACATGTGGGAGAACAGGCTATGATTCTCAGCTACAACTGGCTGCTGGTGGTTGGCAGCTGAAGATGAGGAGAGAAGCCCTTGGGGAGCATAGGTGGAATCTCCAAATTCTCTTCCTTCTGATGCCCTATTAGCACACAAAATGTAACTATTGCTATGCAAATAATTTTTTTGCATATATGTTTACGCTAGTGATATTGTATTTAAATTCACAGATGACTGACTGAAATGCAAAATCATGCTGCCAGTTCATTAGCTATAAATGTATAGCTAAACTGTACATTAAAAACTCTTGTACAAACATGATTTTGCAAAAACGTTTACGATTTTGATAAATTGTATGTAGTAAGCTACATGGACTATTTTACTACCAGGTTTATTTGTATGTTAGTCCCAGCAGCGATGAATGTATCAAAAGGTTCTATGGCATTTTGTATTGTTTATGGATAATGGACAAGATGGATAATGGACAAGATGGAGGCGGTCCAGAAAAGGGCGACCAAAAAGGTGGAAGGTCTTCATCAAATGACTTATGAGGAGAGATTGAAGAATCTAAATATGTACACCCTGGAGGAAAGGAGGAGCAGAGGTGATATGATACAGACTTTCAGATACTTGAAAGGTTTTAATGATCCAAAGACAACGACAAACCTTTTCCGTAGGAAAAAAATCAGCAGAACCAGGGATCACGATTTGAAGCTCCAGGGAGGAAGATTCAGAATCAATGTCAGGAAGTATTTCTTCACGGAGAGGGTGGTGGATGCCTGGAATGCCCTTCCGAAGGAAGTGGTGAAGACCAGAACTGTGAAGGACTTCAAAGGGGCGTGGGATAAACACTGTGGATCCATAAAATCAAGAGGCCGTCAATAAAGAGTGGGTGGCTCGCCAGAATGACGGCTACTGCCTGGAGATAATACCCTTATTCAATAAACATACACATGGTTACTGTGACTCCAACATCGCTCTAAGCTTCAACGGCAAGAGGAAACGTGGAAAAAAGGATTTGCACTCACAAAGCGGGAAGTAGCTGGCTTGTTACGGCGGTTACTACCCCAAACCAAATAAGCCTGATACTTCACTTTCAATGCATATCCAGCATAGCTCTCTGCTTCAACGGCAGGGGAGAAGAAAAACTGATACTTCACGCATATCCAGCATAGCTCTCTGCTTCAACGGCAGGGAGAAGAAAAACTGATACTTCACGCATATCCAGCATAGCTCTCTGCTTCAATGGCAGGGGAGAAGAAAAACTGATACTTCACGCATATCCAGCATAGCTCTCTGCTTCAACGGCAGGGGAGAAGAAAAACTGATACTTCACGCATATCCAGCATAGCTCCCTGCTTCAACGGCAGGGGAGAAGAAAAACTGATACTTCACGCATATCCAGCATAGCTCCCTGCTTCAACGGCAGGGGAGAAGAAAAACTGATACTTCATGCATATCCAGCATAGCTCTCTGCTTCAACGGCAGGGGAGAAGAAAAAAGGATTCGCACTCACAAAGTGGGGAGTAGCTGGCTTGTTACGGCGGTTACTACCCCAAACCAAATAAGCCTGATACTTCACTTTCAATGCATTTCCAGCATAGCTCTCTGCTTTAATGGCAGGGGAGAAGAAAAACTGATACTTCACGCATATCCAGCATAGCTCTCTGCTTCAACGGCAGGGGAGAAGAAAAACTGATACTTCACGCATATCCAGCACAGCTCTCTGCTTCAACGGCAGGGGAGAAGAAAAACTGATACTACACGCATATTCAGCATAGCTCCCTGCTTCAACGGCAGGGGAGAAGAAAAACAACCAATAAGGGCTGAATAACATATTCTGGGTAAAACAAATAAGCATGGGTGTAGCTTGCTTATTGCGGCGGTTACTACCCCTACTACCCCTAACTAATCAAGCTAGATATTTCACTTGGATGCAGCTCCATCACTGCTCTCTACATTAATGATGGGGGTGAAAGGGAAATAGAACCAAAGAGCTAAGAGAAACAGATAAGTATGAGAAAAAATGTGTGAAGCTTGCTGGGCAGACTGGATGGGCCGTTTGGTCTTCTTCTGCCGTCATTTCTATGTTTCTATGTTTCTATAATTTGTTGAGTTTGCATACCCACATTGCCTTTATTGTCATGGTTTTGTAGGTTTGAACCAATAAAATCTTAAATAAGAAAAGGAAATCCCAACAGTAAAATAGCATGCACTAAAATGCAAATACTAAGGACATGCAGTTCTATACACTTTACTCCATTTGATAATTTTGAAGAGAATAACACTAAATCTAATTCCATAAGAACTCCATCACTACCTCCTGCTTAGACTGCTACAATCTGCTTCTTACAGGACCTCCCATTAAACCAACTCTTGCCACTACAGTCTATTGAAAAGTCAGCTGCATGACTTACCTTCTGACACCATCATTCTGACCATGTAATACCCCCTCCCCCTTCTCAAGTCTCTACATTGGCTCCCCATCCACTTCCACATC
The DNA here is from genome assembly GCF_901001135.1 of Rhinatrema bivittatum. Classification (NCBI taxonomy): domain Eukaryota; kingdom Metazoa; phylum Chordata; class Amphibia; order Gymnophiona; family Rhinatrematidae; genus Rhinatrema; species Rhinatrema bivittatum. Next base: position 760,286,600 of record NC_042616.1, read on the forward strand.
CACTTCAAGGGGTATGCTGTCATTTTAAAATGGCATGAAATGACACAAAAGCCCCCAAATATTGTTTTTGTCATTTCTCTCATTTTAGCATGCCTTTGATTTCAGTTTTTATTTTTCCCTGGAATTTATCAGTGTTTATTTTAGCGATAAATTCCAGAGAAAAATAAAATAAAAACTAAAAATGAAGGTCCCTAAAAATAATGCATGTTATAAAAAGTAGTACGTGCTCCGAATGAACAAAAACAAGTAAAATAGATGAAAAGACATAAAATAAATGGAAAACAAAGCAAAAAAATAAAAATTAAATTTTTTTCCTACAGACCCCTATTATACTCATGTACAAGTGTTTTCACTCTGCAGCTCCTTACTGGCCTTTCCTTTCTAATCTCACCCTATGCTCCTGCTTCTTCATTCCCTAGGCAAGCTGCTATTATCTGTGTCCTTCCCCTCCACCTCAGCTTTGTGCTTTTCTACTATGGTTCATCAAATATTTGGAACAACCTTCCCTGGCCACCTTCAAATCCCACTGCTTTCAAGTCCCAATCTGCCTCTCCTATTCATGGCCAAAAGGTGGATTCCATGGACAAGGCAGTGCCTCTTATGTGTGTCTTTATTGTGGCGCTGCAGTGATGTTCAACTTCATAACAGAGGTAGACGTCCTTTGCCTTCCGTAACTGTAGTTGTTTTGCTCTGATATTTTCCCTCTAATAAAACTTCCTGTTACAGATTCAACTACAGATTTCATTACAGTTTCCACTGCAACCTATCTGTTGAAGGCTGAAGGGGAAGAGTTAAAAAGTGAGAGAAAATACATTTTATCTACAGGAGCCATGTTTGCATACATTTGCAACTCAGTTCAACTAGAGCAAAAGGAATGGTCCCACCTGTAAATCCTTCCTAGACCCATACCTACCCCTCAGACTGTTCTCTCCTATAGATTTTAGATAGCAAAGATTCCTAATCCACTATATAAGCCCTGTCCTCAATGTCCATCTGTCAACTAGGCTTAGGCTGTAAGCTTTACAAAGCAGGGACTATCTCTTCTGTGATTGTGCTGCACTGTGTACTCCTTGTAGTCCTACATAAATGTTTAGTAGTAGTTTAGCAATAAAAAGAAAAATGGCTCTTATATTTTAATAGAAATATAAATGCAATATATTCATTAATCATTAGTTCAACAGAATTGTCACTTATATCTGAATTGATAATAAGCAGTGGTAATTTTCTAAAAAAAAGGAAAAAGATGACATCATGGCCGGTGGTGGCCTCCACCTTCCACTCCAGCTGCAGTAAGGAAGAGGAAGAAAGTTTAAAAATGTTCCAGGTCAGTGACCTGTATGATCTGGCAATAAATCACCACTGAACATAACCCTTCACAGGATTCTAGCGGTTAGCATATGTGATTCTATCTTGATCTTTTAAATGTGGACTCATCTGGCTCTTTTTAGCAGGAAAAAGTATGTCTTGTCCCAAGGAAATTTCAGCTTTACAGTAAAATAATGTATTCGTGTGACAAATAGAATAAAAACATTGTGAACCTTGGACACTTTTCAGTGCAGTCCAAAAGCTAATGCCTTCCTCTAGCCCTCATATCCTCAGATATCCCAAATCGTTCGGGTTGTCTGGTTATAAGATAGATATTTCTTGGAGTCAGAAAACAATGGGAAAGTGATCTTGCCTCATAGTGTCCAAGATGACCACATACATTTCACATAACCGGACTCCTTGTCTGCATTTACTGATTGCAACATTCTTGCATACAGAATATACAGCATAGGCTACTTTCCATGTTCAGTCCTTAAAATGCTACTTTTTAAATATAAAGAACCCTGGATCAAGACAACCACCATTACAGAATGTTAAATCAAGCCAGATGAGGATGTGATGTCACATTGCTACAATGTATTATTGTCTGAAACAGGCATTGGTCCAGGCATGTCCATGGTGTCCTGAGTGCTGCCCTACACATGAGAAGTCGCAGGAAAAAAGGATTTTCACACAGACACTGACTGTATTCAGCTAAGCTTCTGTCTCCAAATACTGCTGATCCGGAGTTCACATCTGGCAACATGTAACTGCACTTCAGTCAAGGATTCAGACTCTTTAGGGTAATTAAATATTTGTACTTACTCTGTGTTACACAATGAGAGATGCAAGGACTATTTGGTTGAAGATACTCACTACAAACAATTTCTAAAGCCTCTTTTACTATTTCCAGTTTTGTAGCTACAGGATTATTACTCACAGAGGGCCCAGGGAAAGGACACGGTGTCTACTTTTTTTCGCACATTGCCATGGCATTTCCATGAAAACTCTCAGTGATAGAATAAGACCCCCCCTGCCCTTCTCCCACCCCCAAAGAAAGGTATATTTTACTGCAATATGTAAGCAGAATCTCCAGAACCTCCAGTCTCCTGTCCATTAGCTTAGTCTTCAGGGAGTTGCCACCCTCAGGATTTATGCAATTCATATGACTGTGTAACCGTATTAATTCTATTAGTTCAATGCAATGAGTAAAGAATCTTAAAAAGCAGGATTCTCTTATTCAGGCTGTCAAATTCACAGACTAGTGGATTTTAAAAGCACTATGTGCAGCAAAGCTGGGAGATAGCCACGTGACTCGGCCCGGCGCACATCGCATGGATTTTTAAAAATGCATGAGTGCGCGCATATCTCCTGGTTCGCATACAAATCAAAAATTTTGAAAAAGGGGCGGGGAATGGGTGGGGTCTGGGCGGGGAATGGGCAAGGGCAAGGCAAGTCTGTAGCATGAAGTCTGCATGTAAGTATCTATGCGCACAAGCTCACGCCACGGTCCCCTACTGCCTAACTTTAGTTCTGGACAACTAGTAAGTCATAAAATAACAAAAACCTAGGCTAGTTAGTGGGATTTTAAGGGTCAGGACTAACAGGGTAAAAGGGAGGCAAGTTAGCTAGGGGATTTAAGAAGTCCTCTCATTTACTGGGGCAAACTGGAACAAACAGGGAAAACAACATTTTTTTTTAAGGAAGCATTTGGGAACCTTGAATCTGTTTAACAATAGTTAATTCTAGGCAAAAAAGATAGTTATATGCTGTTACAACTAGTTAGGGTTTTTAATTTTTATTCTGTTCATATTTTTCTTTCTATTTCTTGTTTGTAAGATAGTAGTTAAAGTTTGTCTTGTTCTATCATAGAATATTTTAGTTGTTATTGATCATTATGTTAAATGTATTTTTTATTCTAACTTTAGTTTTTATTTTAATTTATTCCCCACGCGTTTTTTATTTTTAGTTCTTTTATTTTAAATTTTTTGTTGTTATTATTGTAAACCGCTTTGTTCAATCACGCATTGGTAAAACGGTATATAAATGTGTTTAAATAAATAAGTAATCGTGTCGGTCCGCGTATTTACTAAAATCCTTCCTACTTAAGCGATCAAGGTGGCATTTGTGAGCACATGTGCGCATCAATATAAAACCGTGCACACATGTATGCATGTATAACTGATTTTATAACACACACATGTATATGCATATATATGCGCATACGTTATCAAATTTCCGCGTCCATGTGCATGAGCCAGCAAATGCAGGCACATGTGCGCACATGCGCAGGTCTTAAAATTCACCTCAGCATGCTCAATTCACTAAAACTCCAGTGAAAAAAAATATTTTGCACTCTGTCTTAAAAGCAAGCCAGCAGAAATGGAAGCATGCACTTTTGTATATTCAAGTAAATGACCTTTTTTTTTTTTAGGAAAACCATAAGACAACGAGAAACAGAGACTTTCAAAATAACATATATGCCCCCGAAAAAAATAATCCAAAACAAACTACTCTGTTAATGATTCATACTGGTGTGATAGAAGGTGAATAAATAATGAGCAAATGGTGTCTCAGACCATCGTAGTCATTAACAAGCTCAATACATGCGCCACTGTCACAGACTGTGTCTCATCAAAGTTTTAATCACCCACTAGTTAATTTTTTCAATATATTTTTAATGCAGTAAAAAACTAAATGTGAAAAATCCTTCTGGAGACCCCATGAAATATTCCGGGCTACCACGGGAGTTGATATTTTTGTCCTACCAAGAAATTTTGAAGACTTCAGCCCACTTGCTGGCCATAATTCTTATAACTGTCCACTCTTGGTTAAAACACTTCAGAAGACGTGGTACTACTGTGTCCAACAACATGAATCACTTATCATAATTCGTGCTGCTGGACAGTGAGCAAGCTCGAGACTGCCCACCTCCCTGTGTCTTGTTCAGTTGTCAGACAGCAGCTGATATGGTGTTCCAGCAGCCTACAAGTACATGACATCTTTGCTAACGTTTCTGACCTAAAAAGTCTTTTGTATTGAGTGCCTTTTAAGTGGAGTAAGGACACAAGTTAGGGGCCCTAAGTAATCTCTTGTGGGGTACTTAGTGTCAATTCACCTAACATCACACAAGGGGGCTGATGCAATAAATCAAAGCGGAAAAAGGGCATTGAGGGGTAGATTTTAAAAGAATGCGCACGTGCGCACATGGACGCAAGATTTTATAACATGTGCGCGCCGATGTGTATGTTATAAAATCGGGGGTCGGCGTGCGCAAGGGGGTGCACATTTGTGCAACCTGCATGCACTGATGCCCGCGGCCTTCCACTGTTCCCTCCCAGTCTGCTCCAATTTAGGAGGGCCTGGGAGGGACCTTCCCTAACCCCTATACTAACCTTCTTACCCCTTCCCCTAACCTTCCCGTCCCCTAGCCCTATCCTAAACCCCCCAAAATTCTTGTCTTACTTGTTGTGCCTGCTTCGAGTAGGCGCAGTTTGTGCACACCTGCACCCTGCCAGCACGTGATCCCCGGCACAGCAGCAAATGGCCACTGTGCCGGGTGCCTCTAGCCCTGCCCCTTACCTCCCCCCCGACCACCCCTTTAATCAACCCCGGGACTTACACACGTCCTGGGGGTTTATGCGCGTGGCAGGGCCTTTGAAAATAGGCCTGGCGTGTGTAAGGCCACCTATGCACGTAAAACCCTGGTTTTACATGTGTAGGTCTTTTAAAATCTATCCCTGAGTGTTCAGTGCCCGCTTTCCTAACTTGTGCCCAATACCTCTCCTGGGTGTGTGATTGAATATTTAAATGAGGGACGTCGCGCTACCAAGCAGGCACAAGGGAAAAATGTGCTCCCCTAGTACCTCCTTAGCAGCAGGCACCCAGCAGGCATCCAGGGGAGGTGGTTATCAGGTGGCTGTCAGGGGATTAGGAAAACGGACGCTCAATTTTATGAGCATCCATTTTCCTAACGTGTGCACAGCCATGGGTTAGGAAAATGGACGCTCGTTAATTGAGCATCACTTTTCTTAACCTGACCGCCGGCACACTTTTTTTTAATTGGTTTTTTTTTTTTAAACCTTTTGGTCCTTTTGGTTCCTCCGATTCATTATCGCCATGATATTAAGTTGAAGGAAGTAAAGAAAAGCAATATTTTCTCCTTTACTGAACTTTTTTGGGCTACTCAGAAATTAACGCTAGCTCTGGGCAGGCGTTAATTTCTTAGCATAAAAATGTGCTGGTCGGGCGCACATTTTTTTTTTTTGGATCTGGGAAGAATAGCAAATAGCCTCATCAACATGCATTTGCATGTGATGAGCACTATTAGTTTCGAGGAGGGTTGGACACTTGTTTTGGATAAGGGGTTTTAGATGCACTGCCAAAACCTGTTTCCAACCATGGGTTAAACACTGTATTGCATCGGCCCCATGTAGACTATGTACTTTCTAGGCCTGAAACTTGCAGCTGCACATTTCTGCTCCCTAGAGACTAACAAGACCTAGTGTTCTCTGTAGTTTGCAAGTCAGCTTCCGACTAAAGGCTTATATGAGGACAGCATTTGGTGCTCAACCCAGAGAAAAGGCCCAGGGCTGGATTTTATAAAGTTGCGTGAGCGCGTACTTTTGTTCGCGCACCAGGCGCGAACAAATGTACGCTGGATTTTATAAGATACGCGCGGCTCGGAGAAAAAAGAAGAAGAACGTCAACTCCTGTGGCTGATGGGACTCCTTTCTCCGCGAGGGCTGAAAATGAAGGAGGAGGCTGCTGCTGCCGCTAGTTCCGGGGAGGGAGGGAGGGAGAGAGTGTGAATGAATGAGCAAGCATGTGTGTTTGAGATCCTGTGTGTGTATGTGTGTGAGTGAAATAGCATGTATGAGAATGATTGAGAGCCTGTATATGTGAAAGAGAGTATTTCTATGATTGAGAGCCTGCCTGTGAGAGAGAGAGCATGAATGTAAGTTTACAACTGGGAACATGTATGTGTAAATTTGTGATTGAAAACCTGTTTGTGTGAAAGAGTATATGTGTATGATTGAGATCCTTTGTGTGTGAGAGAGATCATGTGTATGTATGATTAAGAGCCTGTGTGTATAAGTAAGAGAGAGAGCATGTGTGTCTGTGTGTGATTGAGAGCTGGTTTAGGTGAGAGAGCATGTCAGTATGTGAATGGGAGCCTGTGTGTAAATGAGAGAAAGAGAGAGTATGTGTGTCTGTGTGTGATTGAGAGCTGGTTTAGGTGAGAGAGCATGTCAGTATGTGATTGGGAGCCTGTGTGTAAATGAGAGAAAGAGAGAGTATGTGTGTCTGTGTGTGATTGAGAGCTGGTTTAGGTGAGAGAGCATGTGAGTATGTGATTGAGAGCCTGTATGAAAGTGAGAGAAAGAGAGACCATGTGTGTCTGTGTGCGATTGAGAGCTGGTTTAGGTGAGGGAGCATGTGAGTATGTGATTGAGAGCCTGTGTATAAATGAGAGTAAGAGAGAGAGCATGTTTGTAAGCATGTGAATGAGAGTCTGTGTGTGAGAGAAAAAGATAGCATGTATGTGTGTGATTGAAAGCCTGTGTTTAAGTATGAAAAGATAGACAGCATGTGTGTAAATGTGTAATTAAGAGCCTATATAAGTGAGAGAAAAAGCATGTGTATATGTGTGTGACTGAGAGCATGTGTGTATAGGTGTGTCATTGAGAGCCAGTGTGAGAGAGAGCGCTGGTATGTGACTGAGAAAGGAGAAAGTTCCAAGCAAACCACCCCGCCTCCTGCTAATTCAAAAAAATCTCAGGACACCTGGATATCAAACGTTTCCAGGTATGCAGAGCAAAAAAATTTTTGTATCCTTATTTTTCATTACTGGGTTTTTGTGTCTGCTATTTTGAAATATTTTATTGGTATCTGGAAATGTTTTATATGAGTTTTTAATTATTGGATATTCCACTCATCAGCTGTTTCGAAATAATCTGTTCTTTTTGTTAGTATAGTTTTACTGCTAATGATTTTATATTTCTTGATTTGTTTTATAAGGATGGGTGATGTTTCTTTTTTCCTTTATTACATTGCACACAGAGACTCTGGCTTGTTGCAGTTTCCAATTCAGTTTTTGTCTGCATGCTTCTAGTTATGCGTTTTGGTCTCTTTATTCTTTGTTAGGTGAGGGTCAGCACATGTGATTTAGGTGAGGTTTTCTGCTGGCGTGTAGTTTCTGTGTAGGGCTCTATAGCATCCTGACTTGGTCCGTTTTCCTAATAGAAGAATTATTGGTGTCTTAAGGCCTGGTGTAATATTGTCAGTGTTACCTTTTCTTAAGTAAGGTGGTTACTGTTTAAGTGCTGGAAATTGGTGCTGTTTGGTGTGGGATGTTTACTATTTATACAATTTCTGTTCAGACAGAGTACGTATCTTTTCCTTGTCATTTTAAACAATAAAAATAATTACCGGACCTTTACTTTTTATTTCCGCCGTGAATTGTAATGAGCAGTGTGTCACACATGTGAGCGTGGCCTGTCAGGTGTGTCACGATGGGAAAAAGGTTGAGAACCACTGCTCTAATGCTCTTCAAATTTTGAATTTTTAAATTTTTAAAACCGCATCAGCAAGCCTGTCGCCATGCCCTACTGTAAAAGTTAAAGCCGTCCAGACCTTTCAATCATCTACAGTTTGTGAAAAGAGCAACAAAGTGTTTCAAACAATATTTCAGAAGCCAATTTTTTGTTTAACTCAAAAGGGTATAATGAAAGGCAAATTATCCGTCTGTTTGTCTGTCCATATATAAGTATTGTAGTGTAGTAGACCCGACAACGGCCGGTGTTTCGCAAGCACGAAGTTGCTTCTTCAGGATTCACTACAAAAAAATCATTAATGCCCAATTGTGTTGCTGCAATGTCTCTGAATTTCTATAGACAGAAAACAAAAATTACATCAAACGGAGATGTAGAGATCAATAACTTATCTTATTGATGGTGGAACAGCAAACCTCTTCTATAGGACACGTAGTCTCAATGGGCTCTTTAAACGTCAGAGAGACGGATAATTTGCCTTTCATTATACCCTTTTCGGTTAAACAAAAAATTGGCTTTTGAAACATTGCTCTTGCTCTCACTCCCCTCTCCATTCCCTTCCTTCCCCCTCCTGCACCTGCCCTACCAACTCCCCTACCATCTGCCTTTTCTATCTATCCATAGCCTGCCATTCTCCTCCCACCGTACTCGCCTGCCTATCCCCATTCCCCTTCAACCACATCCTGCCTATCTCTACTCCCTTTTCCTGCCCCTGTCCCTACTCCTACTCTCTGTCCACCATTCCTACCCTCATTCTTCCTCCTCTCCTCCCTTCTTCGCCTCCTCTCCTCACGCCTATTCTCTCCTCATGCCTCTCATGCTCCATCATCTCCAGATCTCCCACATCTCCTCTTAACCACCACAATCTCTCCTCCTCTACACCACCACCATTCCTCGTCCACACCACCACCCCTCTTCACTCCTCCATGCCATCATCACACCACCACTCCTCCACACCACCAACACCCCTCCTCACTCCTCCAATCCTCCTCACCACCACCACTGTCCCACACAAAAAGACAGACAAACAAACTGAATAAACTAACAAAAACTTTCACTCAAAGGAGACAAAAGACCAAGAAAAAGATAAACAGATGACAACAGAAGACAACACACTCAGGTAATCGATTCTCAAAAAGCTCCTACTCCTACAATCCAACTCACCAACTCTCCTCTCTTCTCTCCAGTTCCTGACACTCCATCAAAGAGGCAGCTGCAGGAAGCCAGAATATATACAAAAAAAAATAAAATAACGCGTCTCGCATAGATCAACATGCGCCACATAAAATGATGTGTGAAGCGCTGACGTTACACGCGGTGTGCTGACGCATCGTGTGACATAATAGCATTTCACGACTTGCGCAAAATACCTTTGTATTGCAAAAGATCAGTTTTTTTCCTAAACATGCCACTTTTTTTTAAGGCCGGTAGCTATTTCTGCTATATTTATAGCATTTTGATGATTCTAGGCCTAACTTAGTTGGATTCCCCACTGTTGAATGTTGGCCTTATTCTTTAGAAGGCAAGCATGAAATAGCATGTGATGGTAACATACCACACTATATACCAGGCATTTACTAAAACCTAATTTGCATACGATCAGGGTAATTTTGTAAGGAAAAAGGTAACTTCTTCCCCTACCCCAGCACAGACCTTTCTTCTCTTTCTGTCCCTACCTTCCCATGGGGACTGGCAGGCAGTGGTATCTCCTGTCTTTGGTGGCTAGTGGGATAGGCACTGCCAGCCACCCCACCCCAGCATTGCAAGCATTTTTGAAGTGGACCAGGCACTGACACTTTCTGGCTGCTGATCTCAGAAGATCAGCAAGCAGGAAATGCTGGCACTCGGCCTGTGAGTTTTGAAAATGCTTGCAGTGCCAGCAACTTCCCTGCCCTCTCCAGAGCCTTGCACTGTGGCAAATTCCTGAAAAGTGAATTTGCCATAGTTCAAAATGTTTTCGGTCAGTGACCCGGCCTTATTTATCAGAAAATCACCACTGCATATGATGTTCCTTTGCAGTGCAACAGGATCATTCATACTAGAGCATTGCGATTCACAATCCATTTTTCTTGGGTTTTGGATGGCTTTGAGGGCCTTCCTTTTTTCTTCATGTGTATTCTGATTTGGTGCAAGTCCACAAGAAATAGAAACATAGGTTTCTTTTGTTGATGTCTAGTTTGATTCTATCAGAGAAGGGCCTCTCTTTTATTTTTTTTTCCTGTTGGTGCCTCTGTTTCTTGCTCTTTGGTTCTATCAGATTCAGAAGTATTTGAAAGTTCATGTGTAAGGATATTTGAAAGGACCTGAAAATAATAAAACAAAATCCCATTCCAAGTTTAATGTTAGATCTGAATAGTTACACACAACAGAATAATGTGCGGCAATCAATTAAACTGGACAATAGCACTATAAACAAGGCATAAATAGTTTAATGAGTGCACACAGCAATAGTGCACAAAGTTTAAATCAAAGAAGCATAAACACGTAGTCATACAAAGCCCCGACACGGCCGTGTTTCGCGTCAGGCTGCATCAGGGGAATAAATTCCAAAGGTTCTTAGGAAGGATAGAACTGAAGCTCTAGTTGCAGCGAAATCACAGATATCTGATACTGAAACTTCAAACCACGGAATCCCGAACTGACTCGTTTAGTTGTAAACGTGTAGAAAATGAATTAAGCCCTCCGGGGACATCGCAAAGAACTGTAAGTACTTCAAAGAACGGACCCGAAGGTCTCAAACACATATAATTCTGCGAGATGTAGATGCGGGTTGATAGCAAGCGGTCAAGAAATTTTCACTGCGCTTAAGCCCAACATGTTGAGAAGTTGGAGAAGTTTATAGAAAGTATAATCGCGATGTCCCCGCAATTATACTTTCTATAAACTTCTCCAATCTTTCAGCACTATTGCTGTGTGCACTCATTAAACTATTTATGCCCTGTTTATAGTGCTCTTGTCCAGTTTAATTGATTGCCGCACATTATTCTGTTGTGATTTACCTAAATGTGTGTGCTCTTAACTCCGCCCCCTTTGCAAGATCTGAATAGTTGCCAGAAATTTTCTAGGGAGAATCCTGTCATGCAATCAAATCAAGAGCTTGTTTTTATGTCTTCAGAACATACATAGGCCCAGATTTAGGCATATGCAATATAGGCAACTGCCACCGGAGCCAAATTTTCATAAGCCCTGGAGTGCCAATGCTGCCTTGCCATCATACAGGGCTGTTGCCACCGCAGGCCAACCCCATAGCAGCAACAATTCTGAAACAATTTCAGCACAGGGACTGTGAGCCCTCACATTCTGTAAGGTCCTGCACCAGTCCCGCCCTCCTCCGTACCGGTATCCAATTACCATGGAATCCCCTGTACGAAGGGTGGGGCCACCACAGGCTCTGTCAGCACATGACAGCTCAGTGGTTTTTCTTCTTGGAATTGCTGTGGCTGTGGGGTGGGTGCCACTTGTGACGCTGTAACTCTGAGGTGAGGGCTTCACGGTGGGGACACTGGGAAAGGAAAGAATCTGGTGGATATAGGGTGTTCTGGGTTTCTCGCACCTCTGGTAGCCACAGGGGGAAACCCCCCCCCCTTGCCTATGGGTGCCCCAATTTCAAATTCAGTCTGACATATCTAAAGCAGCAAGACACATCTTCCACCCTGTAAATTAACATGGTAATTGTTGGTAAAGACCTCTTGGCCCAGTCATTGTGCCCAGTTGAACCAACCTACAGCGTCATCACAGGCCCTCCTCAATCTCAGGCTCATCTGTGATGTTTGGTCCTGGGTCCAACTCCAAAAAGTAGTGGGATTAGTAGATTAAGAACAAGAGGCAAATGCTTGTGCAGCAGATTTCATCAGATTAATGAGTTTGCGCCTTTTTGGCAGAGGGAGGGACAACAAAAGGGCCCTCCCTCCATATACCACAGCGCCTATGTTTATAGTAATTTGCAAAGGGACACTTTATCGGTTGGGGCCAATGTGCTCATGTTCGCTCTTGCTTTTCAGCGTAGCCTTGTTCTTCTCTGTACCCGTGCGATGGGTGTTCTTTTGATGTGCGGGGTTCTTTTCTTCTCCCAAAATATGGTGAGCAACATTTGCTGTTTAACCAGTGTCCTGAGGTCACCTTTTCATGTTTGCACAGCATATCTCAGAAACAACGCCTTGAGTCTGGGCCTCTTTATGGCAAGAAGTCAAGGACACTATACTTGTGATTATACTGACAGAAAACGTTGCGTAAAGTCTCAGTGAGAGGTATGTTAAAAGAAGGGGGGGAGGGGGATTACATGCTTCCTCTCTGTTCCAAGTGTACTCTCTGTTTTTCTTGAATGAGACTTTTTTTCTTTCTTTTAAAGATCATTGCCTACTCTTTCAAGAATGACCATTAAATCAGGGGTTTTCTTGGAACACATTTATTTGGTTTCCTGACTTCTTAATGTGGATGGCGATGCATGTGAGTGATTCAAAACACACAGGAAATTGCAAGTGGTATGAGATATGAGATTTATGAATTCTTCAAGGAAACCAGACTGAAAAAACATCTAAGAAATTGAGATGCTTGTCTACAGAGTGATGGGAAGGACCAGGGGGCACCCAGGGACAAGAGGTTTTACCTGTCAGTTTGAATTTTGAAAATGTTGGTAACATAGGTTGCCAGCCTGGGGCTGGCCAGGATTGAAACCATCTGTACCCAGATTTAGGTATTTTCCCTGTATTTTTCCTGTCTAAGAAAATCAAGGAGCCCTAGAAAATCGAGCAGCTGATAAATTAACAGAAAAGTAATGGATAAGTGTGCTAATGCTCCAACAGCACATCCAGTAACAAGTGCTGCTAGTGTTACAAGTCCTGGAAGAGAAATCTGTGACAGAAAGATCTGCACCTGAGATAGCAATGGCGGTCAAACCCCCAACTGAGATTCTTAATAGTGGGAGGCAGAGGAGGTTGAGGACGTCCTTCTCATTAATTACGAAAGAGTGGTTAAAATGCGGAATGGAATTTTGAGAAATGGGTAGTGCACCTGGCTCCTTTGCTCTCAGGAGAAGCAAATGCTGCCTACCAGGTTGCTAATAATCAGGGAGAAGGAATCTATGATGAACTAAAAAACACCACTCAAACATTTAATTCTTAGCACAGAATGAAATTAGCAGTTGCTTTCAAAAAAGACTTTGGAGAAAGGCAAGATACCAAAAGTATTAGGAATATGCAGAGTCAAAAATTGTTTTGGTTCATTCTTTCATTTTGTAGTTCAGTGTCATTCATGCGTTTTGTTTCAAATGAAAAAAGAAATTTGTGTATTTGTTTTATATGTTCATTCATGTACCATTATAGTCAATGGGGAAAGCAATGCAGCCTATTTTGGGCCCACAAGTTGGGATTTTCTAATCCATTTCTGATGAAACTGGAGGGTAGACTTCATCAGAAGGAAGAACGCATGCCAACGCATTAAGACTAAGTTAAAGTGGCACCAAAAGTGGCGTGAAGAGTCCAAGGACACGCAATGGGGAAAATTGGTACCTGCAGTGGCATAAACTCTCCAAGGCACCATGAGAGTGTGGAAAATTGCAAAGAGCACAAAAAGCCTAGACAGGCCAAGTCAGCAAGTTTAAAAACCAGAAAAGAGGTGAAGTGGGAGGAAAAACTTGTATTTTTTTTCCTTTCTCACATTTTTATTTTGGGGAAATATACCCCAGGGCAACAAGGAAAGAAGTAGGGTGGAAGAACTAGGCTAGGATCTAAACAGCAAACAACATGGAGACTCTAAAAATCCCAAGGTGATCCATCATAGGCATGGCAGGTAAGCAGCACAGCAGCAAGACCCCCAAATTGGGGGATGGAAGCTTGACATAATGGCAGCAAGTTCCCTAAGGGAATTCATCAGGGACATGGCAGGTAGGCAGAGTGGCAACAAGACCTCCAAGATGGTACATCTTAAGCTTGGCAGGTAGGCATAGTCGCAGCAAGACCCCTTAGGTGGTACATCTGCAGCATGCCAGGTAGATATATATATATATATATATATATATATATATATATATATATATATATATATATATATATATATATATATATATATAGTAGCAGTAAAATCTCTAAATTGGTACATCTGGAATATGGAAGCTAGACTTAGAGGCAGCAAGACCTATAAGGTGGTATATCTGGGACTTCACATGTAGATATAATGGCAGCAAGGTTTCCAAGGTACTCTGTCATCTTGCCAGTTGCATGGAAATTCTGGAATGCCCAGCAAAGGCAGATTGATTTTCAAAAACATCAAATTTTCCATCAAGTCTAGCGTCAAGGGCTCATGATGTCTCCTGCCATTGAGAACACACATTCATTAGGCATGCTGGTTTATGGATAGTGCTGAGCCACCTTGGCTAGGTCTGATCAGACTAATGACTTGTGTGCCCAGTTTGCAAGTACATCTGTGTCCATGTCTTCAATGGGCTCTATGTGACAGCATGTGACAGCAAATTCTGCTGAGGTCTCCTTTGCTGGGATGGGCCGGCTGCTTTAGCTATGGCCTGTGTCAGGAGAGATGGTTCTGTATGGGCAATTTGGTTTTTTGCATATTGAGGTGGGGGAGAGAGTGGAAGCTGAGAGGGTGCTACTCTTGTTTGCACTGCTCTCTGAAGAAGTCACTTTTTCCTGTGCTATATCCTTATTGTCCCTCTGCCTCTGGACCTCCTCTTCATATACCCTAGCTGCCAGTATCTTCTTCATTTTCATGAAATGCTGGGATTAGAGGGTGAGACTTTCTTTCACCCATGGATCACAAAGCGTGGCAAACTTTTCAAAACATGTATGCATTGTTTTCTGTCAGAGGTTTCAGTTTCAGTTGCACCTGCTGCTGCAAGGAGTCTACAAACTGCAACATCTCTGCTTTCATTCCCTCTTTCTCATGGAACCATCTAAATTTTCCTCCAGAATATTTACTTTGGGGCTAAACACATCCAGGGTGGTGCTTCTAGAATTCAGATCTCTGTTGCATCTTTGAAAGACTTCAGAACTTGCATCAGCTGCCTCATCACTATCCAATCATGATGCCCCAGGGGGCAACCCACATCTATCTCTGTTTCCAGGGACAAATCACGAAGGGGTATTTGCTGCTCCACTAATCTTTGCAGCATCCAATATGTGGAATTCCAATGGGTGCAAATATTTTGAATCAAATGCTTATGAGGCATCCCAAATATTTCCTGCTTCTCACAGAGAAGCTGCCCCCTTCAAGCTTTGATGGAAATGCCCCACTATTTTCCAGTACATCTCTATCAGGTCTTTCAGGAATAGATTCCCCTGGTTCTTGAGCTCATCCCCAGGACATCCCTCACTACTAGGTGTGGCAAGGGTGCAAAGCAACGGATACCCTGAAAGCCCTTATCATATTTTTCTAGCTGTCTATCACAAGGAAACTGCTTAAAGACTCCAGTCTAGCTACCAACCCTCCAGCAACTTTATTATGGCTGATAAAAGAGCTATCCATTACTTTGGTGTACAACAGTGATGCTCTGTCCCCATTAGAGCTCCTGCCTGTCCTTGCATTAGCCAAGTCCCACCAGTATGCCATCATGGAGAGGTAAGCATGTGTACATTCATGCTAGTCCAGATTTCGCTGGTGAAATGCATGCTATTCCCCTTTGCCTTAGCCAACTGTGCCTGTATGCGACTATGGAACTGGTTGAACTACTAAATGTAGTCCTGGAGGCACTTTGTACATGGGGGCTGACATATGCAGCAAATGCTTAAAGGCCTTGTTCTTCATTACCTGCAAGGGCTATTCATCCAAGGGAATTATTGTGTTTGTGGCATTGTGGCCCCTTCGTCGCTGTGGAGATGACTCTGCCCACAGGGAGGGGCCCTGTGGAGACCCACAGCGATGGGCTGAACTCAGATAGCAGACACAGTATGGATGGAGGGCTTTATTGTATTGCTGTAGATAGATGGTGTAGGCAGGAAGGTAAGGCACTGATATCCACAAGGTGCAAATCCATTCAACAGGCTCGGATGTATAATCTCACCCAGATGTTCACGATAGGCGGGAGCCCGCAGTGTGGGTGAAGCAGCGGCTGGTGGGTGGAGCTGAAGCACCGGATCATAGAGGTACTCACAGGAATGTAGGCGTCTTCCTGATGATGAAATGGTGGGACCGAAGGTCCGTGGTGCAGGATACATAGGCTGGTAGGCCCTCGAGGAGCGAGTACCTGAAATGGAGAAGAAAGAGAAAAACCCCGAGGAGAGGTTGTCTTAGTTAGTAGAGGCCCCGAAGGATAGTTGGAAGCGAGAGACCCCAGAGGAGCGGGTGTCTAGAGCTTCTAGAGGAGCGAGGCCCTTGGAGTGAAAGCAGCGTCTAAGCATGCAGCTTAGAGCAGTCAGAGTAGCTAAACTGAAGTCCTTGCTAACTCAAAGGTGGTAGCGAAAAAGAGGCTTGATATACCCGGAGGTATTGACGTCATGCAGTGGGGCTGCCCGCGAGGTTCCTGCCATGATGTGTATTTGAGCATAGGAGATGTGCGCTCGTGCCCTAGGAGGCAACGGGAGTGAGTAAAAAAAACATAAGAACATACCATACTGGGTCAGACCAAGGGTCCTTCAAGCCCAGCATCCTGTTTCCAACAGTGTCCAATCCAGGCCATAGGAACCTGGTAAATACCCAAAAACCAAGTCTATTCCATGTTACAGCTGCTAGTAATAGCAGTAGCTATTTTCTAAGTCAACTTAATTAATAGCATGTAATGGACTTCTCCTCCAAGAACTTATCCAATCCTTTTTTAAACACAGCTATACTAACTGCACTAACCACATCCTCTGGCAACAAATTCCAGAGTTTAATTGTGCATTGAATAAAAAAGAACTTTCTCAGATTAGTTTTAAATGTGCCACATGCTAACTTAATGGAGTGCCCCCTAGTCTTTCTATTATCTGAAAGAGTAAATAACTGATTCACATCTACCTGTTCTAGACCTCTCATGATTTTAAACACCTCTATCATATCCCCCCTCAGCCGTCTCTTCTCCAATCTGAAAAGTCCTAACCTCTTTAGTCTTTCCTCATATGGGAGCTGTTCCATTCCCCTTATCATTTTGGTTGCCCTTCTCTGTACCTTCTCCATCGCAATTATATCTTTTTTGAGATGCAGGGATCAGAATTGTACACAGTATTCAAGATGCAGTCTCACCATGGAGCGATACAGAGGCATTATGACATTTTCGGTTTTATTCACCATTCCCTTTCTAATAATTCCCAACATTCTGTTTGCTTTTTTGACTGCGCAGCACACTGAACCGACGATTTCAATGTGTTATCCACTATGACGCCTAGATCTCTTTCTTGTGTGGTAGCATGAGTTATTTTTCCCTATATGCATCATCTTGCACTTATCCACATTAAATTTCATCTGCCATTTGGATGCCCAATCTTCCAGTCTCACAATGTCTTCCTGCAATTTATCACAATCTGCTTGTAATTTAACTACTCTGAACAATTTTGTATCATCTGCAAATTTGATTACCTCACTTGTCATATTTATTTATTTCCAGATAAATATTTCCAGATAAATATATTGAAAAGTAAGGGTCCCAATACAGATCGATAGCGATATGGGTCCATGGTTCATCCGGTGATGGTAGAGGCTGTAATAGGCCCCAAGGACGGCCGGGTGGTGGTTTTTACTTAACACAGACAGCACAGGAACCCACATATATTTGTACATCCTTCTTCATGGTTGGCCACCAATAGTATCTTTGCAACATAACTAGGGTACGACTCGGTCCTGGATGGCCTGCCAGATGGGAATCGTGTGCCCACTTCAACAGTTTCTTCCTTAAACTCCTGGCCACCACCATCTTCCCGGCGGGTACCGTGTGGGTGGCTGCGAGAACCACTCTTTCGGGATCAATGATATGATGGGGTTCATCCAGCACATCCTGAGGTGAGAAGGATCATGATAGGGCATCAGCCCGAATGTTCTTCTCTCCTGGACAATACTTCAGAAGGAAGTCGAATCTGTTGAAAAACAGAGACCATCTTTTTGACAGTGGTTGAGTCGTTGAGCATGTCGAAGGTACTCTAGATTCTTGTGCTCGGTGTATTTCCCTCAGCAGGTGAGAATCACCTAGAAAAGAAGGAGCAAGGATGGAGCACATTGGATTCACTGTACTGACTTAGAACTGCCCCCATACCAAAGTCTGATGCTTCGATCTCCACGATGAAAGGACGGTGTGGGTCAGGGTGGCGGAGACACGGCTTCTTCTGAAAAGCCTCTTTGAGCATCAGGAAGGCTGAAATGGCTTCAGGAGACCAATTGGCAGGGTTGGCTCCCTTCTTGGTCATAGCAGTTAGAGGGACTGTCAATGATGAGTAGTTTTTAATAAAGGATCGTTTGGAATTGGTGAAGCCCAAGAAGCAACGCAATGCCTTCAGGTCTGTGGGTTGAGGCCAGTCCCGGATACTCTCGGGGTCCATTTGAACCATTCTTAGAAACAATGTATCTATTGCGTTCATGCCTCTTCTCGCCCCTCTCTCCACCCTCTCTACCTTGGGAGCGACTCCCTTCGGCTCTGACAGACAGATGCAGCTGCAGCTTCTCCCTGCCTCTTGGTCCCGGTGTCCCCAGGCTGGCTTGACGCTACGGATCCGCCATGTTCCTGATGACTTATGGGTGAGTGCGTGCGCACACTCCAGACTTTGTACCAGCAAGGGCGCGAACCTCGGGGGCGTCCCCCCATAGTGATGTCATCCATTTCCACTTTAAAAGGTCTTTGTTTGCTAACCTCTAACGAGTTAATAAGGAACTCCAACAGGACTTGCTTCGGAGTCCACGATACTTGCAACAACGATCCAATTCAACGAGAGGAATCCTTCTCCACTGCTCGGCCTTTTCAAATTTACCCCGCTCCACGGGGGCTCCGCTCTGTCTTCTTGATTTCAGATTGCCAAGACAGGATCCGGTACTCGCTCCTCGAGGGCCTACGTCCCTGAATACTCGGAAGACTCCTCATTGCCTGGAAGCGATCGCAGACGTGAACACAGTGAGTTCTATTGTAGATAGGAATCGGTACTCGCTCCACGAGGGCCTACATTCCTATAGCTCTGAAGACTCCTTTCCGTCCAAGACGTTATCGCAGGTACGGAGATCGAGAGTTATATTGGCAAGATTGCAGATAGGAACCGGTACTCGCTCCACGAGGGCCCATGTTCCTAGAATCCTTTACAGACTCTCTTCTACTCTAGAAGCCATTTCATATACAGCTATTGTGAGTTCTTATTACAGACTGTTTATAGGAACCAGTGCTCACCTACAGCTTCTGTTCCTGAATATACTGAAGACTCTCTGTGGCATAGAGACCATTGCAGACATCTACTATTGTGAGTGTACCATCTTGTATCCAGTACCCTGTCTACTCACTACTTCTAGTCTCTCTCTACAGCTCAGTGACCCAGAAATTATATTTCAGTATCAGAAGGACTTCAGTCTTGCCGGACACATTGACTCACTACTGCCACCACTGGTGGTCCAGCTTCCAGCCTAATAAAGAACATATTCTAGCCTAGCCGGTGGTTCCTCTCAGGATCTCCTCCTGGGGGCGTTGTCATCTGCCATTGGCCCAGGGATTCACCATTTCCTCCAAGTGGTCATTCCTTACACTACTATCACTCTGTGGGAGCCAACCACTACCGACCACTAACACCGCTTACGGAAGTATTATATAGATAGCTACCTTCTCTTTCCATGGGACTTGCCAGCAGCCTATATATAACAGATTGCTACTCCATAGAGGAGGCATGATAGATTGCTATCTCAGTAGCGAAGTACAATATACCTAATGTTAGCTCCTCTCCTCAGAAGAGTATCATTGAACAGATTGCCAACTCCTCTTCCTTGGGGAGTTGATCCATAACAGATTGCTACCTCCTTCCTTACAGGAGCATCTAACAGCAGTTCACTAACAGATTACTCCTGGCAGGGTAAGCACTACAGATAGCTAACTCCTCCCCTCTTTAGGAGCAGATCATGACAGATTGCTAACTCCTCCCCCTTTCAGGAGAAAAGCAGAACAGATTGCTAACTCCGCCCTCCTGGCAGGGTGAACGATAACAGATTGCTAACTCCTCCCCTCTGGAAGAGGAGAGCGTAACAGTATTCCAGGGAGGGTACAGCTTCTTTGTGGAATTCGCACTTTTCAAGCTTTACGTAAAGGTGGTACTCACGCAGGTGTCTTAGGACTTTCTTAACATCCTCCTGATGACTTTGCAGATCTTGAGAAAAGAACAGGAGCAGGAACTGGAACTGGAACAGGTACTAGAGCAGGAACTGGAACAGCAATGAAACACAGCAGAACAGCATGGAGACCTATTGCCAAGGCAAGGCTCTGGACGGCGGAGCCTGCCTTAAATAGCAACAGGTAGCTGACGTCATCAGGGAGGACTGGCCACCCCTCCCTGCCATTGGCCCTTTAAATAAGCAGAAGAGGCACACACGCACACCTAGAGGCCAGGATATGAGGGATGGATGACGGCGGTGTCTGCAATGTGAAAGGAGCTGCAGTCTACGGTCTGCACCGTGGGGAGCAGCAGCGGCGCGCGAAGCTGCGACGGCATGGGAAAGGACTAACAGCGACTCCCCACCGTTGCCCAAGAGCCTGAACTTGCTTTAGGTTCGGCGGAATGAGAGGGGATGAGGAAGGCCGGCTGCAGAGTACGAGGTTGGCCGACGCAACACCCAAGGGCTCAACCTGCGGGGAACGTGGGATGATATTGGTGAAGGTCCTGTTGGGTCTCCACACCAACCGTACTGATGATGAGAACCTGTAGGAGTTCCCTCCTATAGGTAGCATCAACCTCGTCTCGGCTTGTCACACAGGTAAGAGTTATTTGCTATAGTTACGTTGTTTGTTTGATAAGCAGGACTCAGCCAGAGATCTGAATGTGCCATAGACTTGAATTGGAAACATAAACTACTGAAATTTAAAAAAATTTTCAAATATGTGGGACACTCTCAATTCATTTTGGGGGTCCACAAATGAAACAAAATGGACTCATTTGTGTGTTTTATCCATTCATTTCAAATAAATGCACATCCCTAACAAGTGATCTTACACCATTTAAACAGACCAGTGCTCATGCTAGATAAGATGATTTGGTTATGTCAATTTAGTCCAGATGTAGCTGAACTGGTCATTGTTACATGCACTGGCCGCAGCAGACCCGTGGCTCGGCCTCCTCACCTCTTTTAAAGTAATCCAGGGCCTGGTCCCTCATCTCTGGCAGCTGTGGGCCGCCGGCTCCGTCCTCAGGCCACCCCTGGTGCCTCCGGCTCTCCTACTGCTCCCAGCGCTCCGCGCCAGGCCCCTCAGCATGGCCCGCAGAGAGACACCGTTCCGACCAGTGCCGCGCCTCTCCTTAGGTGTGCGCGCGCGCACAACCAGAACTTAAGTAGGGCCTGCAGCGAGAACCTAGCCACAGGCCCCGGATGATGACATCAGCGGAGCTCCGGTATATAAGGCCAGGCCCCGCTACCTCAGATTGCCTTTGCAACAGGTCCCCTCGCTTGTTGAGTGCTCGTTGCTTCTACTGTTCCTGGTTCCTGATCCTGAGTATCCTTGTTCCTGTTTCCTCGTTCCTGTTCCTTCATCTCCCCTTCGGACTGCTGACCTGGTTTGACCTCTGCATTGACTGACTACTCCGTTGCCTCTCTCCAACCCGACTTCTGCATTGCCTAACTACTCCGTTGCCTCTCTCCAGCCCTGGACTTCTGCTTCGTCTGACCATCATCTTGCTTCTCTCCTCATCCAGACCTCAGCCTTGCTTGCCACCGCTTCCAGATTGCCACCAGCCATTAACCCAGCTTGCTCAACGATGCCTCTTCAGCCCTTGTCCTGGACGAGGCTTAATCTTTCTTTCTCTCTCTCTCTCTCTCTCTCTCTTTCTCTCTCAAAGCTAGGCTGGCTCTCCAGTTGCTTCAAAACTCTAGAGAAAGAGATTTTTGCTTCTGGGACCAGCTGTTCTACAACTCTATTTTGGTTAAATTTTCCTTGCAAGTTTGTGAGCAAGTTACAGGGGTCAAATATATTTTCTTTGACCCCCTACAACTGACCAATTTCATAGTTCAGAGAAAGGCTTCTACTTCCCTGCCAATATATTTCTCCCCTTTGTTGACTCCTCCATGATTTTGCCTTTAAATGTGTATTTGCTGAGCTAAGCTGAGTTTGGTCTTCTTTGCCGATAAATTTCTTTTCCTCCCTCAATTTGTGAGCTAAAGTTCATAAATATTTTCCTGTGTTTTCCTGTGTCAAATAAAGAACACTTTATTGTGTTCTTTATTTGATTTAAATGTTTTTCCTTATTTCTGTACAGGCGTTATTCTTGGAATTATTGTAAAAGGAATAAATTAATTAATTTAAAAAATCAAAACATAAAGCAATATATAAAAATACAAAAACAAGAATAATCATATCAGAAGAATTGAAATCAGTTGTAATATCCAAAAACATAAAAACAAGTAATGGCAGAAAATGTAAAAATAGCACTTAGGAGATCACATGATACGGTGAGCCTGGTAAGAGTGCGCTAGAGATTCCGAAGCTACCCTCTAAGAAACATCTGTGGGTGGCAAGCCTATCCTGGCTTACCAACAGGCCCCCAACCTGAAATGGATATTCACCAACAACCACAAATTATACAACAATGACACCAACTCAGGAACCAGACCCTGCCAGAAACCTAGA